>NC_090988.1:104234166-104563333 GCF_041146395.1 Eulemur rufifrons
TCTGTCTGGGGTCGCTGTGCGGGGCGCAGACCCCGTCCCTCCTTCCTGACTCGCACCACGAGGTTCTGGACCTGGGTCCCCGACCCCTCAGAGCCGGGCCCCGCGGGACGACGTGCGGGTGTCGGCTTCCCTGCGCCAGGCCGCCAGGTCCCAGTTCCCTTTCTGCCATGCGAGGACACTAACTCCATCCTCACCTGCCACCCAGCTTTCTTCAGATGGCCGCAGCTGGTGGACCCCACCAGGGAGGGGGAACAGAAAACAGGGTGTTGCCAGACACCCCCACTGCGGGGGTGGGAAGAGGGACTGGGTGGGAGAACCAGGAGCCCCCAGGCCCACCCAGACCCCTGCCTCTTGGCCCTGCCAGCTGCTCTGGGGGGATTCCTGGGCCCCCACCCGCCCCCGGCTCCAGGGCAGCTCCCCCCAAGGCTCCTGCGATGCCGTGTCTGTGCCCTCAGGGCCAGCAGCCCCTGGCTTCCTCTTGGCCTCCGGCAAGAGCCTCTGACCCTGCGTCTTGGCACAGTAGCTGGCACCCCCAGACCCACAAGGGGACCTCCCTGCCAGAGCTGTGCTGCGGCTCACAGGGGTCGGCCTGGCTCTGGGTCTGTGGAGTCCTGGCTCCCACCCCTGCCAGGACAGGTGCCAGCCTGGCTGGGAGCGCTTGGGGGACCCAGGTGGGAGACCCCGTGCCTGCCCTGCCTCTCGGGTCTCAGGCCACTGATGCGCAACAGCGGCAGTGGGCGGTGTGGATTAGGCCTTGGCCCCCTGCCCTGGAACCACAACCCCTCCATTCTACAGAGGGACATGCCGGCCAAGGTCAGAGAACGGGGTAGGAGGAGGAAGAGGCGGGGAGGCCGGGGACCACGGTGCCTCGAGACCCAAAGGCGGAGTGGAGCGGGGGCAGAGGCCGCAGCGTCAGAGACCCCGCCCCCGTCCACAGCCACGGCTCCCGCCACGGGCTGCTGTGGACTGGAGGTGGGCGCCGCGCCGTGATGCTCACGGACGTGGGAAACTGAGGGGAACGTGGCTTCCCCTCCCTGCCTGGGCCACTGGCCAAGCGGCGTGGAGCTCGTGACAATGTCATGTGCAATTTGAGGGGACGAACAGCATGGCTGGACGACCACTGGGTGACACAGAGCATTTCTATCCCCCGTAGGTTCCTGTGCCAACCTCACCCCGGACCTGGCGCCCTCCACCCACCTTCTGTGGCCCCAGTGTCGCCCCTTCTACAACGTCAGGTAACCGCAGCCGCACAGCAGGCCACCTTCTGAGACGGGACGCTTCCCCTCGGCACGCGTGGTCGTCCACCCTGTGGCTGAACCACAGCGTGTCTATTGAGCCACCATGAAGGGCAATTGGGTTGTGCCCGATTTTTGTCTATTTCACGTAAAGCTGCTGTGAACATTTGCATACAAGTTTTGTGTGGATGAAAGTTTTCACTTCTTGGGAAAATACCCGTGAGTGGTATTGTTGGGTTGTACGGTAAGCGAGTGTTTAACTGTAGGAGAAGCTCACTGGGTCGGGAGCGGTGGCTCACGCTTGTAATCCTAGCACTCTGGGAGGCCGAGGCGGGAGGATCGCTGGAGCTCAGGAGTTCGAGACCAGCCTGAGCAAGAGCGAGACCCCGTCTCTACTAAAAATAGAAATTATATGGACAACTAAAAATATATATAGAAAAAATTAGCGGGGCGTAGTGGTGCATGCCTGTAGTCCCAGCTACTTGGGAGGCTGAGACAGGAGGATCGCTTGAGCCCAGGAGTCTGAGGTTGCTGTGAGCTAGGCTGACGCCACGGCACTCACTCTAGCCCGGGCAACAGAGCGAGACTCTGTCTCAAGGAAAAAAAAAAAAGCTCACTGGTTCCCCAAGTGGCCGGACCGTTTGCAATCCCGTCTGCGATGCACGAGCGTCCCAGGTGCTGTGTGTTCTCGCCAGTACGTGCAGGTGTCGGTCCTCTAAATTTCCATCATCCTAATGGGAGGGTGGTGGCACCTTGTTACTAATGATGCTGAACATTTTTTATGTGCTTATTTGCCATCCAAGTGTCTTCTTGTTTGAAGGGTTTTGTCTAATTTTTTGTTGAGCTATCCTGTTGTTACTGAGTGGTGAGAGTTCTTTATATATTCTAGACACAGGCCTACTGTCAGAAATATGTTTTGCAAATATTTTCCCCCAATTTGTTGCTGTTCATTTTTATTAACAGTGCCTTTTGAAGCACAAAAGTTTTTAATTCTGCCAGCCTGAGCAAGAGCGAGACCCCATCTCTACTAAAAAAATAGAAAGAAATTATATGGACAGCTAAAAATATATATAGAAAAAATTAGCCAGGCGTGGTGGTGCATGCCTGTAGTCCCAGCTACTTGGGAGGCTGAGACAGGAGGATCGCTTGAGCCCAGGAGTTTGAGGTTGCTGTGAGCTAGGCTGACGCCACGGCACTCACTCTAGCCTGGGCAACAGAGTGAGACTCTGTCTCAAAAAAAAAAAGTTTTTAATTCTGAGGAGGTCCAATGTACTGTTTTTGTTTTATTTTATGGTTTGTGCTTTTTGCACCTTATTTAAGGAATCTGTGTTTAACCCAAGGATGCAAAGATGATTCTTCTCTGTTTTCTTCTAGAAATTTAATACTTACAGCTTTCACACTGGGGTATATGAACCAATTCTAGTTAGGATCCGTGCATGTTAGCTAGCTAATCTAGTTAATGTTAGCACCTGGTGTGAGGTAGGGCTCGCGTTCTCTCCCCACGTGGATGCCTGGCTGCTTCAGCACCTGTTGTCTGACAACAGCACCTGTTGTCAAAATGACTGTCTGTTCCATCATGTACCTTCGCCCCCTTCTTGCAAACCAATCGCTGGAAATGTAAGCATTTATTTCTAGACTGTCATCTCACTCTTTTATCTGATGTCTACCTTTAAGCCAACAGCATACTGTCTCGGTTGCTGTGGTTTTATAAGACTTGAAGTCAGGCAGTGTGTCTCCCAATTTTGTCCTTTCTCTTTATAATCCTGTGGGCTTTTCTAGGTCCTTCGTATTTCTTTATAAATTTTAGAATCATCTTGTCAATTTCTAAAAAAAAAAGACTTTTTTTTTTTTCCAAAACCGGCTGTGGTTCCGACTGAAATTGCCTTCACCCTGTAGCCCCGTCTGGGGAGGACTGACCCCCTAACCCAGAGTCCCGAGCCCACGGACAGGGCAGGACTCTCGAGCAACTTGGGCCGTTTTGGGTCTCTCAGTGGTATTTTACAGTTTTCTGTGAACAAGTCTCATGCAAATGTTGTTAAATTTACCCCTAGTATTTCACGCTTTTTGATCCTATTTGTCAATGGTATTGTTTCTACAATTTCAATTTCTAGTTGTTCATCGTTAGTACACAAAAATAGAATTGACTTTGGCTTTGTATCTTGTGGTGTTGGCAACTCACTTGTTAGCTTAGCAGTGTCTTGTCAAGTAGGATTTTCTGCAGACAATAGTATCACGTTCAAATCAAGATCATTTACAATTTTCCCTTCTGGCTGGTGTAACTTTTGTTCCTGGCCCGTCACAGTGGCTACATCCTCCAGCGCAAGGCTGAGCCGAAGTGACAGCCGGACAATCTCGCGTCATTCCGGCCCTAGGAAAAAGCTTCCGGCTCTCACCAGGTGTGATGCTGGGCGCGGTTCCCTTTCCCGGGCTGAGGGCTCGCCTCCCCTCTATTCCTGGTTTACTTAGAGTGATTGTCACGCATGGGTGTTAAATTTTGTCTACTGCTGTTTTTGAATCCCTCCAAATGACTGTGCTGAGCCAACTGTGCGTCCCTGGAACAAGCCCCAGGGCATGGATTCCTTTCATGTATTATGGGAACCCATTTGCTGATACTTTGTGAGGGCCTTTTGTGTGTAGGCTCGTGAGAGACAGTGGGCTTTCTCTCTTCTTGTCATGTCCTTGTCTGGATTTGGTACCAGGGTTACGACGGTGTCACACAGAGTCAGGAAGTTGTCTCCCCTCTGTGTTCTGAAAGTGCCAGTGTCGTGGGGGTGCCTTTTGTCCCCTAAGTTCTTGGTAGAATCCACCGGCAAGGTCTCCTGGCCCCAGCAGGACCCTTTTGTAACGCGGGGAACAGGCCTTCTTGTCCCTGTGTCGCTACTGACCGAGGGGGACGGAGAGCTTGGGTATCCACCCCAGTACAGCCCCCGGGCATTCCCACGCCAGGCCTGGCCGTGACGGGCCACCAGAGGACGGGGCAGGGAACAGGTGTTGAGTTGGAGAATTCAGGCAGCAGACACAGGAGAGGCGCAGCCAGGGAGCTGGCCCCAGGGCCCCAGGGCGAGGCTGGCAGTGGCAATTCACAAACGGGCGGTTTTGGGGGATGAAGACTCAAGCGGACAGCTGTGCCTGGAGGGCCAAGAAGAGGGGCCCAGCCTGAGCCCCGAAGACTGCGGTGGGCGTGGGCTGTGCAGACCCCGAGCGCAGGGGCAGGGCGGACTGCGAGTGGGAAAGGCAGGGACAGTCTTCCCGGCAACCAGGAGTGGCCAGAGGCTGGGGGACAGAGCCGACACTGCCCTGGGCACAGGAAGTTGTACCGGGTGCACCTGGAGGCTGGGGGCTTCCCACAGGTCCCCACCCCCTCCGGCCGTGACTGCCCAGGCCTCCCCGGGTCTCGGGCTCAGCCTCCGCACCGCCAGTCCCCCTCCAGCCAGGCCTCACTGCCTGACGGTTTCTGGGGTGCGAGGTCCCAAACGCTCTTTGAAGTCAGATGGAAGTCAGATGGAGCGGGGTGGGAAGTATCTGCCTCCTGCCGAGAGCCCCCACCGCAGGCCCTGGCTGGCGCTGCTTGTCCTCTGAGGCCCCAGAACTGAGCAAGCCCAGCGCATGCCAGGGCAGGGTGGGGGGGCAGTTGCTTGAGGGCTGACCCCTCCTGGGCTGGAAGAGCACCCCCAATTCCCAGCCTCTCCCCAGGGTGGGGCGGGTCCAGGGGTGAGGCTGGCCCTGGACCGCAGGACCCTGCAGAAAGCCCCCAGGTGGCACTTGAATACCCAGAAACTTGCCGTGGACCGGACACCACACTGGCAAACACAGCTTCCCCGGGGCCCACGTGGGGCAGGACCCGGAGATCTGCAGGGTCTGCCCAGCCCTCCCCATCCTCCCCCACCACCTCCCGCAACACTAGCTTAAGGAAACATGAGTGTTCCCTGAAAAAAACAAGAGGGCCCCTCCGTGTCTGGCTGCCTGTGTGACCAGCCTGATGTCTTTAGACCTTCCAGATGCTTCTCCTGACCTTGGGTGCTGGGCACCCCCAGCCCAACTGCCCAGCCTCAAGGGAGGAGGGTCTGCAGCAAGGGCGGGGGCGGGGGGGAGGTGCGCGGTGGCTGCTGGTGACCCTGCGTGAATTCCTTGACCTTGTTGTGCGGGTCACCCCTGCACACCCAGGAAATGCCTCCCTTTCTCCCGTGGGAACGGCGCGGAGGCGGAGGACCGCGTCCCGGGCACAGCCTTGGGAGCCGCAAGGTCAGGGCTCGGACACGGTCCGCGTGCAGCACCCCCGCACCCCCACCCTGCCTGCAGCTCTCCCTCCAGCGCGGGCACCCCCGCCAGCCTGCGGCACCCCCGCACCCTTACCCTGCGTGCGGCACGCCTGCACCTCCACCCTGCGTGCAGCACCCCAGCACCCCCACCCTGCGCGCGGCTCCCCTGCACGCAGCACCCCCACCCTGCGCGCGGCTCCCCTGCGCGCAGCTCCCCCACCCTGCGAGCGCGGGAAACTCCTTCTGAAACCCGGGTCGCGGCCTGCAGAGGAAACCCGGGCCTGTAGCCACTGCACCCCTCCCCACGGCGGCCGCCTGCAGGGTCCCGGGCTGCGCCTCGAGGGCGGGCTCCGCGGCGGCGGAGCGGGGCGGCCGGGCGGGGCCGGGCGTGGCGGGCCGCGGGCGGGAGGTGCCGGGTCCGCGCCGCCGCTCCGAGCGGCGTCTCCCGCAGCGCCCACGGCGGGCGGGGCGGCGCACGCGGGCCGCGCTGATTGGCCCGCGCCGCTGATTGGCCGCCGCGGGCACCACTTGCCGCCGCCGCTGCGGCCGGCTGCGCTCGCTCGGGCTCGGCTCGGCTCGGCTCGGCTCGGCGGCGCGGCTCGGCGGCGCGGCTCGGCTCGGCTCGGCTCGGCTGCGCGACCGCGGACGGGTGTGCGCGGGGGGCGCGGGGCGCGGGCCTCGGCGGCGGCGGCGGCGGCGGAAGCCTGGTGCCCCCGCCCGCCGGTGCTCTCGACGAGGCGCAGGCGTCGCGCGGCCCGGCCTCGGACGGCCGCCAGGAGCGGGCGCGGGGCGCGGGGCGCGGGGCGCGGGCGCGGGGTCGGCGCTCGGCGACGCGGGCGGACGGCGGGCCGGCCCCTCCCTGCCCGCGCCGGGCGCCACTGGCCCGCGCCGCCGGGAGCGATGACATCGACGGGGAAGGACGGCGGGGCGCAGCACGCGCAGTATGTGGGGCCCTACCGGCTGGAGAAGACGCTGGGCAAGGGACAGACAGGTGCGTGTGCGGGGGCGGCGGGGCCGGGCCGGGAGGGGAGGGGGCGGCGCAGCGCGGGCCCGAGGGAGGCCGGCCCGGGCCCAGCCCCGGCCGCCGCGAACAATGGGCGGCCGTGCGCCCCCGCCCGCCGTGCGCCCCCGTCCGCCGCGCGCCCCGCCGCCGGGTCCCGTAGGCCGCGGGCTGCAGTCGGCGGGCGCGGCCCAAGGACACGCGGCGCGGCCCGGGGCGCACGGGCGGACGGGGGCTCACGGGCCGGGCCTGGGCAGCGCCCCTCGGGCCCGCTGCAGGTGCGCGACCCGGGCTGCATTGTGCGCCCGAGCGAAGGGCCCATTGTACCGCGGAGGAGGGGGCCGAGCGGGCGCCCATCTGCCGTCTGCCGCGGCCGCGCTAATAGGCATGCTGCCCGAGCAGCTGCGCCCGGCCGCGCGCCCCCGGCCGAGACCCCCACCTCTGTGCGGCGGCCGCCGGGGCCTCCCTGGCTGGGCCTCGGCCTCCCTCGCGGTGGGGGTGGGAGCGTGCGGGACCGTCAGAGGGCTGGACAGCGCCTTCCTCTCCTCCCGGGCTCAGCAGACTGTGACGCTGCACCACCCCAGGGGAGGGACAGGCTGACCGATGCTGAGGCCACAGTGTGCACCGGGGCCTGGGCCGGCCGGGGACAAAACCTGGACCCGCCGGGAGGAGGGGTCTTCCCAGCTGGTCCTGGCTGTCTTTCCAAGGGACAGGCTAGGTCCCTGCAAGGCCCAGCCCAGGCCGCAGTGACCACGGCTCCGCTTGCATTTGGCCAACTTTCCCCGGCCTGGCCGGGCTGGCCTGGCCAGCCCCCTCATCTGGCCAGCCAGGCGCGTTCACAGAGTCGTCTTTGTCGCGGCTGGGGCTCAGCCATTTTCTTTCTTCTCCCAGGGCCGGCCTGTCCCAGAGGTCCGATTGGCACTGTCCGCCTCTCCCCGTCTGAGAAGTTGCTTAGACCGGGGGCAGGCAGGGCAGTGGCAGAAAGGAGGAGGGTGTGATGGCGTGAGCTGGCGCGGGGCGGGGGCTCGGGAGGCCCTCGGGAGGCCCCCCAGGGCTGCAGCGAGGCGGAGCTGGGAGGTGGTGTTGGGGAGGGAAAGTGGGGCAGGGCCGGGCTCTGGGGGAGGGCAGGCCGTGATGTAACTGAGGCAGAAGCAGGAAGGCGTCTGGGCTGGGGCCAGGGGAGCTGCCCTGCCTGGGCAGACCGCCCCTCCCACCCGCCCGGGCCCTGGCGGGACCCTGGCCGTGGCACCGGGCCGTGGGCAGTGGGGGTAGTGTGGCCCAGGTTGGAAGAGGAGGTGGCAGACAGCCGATGTTCAGCCGAGCTCAAAATATGCACGTTTCCTGGTAGGAACGACCGCAGCTTGTGGAATCGTTGGTGAGGGAAGGGGCCAGGACAGCAGAATGCAGGAGGCAGTGAAATAATCTAATTATTGTACCAATAAAATGTTATTATAAGGAAACATCAGCGTGTAAGTGATGACAACAATGAATTATGTACAGTGCCGCGCGGTCTCCGTGGGTAGGGGCTGGTCTCCGCACTCTTCATTGAGCTTTGCTGTCGTACAGTTAATTACTGGGGGTTTCCGCTGTAATTAGCATAATGAATACAAAAGGATGCGCCCTGTGTGTGTGTCAAGGAGGAGCTCCGTGCGATGTTTAGAAAACAGCTCGGAGTGGAGTGGAGTGCAGCCGGCCTCCCCCCTGGGGCTCTCGGGAAGCCGACTCCTCCCTGGTTCTGACGGTCGGAGGGCAGGCGTGCTGCCCAGGAAGGCCCAGGACGAGGCCAGCCATTGCTGTTCGTCTCCCTGCCCCTGCGGGTGGGGGGTCCTCCGGAGTTTGGTGGACGTGGGGTCCCACGTGTGCGCCGGCCCCGGCCACTCCGCACCAGCACCAGGTCCTGAGCCAGACAGGGAGAGGCTCCTGCGAGGGATCTCGGGGGGGGACACGCGGCTGGTCTCCCACCCGCCGCGGGGACCTGGTCCTGGCATGGCCGCCCGTCGTGGCCCTTGGCTCCAGCCCGTTCTGGTCTGTGGCTGGCGGCTTGTTCGTTTCGGCCCTGCCTGCTCTTCCCTCTCCCTCCGCCAGGTGCCCTGACATGGGAGCCGCTCACCCCGAGACGGCTGCGGAGAGGGAGGCGGTCAGGTGGCCGCGAGCCTGGTCTGGTGGCCACGAGCCTCGCGGTGTGGCAGGAGCCTCTCGACCTGGCCGACCCAGGTGGGCCTTGGATCTGCTCCAAGATGGTGCCTGTGGCGACTTGGGCCATGTGGGGAGAGGTGGCACGTGGCCTCCCCACGGGGCTGGCATAGCCATGGCGTGTGGTCGTCTGGCTTCTGCTCAGGTGTCGTCTGCACAGCTGTGCTCTGATGGCCCGAGTGCCCCGGCCCAGGTGCCCGCGAGGCCAAGTGTGCGGCGGCTCCGGGAAGCTTCCTCCCAGCTGCGTCGGTGGTTTCTGGCCAAGGCTGTCGGGGGGCCCTTTGTGGCCTCCCCGGGGCAGGTGCTGGTGGGCGGGAATCCACCTGCAGAGGTGCCGTCTGCGCTTTTCCTTGACCCAAGAGGTGCTTACTGAGCCCCCGCCCTGGGCTGGGTGGATGTGAGGCGCAGTCCCTACTGTCAGGGGACGTGGGGAGGCTGGAGGGTGAGGATGTGCGGGGACGTGTCCAGTCCAGGCCCCTGCGGCGCCAGGAGAGACTGTCACGTAGCCGTGTGGCCTTTGTCTCTCCCACCCCCCGGTAAACGGAGCAGGGCACCTTCCTGCCAAACCAGAGCTCGGCCCCGGAGGACCCGGGAGGCCCCTGTGGAAGGTGGGGACTCGGGCCCTCTGAGCTGTGCGGGGACCCAGGCTCCCAGAGAGACGGGCCTGCCCCGGGGAGCCCTGCGTCCAGTGCGGGAGAAGGGAGGTGGCCGGGGCAGGGCTCACCTGGCTGGTGGGTGGGCTGGGGGAGGGCCTTGGGCTCTGTAGGACTGGGGCCACATTCCTGCGTGACCTTCAGGAGGGTTGACCTAGAGTCCTGGTGGCAGGCAGGATGGGGGAGGGGAGGGTGGTGGCAGGTGGGAGTGGGGGAAGGGCAAGGCGCGGCAGGGGCCAGGTGGGGAGAGCGGGGGCCTTGGCAGACCCTGGGGTGGCCCAGGCTTGGGAGGTGAAGGCAGAGGTGGGGGATGGCAGTGGTGGGGTGAGGGAGCAGAGGCTGAGCGGAGGGCCTGCCCGGGGCCCTGGTGGCAGCGAGGTGGCCTGCCCGGAGCTCTGGTGGCAGCAAGGTGGCCTGCTCAGGGCTGGGGCCCAGAGACCGTGGCCGGGCAGATGGGACCCAGTGGCCTCTGCAGTGGTGGAGGTGGCCGGAGCACAGCTGTGGGTGGCCTGTGACGTCAGCCTGGCCATAGGCAGGCCAGGGTCCCCTGCGGGCTTCAGGCCCTGGCCGTGTGACCAGAGACCCACGGGCCCCATGGGGTCACTGGGAAGACCCGTCAGTGTCCCTGGGCGCCTCAGGACGCTACCCCGGCCCTCCCCAATCGTGCGGACCCTCCCAGGGAGCAGCCCCCTTCCGGGCTGGGCACTGGCCTTGGGTGGACTGTCCCTGCAGAGCCCCGGCACAGGGGTTCCCCGACGGTGAGGGAGGCGCCTTGCAGGACAGGAGGGTCCCTAGGTGGGGGTGACGGAGCCCCTCAGAGTGCGTCTGTATGTCCCCCCTGACGCGGGTCTCTGCTGAGGGGCTTGGCTGGGATGGGGGTCGTCCGTGTCGGAACAGGCGCCCGGGGCGGAGGGCACAGCGGCCCCTCACGCCCCTGGCCCGGTGCAGGCTGAGGCAGCGAGGCCGTCCCGTGTCACCTGTGGCTCTGTCTCTGTCCTGCCGTCGCCTACGTGGGGAGTCCTGTCCAGAACCACGGGGAACGCAGCGCTCTGGGCAGCCCCCGGCTGTGCGAGGAGGCGGGGCCCGGTTGTCACTGCGGTGGGAAGCTGGCTCAGGCCCCCCAGGCCTCTGTTCCCGGCAGAGCCTCCCCGGGCTCCGGCTGGGGCCTTCCCTCTGTGGACTGTGCCTCCAGCCTGGGGCTGGGGCTCCGAGGGGCTCTGGGTCCTGCCTCGTCCCTGGCTGCCCAAGGTGGCCAGGGGTTCTGGTTCTCGCGCAGGTGGGTGTGTGTGGACCCCCATGTTCCTCATCTCCCGGCCCCTGACCCCCACCAGCCACCTGGGGACTCCTGGATGTGGGCCCCAGCAAGCGTGCACCCCGATCCCTGGAGATTTCCCTGGTTTTCACGTCTGGTTTGTCTGTGGGGTGACCCCGGGGTGCAGGGGTGTGCCTTGCGGCCGGCGGGCAGGTCAGACACTGGGACAGCCTGAGTTGGCCCTGCCACCCATCGGCCACCGTCTCTGTGGGAGTCTGTGGCTGCCTCAGGAGGAGCAGTAAGCAGGCGCCTTCTCTGCTGTTGGGTGGCCTGGTCTGGTGGCACCTGTGCCCCTGGGCCTCTCTGGACACAGACTGGGCACCTGGGAGGGTCAGGCTGCCTCTGAAGCCAGCACCCCGCCAGGTGGCCACTGTGAGCACCGGCCGCCAGCGCTCCCCTGCGCGGGGCTGAGGTGGCCCCGCAGGCCCCGTGGCACCTGGAGCTCAGCGGTGCGGACTTGTGCCGTGGCCCAGAGGCTGTGGACACCCGGCGGGGCTGTGGCAACGCGGCAGCTGAGGGACTTGGAGCCTCAGGCTCCTCGTCTGCAGAACGGGCCTCCCCTGAGCTCCTGAGAGGCTCCAGCGCCTGGGAACGGTGTCCCGCGGGGGCACAGCAAGCCAGCGCTTATCAGCCGTCAGCATTGCGTGGGAGGGGGCCCTCTGGCCTCCTGTGGGTCTGGGTGGTCTTCCAGTGCCAGGGCCACTGCCACCTGGGGGGACGGCTGACGTCAGGTCGTAGCAGGGGGGTGGGCGTGGCGGCTGAGCTGCCCTCAGGCCTCCCCAAGGCCTCACCCCGGGAAGCTGCACCGCCGCCTCCGGCAGGAGGGAAGCTGGTCTGGGCCGAGGCCTCGGAGACAAAGCAGGGACTGTGCCGGGCCGGCCGCCTCTCGGGGCCCAGCCTGCTCTGTCCGGGCCTCGTCCTGCCGCTTCTGACAGGCCAGTGTCCTGAAGCCCCTCGGCTGGGGGCTGGGCCCCACCAGGCGTGCAAGAAACTCCCCCCACCCCAGGGTGTCCCCAGCTCCCTGGGCTCCTTCCTCTCCCCACCCCGAGGCCCGGGTGGCAATGGTGCCTCCCCAGGCAGACGGAGTGGGTCACGGAGGCCGATGCCTGTCCAGCCAGGCCACTGTGTCCTTGGGCTGAGGTCAGGTCCCATCTGCCCCCGGGGTGCTGGCCTGTGAGGACAGAGCTCTCTTCCGTGGCTCCCGTGGCATCCGCGTGGGCCTGGCAGAGGGAGAGTGGACGGTTCTGGGTCCTAGTGGCTCTGGGCTGTCCAGGTGGGGGCTGGGCAGGGGCCCTGGGCCTGCGGGGGTGGGTGCCCCAGGGCATTCGCTGTTGCCGCCCACTCGCTCTGCCGGCACAGGGCCGAGGGCAGCTTGGACGGCACCCGTGTGGCTGTGACGCAGCTGTGCTTGGCGGGGGCAGGGAGCCTGCCTGGCCGGGGGTGTGGCCTCGGAGCCCCTGGCTGTCCCAGAGTGCCGGGCAGCCCCTTGTTTGGATGAGGGGTCAGGATGGGGGCGTGGGGTGGCAGGGAGCAGCCAACAGATTGAGCCACGTGGCCATGGGAGCCCGGGTCCCCCACACCCCCAGGCTGGCTCCAGGGCTCCACGGCCAGAGCCGGGGTGAGCTGCAGGGAGAGCGGTACCAGGGCTGGGCCGGGGTCACGGGGGCTGGGCCGGGGTCACGGGGGCTGGGCTGGGGTCACGGGGGCTGGGCCGGGGTCACAGGGGCTGGGCCGGGGTCACAGGGGCCCGCAGGCTGTTTCCCTGGGCGGGTGACCTCCCTGCGCTGGGTGTGAAGTTCCCTGGTGCGGCTGGAGGTTGGCGCTCAGCCCAGCCGGGCGGTGCTGGGGGGAGGCAGCCCCCAGACCAGGTTCTTCCTGCGCTTACGTTGGTCTCGGGGCCAGTGAGGGCTGGCTGTCCAGCTTCTTCCAGAGCGGCCCCTTCGGTGGTGACCCCGGCCCCAAGCTGGAGGTGGTGGCCCAGGTGGGCAGGGGCAGTCGGGGGCCCTGGGCTGCAGCAGCCGGGCGAAGCCCCCTCCACAGTGGTGGGCTGCAGATGCTGGGGCAGCATCAGGGGCGCCGTCCCCACTCTCAGACTCCCCTCCTGCCCGTCTGCGGTGGGCGTAGCCTGGGGTTCCTCGGTGGGCACCGTGGGGTGCACGGGGGCTCCACGGAGCCGGAGCCTTGTGGCCCTCTCTGCGCCATCAGGGTCAGGGGCAGAGCTTGGCTTACGTCCCCTGCAGTCTGGGCTCTGCGGGAATGACCTTCCCTCCCTTCCACGGCACGTGGAATCTTCAGTCGGGAAGGAGCTGGGCAGGCTGCCACGTCCCAGGTTGGAGCCGGGGGCGCATCCGTGGCTGTCCGTGGTTGGCGTGTGTGAGAGCCCCTCAGGCAGGGCTGCCGTCAGGGTCTCGGTTCAGAGCCCAGTTGGCAGCCAGCTGGGCACATGGCTCCATGCCTCAGTTTCCCTGTCTGTGCAGTGGCTTGGGGCAGGACAGTAAGGTGCTGCCGGGGGTCTAAGGTACAAGGGGCTGAGCCTGGGGACCGGGCCTGCTGCTGCGGTGTCTGAGGACAGTTGGGCGGCACGTGCGCCGGGTGCCCGAGTGAGGCGCCAGGCCAGGTGGGGGTGCGTGTTTGCTCCTCACTCAGGGGCGACTTCTCGCGCAGTTCTCGTGGGGTGGTGGCAGGAGCCACGGTGTGGACGGCCGGGCCCGCTGCGGCACACCAGGGCCCAAACGGGTGACCGCCCCACCTCGGGTTCTGGGCTGGCGAGGGGGGCTTGTCCCAGCCACGTCCCTTTGCCACCTGCTGACATGGTGACCGGGACACGTCCCTGCCCTGCCCTGTGTGTACCCCCCTCCCTGGCCCTGCCTGCTGCCTGGCAGGCGGGGGAGGGGGGGGACTCGGGGTGCAGGGGCAGCGGGTCGGCCTGGGCCTGGCCAGGTTTTCCTGCTGCCATCTGGCCACAGCGTCCTTGGTCCCCGGGGTTGAGGCTGCCGTGGGACTGTGACCACGGGCTCTGCTTTTACTCCGGCCTGCGGCATCTTCCCACTCGGGAGTAGAGAGCGAGCGCGGTACCCCAAACCCCACGAGCACCCCTGGCACCAGCGCCGGTTCTGCCCCACCCGCCCCCACGGAAAACGCGTCCTGGGCGCCGCTCAGTGGTGACTATTTTGGTGGAACAGACACTCTTGAAAAACCACAGTGCCATGGTCACCTGGGCCGTTAACACTGATTTCTGGAGACCAGCAGGAATTCAGTCAAATGCCGGAGTTTTACCTGTAAAGGATGTTTCCTGGAGCCGGGACCTCTGCGGCGGGGCCTGGGCTCTGCTCGGGGGTGGGCTTCGGCCCACCCGTCGTTGGCCGTGGGCACCAAGCCGGCACGGGGGCACGGCAAACGTGGCCTGGCGCTGCCGGGGGACAGCCGGGGGACAGCCAGCCCGCACATGCCGGAGCATTCTCCGCAGGGCCCGCACGTGTGGGTCAGTCCCAGTGGGAGAAGGTCCCACGTGGGGAGAGGCCCCGTCGCCCTGCCGTGTGGGGGCGGGGCCTGGGCAGGTGAGGCCGCGGCCGGGAAGGCGTGGCAGGGCTCTCGGTGCCAGGCCAGACGGCATCTGGGGTCTGAGGGACACTTCACACAGGGTCAGCCCCTCCCACCCCGGCTCCTGCCGGACGCTGGGCTGCCCGTCCTCCGCTAGGTTCCCAGCTCCGGCCTGGCCTCGGACGGGGGGCCGCTCCCCTCGGCCAGTCTGAGTCTGAGCCCCCACGGAGCCCCCACCTGGGGCCCTTGAGGCCAGGCAGACGGAACAGTGGCCGGGCGGCCCTGCCACCCCCGGCCTCCTGCAGTCTGGCCCCTGTCTCCGTAGAGCTCCTCTGCCAAAGCATGTGCTGTGGCCTCAACATGTGTCCCCGGTCACCCGGGAGCCACTGGTGCGTGGCCACCCCTCGAGGGCTCCTCTTGGCATGGGGCGGCTGCGGGCATGGGCCGTGCTCCCCGCCCTGAGCCGGAGCTCACATGCGTGTGCAAATGCTCTCTTGAAACACGCGTCTCACGGTTGGTAACCTGGGGGTGTGGGTGACTCTTGAAGCCCCGCGTCTGCCTGCCTGTGAGTGCGTCCCTGGCCTGTGTGGACACCTGACACCCAGCACTGGTGGCCCAAGGCCCTGTCTCTGCTGTGTCCTCCTGGGAACCTGTGGGGGCAGCTTGCTGACCCCGAGGAGGGAGGGGCTTTGGGGGAGGGCTTTGCGCCTGTCCCAGGGGCCCCAGGGAGCTGTCCGGCCTCCCGTGAGGGTCCTCACCCCTGGCTGGGAAGGGCCGTGTGAGGGGTGGGGGGTCTTTGGCAAGTCCCAGACCTGCCCGGAGCGGGGCTCTGGCTCTGTGCCAGCCTGTGCTGGGCACCTCCGTGGCCAGTCCCCGCTCTGGCTGGTGGGCTGTAGGAGGGGTTCCCAGGGGCGGCTGCTGCCTGGGCCCACGGAGCCGAGGGGCGAAGCGCTGCCTTGAGGGAGCGGCGCCCATGTGGGGTTCACTCGGGCGACTCCCGGAGCAGCCCTGGCGTCCTGCTGGCGTCTGCTCATCGCAGGAGCCGCTGCGGCGAATCCCCCCGTCTCGGGTCTGCCGCCGCGAGTGGGAGCCACGTGCAGGACAGAGCAGCCTGGGCCCGGCCACCTGCCTGGCGCTGGAGGTGGGGCTGACGGGGCTCCCCACACAGGACCCGGCGCACACCTGGTGGACTCTGTCTCCTGGGAGCCCCTTGCTTTGGGGCTCTGTGGCCCAGGGCAGGGGTCAAAGGGCCTCAGGGTGGCCGTGGCCTGGGTGGAGGAGGGGCTGGCTGTGAGCCCGGCTCTAGGCTGCCGCGTGCGGGTCAGGTCCGCCTGCCTGAGAGGGTCCTCTGGGCCCTCAGCCGTCTGCGCCAGGGCTGGGGCGTTGGAGGAGGGGCGGCCCTCTCCAGGACAGAAGGGCCTGGCCACCTCCGCCCCCCGCCGGGCTTGCTGGGGCAGGGGCGGCTCCCTCCAAAGGATGTGTGGGACTGGGTGGAAACAGTTTGGAAAGGGGCTGGGTCCCGGCAGAGGAGGGGCTGAGCCAGGCAGATGGGCCGGGTGGGCGGCTGGGTCCACTCACAAGAGACAGGGCTCGGCTCAGAGCCAGCATTGGTTGACCCTAAACCCCAAATCCCCGGGGATTTACCATTAATGGTAAGTGGCACAGAGAACATCCTCCGACAGACGCTGGGCTGGCCGAGGGTGGCCGGCACCTGCCGTGCCGACGTGGACGCCACGTTCCCAGGGAGGACACGTTGGGGCCCCTCGCCTGTGGGGTCCGCGGCCGCGGGGCCTGTGACCTCAGGGACCTGTCAGGCAGCCCGTCCCCAATGCACGCTCGGGGATGTGAGCATGGCCTGCAGCCGGACAGGCAGCCTCGTCTGTGGGGCACATAGAGCCCAGCTGGGTCTCCAGACCAGGGGGGGCAGGAAGAAGGCTGCTGTGTGTGGCCAGCCGAGGGGTTGTCATGGGACGTCCCCCTTCAGCCACCCCTGCTGGGCCGGGGCTCTGGGGCGCAGAAGCCCCAAGCTCATACGTTGGGTGGGGCAGGAGGGGCCTGGTGGCCGGGAGGAGGCCCTTTGGGGGTGGTTTACCCCCCGCGGCAGGTGAACAGAGTTCAAGTTTGGTGGCCTCTGGGAGCCCTGTTGTCCCTCCGCCTGGTGCCTATGACAGCCGTGTTGGGGGCCTGGGTGCGTCAACCGGGGGCTCTGTGCTGGCGTGCGCGGGGCAGGTCGTGTGTTGGCGTGTGTGGGGCGGGCCCTGTGCTGGCGTGCGTGGCCTCGAGGCGGGCGCCCTCCTGGTAGACTTGGGTTCGTGGTGGACGAGCCAGGCCTGAGCCCACGGGGCAGGCGGCAGAGGCTGCAGTCGGGCTGGTGGGGCCAGGGGGGTGGGCAGGGCGCCTGGCCTGGGCTGGTGCCCGCGACCCTGCATGCTCCTGGGCTCGGCTGCTCACCACCTGGGGGCCTTGGGGGGGGGGTTCCACCCAGCTCCAGGAAGGCGGACGTTTCCAGGGCTGGGATGGGTGTCTCGGCCCCTCCCCGGTCCCTCTTCCCACCTCCCAAAGTCAGGCCAGGGCCCCAGTCAGAGACGGGCTTGCTTTGGCCCATGAAGTGTGAGAGAATTCACATCTGTCCAGGTAGAAGCTTCCGGAGCCAGCACCCCTCCCCCGTCCCTCCTCCCCAGTCCCCCAGCTCCTGCAGGGATGTGGGCTGGAGACAGGGCCCTCAGCGTCCTGGGGGGCTGGCAGTACCGCTGCCCCGAGGGCCTGGCTTCTGTGTGTCCCTCCTGTCTCTGGGTCCCCCGTGTCCGCCGTCCCCAGCGCCCCGCCTCTTGCTGACCCTGCTGTCCTGTCACGTCCCCTCTGCGGAGAGTGGGAGAAGGTCACCCACCAGCCGTGTGCCCACCCCTTCCTGGACGCCAGCCTAAGGGCCGGCCGAGCTGGACGTCCTGCCCTGGTCCCTGGCGTGGCCGCAGGGCCCCCGGGACGGGCTTTGACGTTTGGGGGAGGGGCGGCAGCAAGTGTGGGGGCAGCAGGGTCCATCGCGGCCCCTCCGCCCCTGCTGCCCGCTAAGCGGATTCTGTTCTCACCCCCGCGGGGATCTCCGCCGGGACGGGCAGCTCTGTCCCTAATCCACGCTGCGCCCGCGGCTGGCGCACGGCCCTGTGGTGGTCGGGAGTGGCCTGGCCAGGCGGGGAGCAGGGATGCTGCCCAGGACCCCAACGCCTCCCCCTCGTGAGGAGTCAGGGCTGCCGCCTGGGGGGCCACATGCCGCAGTGGGGGGGGGGCACTCGTACCCTCCGCCCTGCCGGCCTCGCCTGGCTTCCTGCGCCGGCTCTGGGCGCTCGGCGCTCGGCGCTCGGCGAGGGGGGGCAGCGGGGTCCCGCCCTGCCCTGCGCAGACCCCGGCCAGGGCCCCGGGCGGCTGGGTCCCCATGGAGGAGGCTGGGGTGGGCGCATGACCCGCAGCCCCCGTGGTGCCCTGGCCGTCCTCCTGGCCTCTGCATCTAGGGCTGTCGCTGTCCCCGGCTCCTGAGGTGGCGGGCGTCCTCTTGGTGTCCCCCCGGGGCTATCCCGCCCCTGCTGTGTGGCCCCGACGACTCAGGGCCTCTAGGCCTGCGCGGCCGCCAGAGGCACCTTCTTAGAAGGTAAACTGAGTCAGGTCACTCCAGTGCTGGTCAGTAGCACACTGTTCCCCATGGCCCCAGCGGGACCCCGAGTCCCACACCAAGGTGCCACCTGGTCAGGTGCCCGGCCCCCCAGGCATCCAGCGTCTGCCCCCTGTGGCTTGAGCCCCGCCAGCCCTGGGCCCCCAAGCGCCCTCCTGCCATGCAGCGCCTGTGGCCCGAGTGTCCTCTCACTCGGCTCTGCCCGGCCTCCCCCACGGGGCCTGGCTGGCCAGACACAGGGCGGACCCGGCTGCCCAGGGCCACACAGCTGCGGTGGGGCAGGGGACCCCGCGGCCAGGCAGAGGGGCTCAGCCGTGCCAGCAGCAGGGGCGGGGGTGTCCCCGGAAAGAGGACACAGGGGAGGCCCTTTCTGCCCTGGGACCCCAGAGACCTCGGCAGACACCAGGGGCCTGGCTGGCTGGGATTCCCCGGGCCCCGCACACCGCGGAGGGTGCCAGCTCTCGGCATGGGCCAGACAGGGCCGTGTGAAGCCAGCGAGGCGAGGACAGCTGCGTGCGTGGCACACGGGCCCTGGGACTGTGCTTTTGGGAGGACGTGGGGCCCCTGGGAGAGGACGCCGGGTCTCTGCCTGCAGCTCCTGCAGAGCCCGGGGCCCTGATGGGGAAGGCCGGGCGCCCGGCGGGGGTCTGTGCAGGGTCACGGGCCTGTGTGTGTCTGTGTGTGTGTAGAGGCCTCTGCCTGTGTTGGTGTGTGTGTGCGGGTCTGGGTGTGTGTGTATGTGTGTGTGCAGGTCTGGGGGCACGTGTGTGTGTGTGTGTGTGTGTGTGTGTAGGTCTGCGTGTCTGTGTGCAGGTCTGGGAGGGTGTGTGTGTGTGTGTATGTGTGTGTGTAGGTCTGCGTGTCTGTGTGCAGGTCTGGGGGGGTGCGTGTGTGTGTGTGTGTGTGTGTGTGTGTAGGTCTGCGTGTCTGTGTGCAGGTCTGGGAGGGTGTGTGTGTGTGTGTGTGTAGGTCTGCGTGTCTGTGTGTGCACGTCTGTGGGGGTGTGTGTGTCTGCCTGCATGTGGACGACAGGGGCCCCCTGGGGGTTCCCCACCTGTCACCACAGCGACCCCTCTGCGTCCCTGGGTCTGGGGTGCAGGGCGGGCAGGTGCGGAGTGGAGGGAGCTGCCCAGGCCTGTGCGTGCTCTGCATGGCGGGTGTCTGTGGCCGCCACCCCCTCTCCGTCCCGCCCAGCCCTCGCAGGCCCCGGCTCTGACTCCAGCTGCTCCCGTCGGCCACCTCCGCCCTGTCCGGCCACCTCCGCCCTGTCCAGCACAGCCCCGTGGCCTGGGAGGCGGGACCATGGCTGGCTGGGGCTCTGCCACCAGCCGTGCATCCTCTGGTCACACCGTGGTGTCCACACCAGGCTTTCCAACCCCAGAATCCAGCTCCACACACCCCAGCCCAGCCCAGCCCCCCAGGAGGGGGGAAGCCACAGTCGCCCTGGGGGCCTGAAGCTGGCCACAGTGGGGCCAGGGCTGGGGTCAGGGCAGCAGCGTGGGGAGAATGGGAGGGCTGGTGGGACCACGGGAGTGTGCCCCACTGCCGCCAAGCCCAGGGGTTGCCACGACTGAAGCCTGTGGCGGGCCAGCTGTGTGGTCCCGGGCGCCTCCCCCCTGCAGGGACCTGAGGGCCTGTCCTTGGGCGGGGGTGGGGGGGGGTGACACCTGAGGGTGCTGCTCTGGAGCTGACGGGCAAGATTCTCCAGCAAGATTCTCCGCATTCCCTGACGTGTGGCCGCTCCGGTCAGGGCCAGCTCAGACCCCTCCCCCTCTGCCACACCACCACTGGGAGGTGGCCCTGCCATGGCTGCAGAAGGGAGCCCAGTGCCCCTGCTCCAGTGCCCCCCACACAGCCTCCCTGACCCCCTGGCCTGGCGTCCTCCTTCCCAGTAACTGCTCTCGGGGCCTGGTGGCTCCTGTTCTTGGACCGTCCCGAGACCTTGTCCAGGCCTGCCCAGCCCCTCCTGTGCCGTGCCAGGTGCCGCCTCACCTGGGCACGCTGGCAGGTGGGGACAGGTGTCTCCTGCTGTCCAGTCATCCTTGGGCAGGACGGGCTTCTGTGCACAGGCGCCTGGTCGTCTGTCATGGCCTTGGCTCGTTGACAGACACTTGAGGTGTTGGTGGCTTTTCTGATCGCCTGGTCAGAGCTCTTGACACGCAGGACGGGCCTGCCATCCCGCTCAGGGCGCGTCGCGTGTGTGTCTGCCTTGGCGGCTTGGTGCCCGCGCCGTGCGGTTCCGTGTAGCGGGGTCCGGAGGAGGCGGCTCGTGCCACTTGCCATGGGGGAGGGTCGTGCAGGGTGGAGGACGCTTTGGGCTTCGCGTGCGTGTGCGTGGGCCGGGCCGTTCTCGCTCTGTGAGTTCGTGCCGCTCGGCTGCAAGAGGCGGCCGGGAGCGGAGCCCGGGGAGGCAGGTTGGGCCGCGCGTCGGCGGCTGCAGACGCAGAAGAGGAAGGAACAGCCGTGAGCGGAGGCCTCATGCCAGCCGTGCGGCCGCCGCGCAGCCTGGGCCTCGGCTGCAGCTCAGGGCGCTCACTGCGGTGTGGCCTCGTGGAGCTGAGGCTGGCGGGTCCACGCGTGGGAAGGGCGCGGAGGGCGCACGGCTGGCGATGTTGGTGCCACTTTTGTTCCCGCCGAGCTCTGGTGCTCTGTGGTTTATGTGGGGCAGGAGCAGAGGGGCTGGTCACCTGCTTGGGCTGTCACCCCCTTCCTGGAGGCCCAGCAGGGAGGCGGGTCAGGGGTCAGCCCAGCCGGGGCCGGGGCCAGGGCAGGAGTTGGGGCTCCTTCTGTGCAGGGCAGGAGCTGGGTGGTCTCAGAGGCCGGGCCCTTGTGGGCTGGGGCAGGGGCTCAGCGAGGGCCCAGCAAGGGGGCAGGGCCAGCAGGGAGCTGCCTTTTCTGCTCCGTCACCATGACGACAGATGGCGGTTGGCAGGGAGGGGCGGGGAGGGCCTGGTAGGAGGCGCTCAGGATTTAGAGACCAGCTGGGCATCCTCTGGGGACGCCCGGGGGCAACGGGAGGGTGGGCTTTCCCCTCCCCTCCCCTCCCAGCCTCGCTCCTGGCCGGAGCGGCCAACCGGGAAGGGCTGGTGCCGCCACCCGGACACCAAGAGCCTGAGCCGGGGCACAGCTCTGTCTGGTGCCCACCCTGGCATGGGAGGCCGCCTGGCCGGGACCCAGCCTCCCCTCTGTGTGACCGCTGGCTGCAGGGACACCCCCCCAGGGGCCTGGAGAGAACCCAGCCTGGCCAGCTGTGGGCGGGGGAGGGGCTGCACTGGCTACGCCCTGCGGCCACACCCGGCTCTTCCTGCGAGTCCCAGGCCCACCCTGCAGGCGCAGCCGGGGCACCCTGCACAGTCCCGTGTGTGAGCGGACACAGCCTTGCAGGGAAGCCCAGGCTGAGCCCGCTCAGGACCAGCAGCAGGTGCGTGGGGGCTCGTGGGGCCGGGGAGGGGGGTGCCACAGAGGCAAGACCACGGGACCATGTGGCCACCTTCCTCCCAGCAAGCTGGCACCTCTCCCTGGTGCCCCCAGCTCTGCTGACCTCTGCCCCTGTCCCACGCCCGGGTCCTGGCCTGGCTCCCCGTGGACCCCCCGATGGCCTTGCAGGCCCAGGCCCCCTGCGAGGCCTCCGCCCGCTGTCCCAGCCTCCCGAGCAGAACAGGGGGCCAGGAGGAGGGGCCTGCTGCACCCCTCACCCCGACAGCCCGTCCTGCTGTCGGCAGGGGCATCGGCGGCCCAGGGCCAGAAGCTCCTGGGAGGTGTCCCCAGGCTGCGTGGGAGGAGCCGTGGGGAGACAGGACACGAGGCTTGTCCCTGGGACCCGGGCGGCCACAGCCTGCCCCGCACGCTCCTTTGTGCAGTGAAACGTGCTGGGAATCGTGGGATGCTCAGTGATAACTTTGCTTTCTTGATCCATTCTGTGGTTCTAAAACAAATACTCGTTAGTTTAAAAAGAAGAATTTAGCTTTAAATTTAAAGATATTCAATGTTTCACATACGGAGAAACTAAAGATTTGTGTTGACCAAAAGTGCCCCCCCCCCCCCGCAGTTCCCATCATCCCATTGTGTTAAATTCCAAATGCAAACAGACGTCCCCGCGGTCGGGCGGAGGTGGCGTGGGAGCGAGTGGGCATCCGGGTGCCCGGGCACCGGGGGCTTCGCCTTCTCTGGGGGGGGGCTGAGGTTTCTGGGATCCCAGGAATGAACCTCTGCGTAAAGACCACGTCTGTGCGAGGGTGCGGAGCCTCACGGTGCGCTGGGCCGGCACGGCGTGAGCGGCGCTGGTTTCCTTAGCGCCTAGACCGAGGGACAGCTGTGTCTGGGGAGGGATGTTGCCTTGTCACCAGCGTTGTGCAGAATCGTCATTGTGTGGTGGTGAAAAGCAGACCGAGTTTGCTTTTTTTGCTCTTTGTTTTTTTGAGGTGGGGTCTTGCTCGTTGCCAGGCTGGGGTGCGGTGGCATCATCTCAGCTCCCTGCAGCCTCCACCTCCGGGCTCAGCCATCCTCCCTCCTCGGCCTCCCAGAGTGCTGGGACCGCGGGCGAGTGCCTGGCCGTCTTTCTGTTCCAGACTGAGATGGAATCCACATGACGTAAACTCAGCCCCATGGACGTGCCCGATTCAGGGGCATCTAGCACATTCTGAGAGTCTCGCAGCCTCCACCTGCCTCTGAGCAGCTTGGGGACATTCCTGCCCCATCGGCATTCACCCCCAACCCCGGTGGGGGACACTGGTCCGCTTTCCACCCCGTGGATTTACCTGCTCTGGGCATTTCGTACAAATGGAATCTCACGACACGTGGCCTCTTGTTCCCCCTGCTGCTTCCACTCCGCGTGACGTCCTCGAGGTCCTCCGTGTGGTAGCGTGTGTCGGGACTTCCTTGCTGTCGTGGCTGAGTGATGCCCCGTCGTCCACCGGGAGACACTGGGGTCGTCCCGCCCTCGGCTGTGGGGAGCGACGCTGCCACGGACGCCCGTGTGCCGCACCTGCCGGGCCCGCGCTCGGCTCTGTGCGTGACGCCCGGGCGGGGAGCTGCCGGTCACGCGGTGATTCTGGCTAACATTTGAGGCACTGCCGGGCTGTTTTCTGGTAGACCCAGTTTTAACCAGTTTTATTTTTGTTTTTAAAGTCTCTGCAGAGAGGGCACCGCGTTCCCCGCCCCCGCTGGGCTGCTCCTGCCGCCTGGCCTGCCCCGGCGCACGCTGCCCCTTCCTTCGTGGGACCGTGGGCTGTCACCTGTGCAGCGCCCACGGGTGGCCCTCCTGGCGAGCGGTGCTGGGCCGTGGCCTGCGGCTCCCCTCAGCCACTGTCGCCTTGGAGGGTGCAGGGGAAGCCCCGGGCACCCAGCCTTGGGCGGGCGAGTATTCTGGACAGTTCTGTCCTGTGACTTAGTTTCTGCAGATCTGGGGACGCCCCCGCTAGCTGGGACCTGGACCCGGGCTGAGCTGAGTTCACCGTTGGCTCCCGTGGGAACCCCAGTGCGCGTTGGGCACACGGGGACCTCCCAGTGGCCAGGGCCTGAGACCACCCATCGGCGGGCAAGGCGGGGGACTGGGAGGGCCGGGCCCGTCCCGCGGGGCTGCGGGTCCGTGTCCAGCGCTGTCACCCGCGGTGCTGGGGCTGGTCCCGGTGCTTTGTCTCCGCGCTCACGAGTCGCTAACGGTTTACGACGACGTTTCTCAAATTCTCCGTGGCAAAGGATGAGTTTTTTAAAAAATTTCCCAATTGAGTACTTTGGTAAAATAAAATAAAAATTAACCGAATAAAATGAAGTGGGGGAGAAAACCCGAAGCCCTTTGCGGTACAAGCCCAAATACCTCACTTGGTTTACAGACGGGAGATTTCTTCTCCGAGTTGCCACAAGCATCTGGTGTTGTCTGTGGCTGCAGCTGTCGTGGGCCCCGGCCTGGCCTGCAGGACTCAGGTGACAGCACTGTGTCCTGGCCACCCCAGAGCCACTTCTCGGAGCCACCCGCGGTCTGAATGCTTCTGGGGGGCTCACGTCCGAGCCTTGGTCGGCCACCACTGGGCAGTCCCTGGTGACCCTGCTGCGGAAAGTGAGACAGGCCCTGTGTCCCCAGACCTGTTCCCCAGAGTGGCCGCCGTCTCTTCTCTGCCAGAGGAGCGCTTCATTGTCCCCACCCCTCTGTCCCACCCGTGGCCCTGCCCGACAGTGGCTTCTACCTTTGGTTTCTTAAAGTGAAGCGTTTCTGTCCCTTCCCAGCCGGGCCAGGCTCCTGGGGGGCCTGACGGTCGGCGCTCGGAGGTCAAACATCACAGGTTTCCACAGTCATCAGCGTGGGGACATCGTGCGGTGCCGGGTCACCTCCTCGTCAGTGGGGCCGGGCCGTGCACTGGGGCTCTGCCCTGAGACCCGGTTTTCTGGAGTTGGGACTGTCAGGGGCTTGGCCCTCTGGAGGGTGTTCTCTCTGGTGACATCCGAGAACGGTCTGCGTTTGTGAGACTTTGCGTTTGCGTCCCCTGATGTTCTCAGGAGGTCCAAGTGGCCTTTCTGTTAGTGTCACCGTTTACCTGTTGGTCACAACTCAGCTTTCAAAGCCGGCTCAGACTCGCCATCATTCCGTCAAGTCTCCTTCTCTTCCCGGCAGCCTCTGTCCCAGACCCCTGCGTCCCTTGCCCGGTTGCGACCGCGGCTCCCTGGTCTGCTGCCTGCCTTGGGGACTTCCCAGGAGGTCACGCGGCAGAGAAGACTCCGGCGCTCACGTGCGTCCCAGGCCCTTCGCGGCCTCCAGTGCCGACGCGGGGGTGCCGTGGGGTCAGCCTTTCCCAGCCCTCCTTGCACCAGAGCCTTGGAACCCGCCCACCCTGCAGATGGGACCTTCCCGTGCCGGGTCAGGGGTCGCTGCTCAGTTCCAGCCCCAGCAGCACTGACACCGTGGGACATCCTTGCCTGGTGGGGCTCTGGGAACAGCCGTGTGCCTAGAGCTGTGTGTGCACACGTGTGCACGTGTGTGTGTTGAGGCTGCTGATGGGCACACGTCCCTGGCTGTTACCCTGTCTCGGCACGGAGGGAGGAGGTGCTGACTCAGGCCGTCCCTGCACTGGCTCCCGCGGTGGGTGCTCCTGCAGTGGGTGGGTGCTCCCGTGGTGAGTGGGTGCTCCCGTGGTGAGTGGGTGCTCCTGTGGTGAGTAGGTGCTCCCGTGGTGGGTGGGTGCTCCCGCGGTGGGTGCTCCCGTGGTGAGTGGGTGCTCCCGCGGGTGGGTGGGTGCTCCCGCGGGTGGGTGGGTGCTCCCACGGTGGGTGCTCCCAAGTATTGCAGCCCGTGTCCCTGCACCCCGCCTGCGTCTTCCAGAGGGTTCTGGAATGTTGTGAGGTTTCTCGTCCCCGCCAGGCACCCTCTCTCTGTGGAGGGTGGGCCACGCGAGGGTCGTGCCTGGGGGGCTCTGCCAGCCACTCCACGCAGACCCTGCCTGGACCTCCCTGGGCCCCCCACACCTCTCTCGGCCCCCAGAACTGCACCAGCCCAGCCTCCTCCCTGTCACCTGGGTCAGGGACGTCCTCTTGGGACCCCTCCTCCCTGCAGCCCCCTCCCCCCCCCGCCCGCCCCGGGTTGTCCTCGCCCTCCGGCTCCTGCTCAGCAGACACCTCGGGGGCTCCTCCCCCCTTGGCTCTGGGCCAAGCCTGGCGCCCACCTCCCGAGGTGCCCATGAGTGCCAGTGTCTTGGGGAGGGGCCTGTGTCCCTAGGGTGCTGACGGGTAAATCGTGACCACAGGGCTGGTGGTGGCTTCTGTCAGCACCTTCCCATTGAGTGCAAGACAGGGGGGCCCTGGAAGCACTTGTGCGACTGCCTGCGGGTTTTGGGGGGCCCAGAAGCACACGTCCACCTGCCTACGGGTTTAGGGGGCCCTGGAGGCACACGTGTCATTGCCTGCTGGTTTGGGGGGGCCCAGAAGCACACGTCCGACTGCCTGCGGGTTTCAGGGGGCCCCATGCTGCTTTGGCTCCCGCTGGGCCTCTCCCTGGGCGCCATCGCAGGCCACCCCTTGGAGGGGCGGGAGCAGGTGCAGGTGCCAGGACTGCAGGGTGGGGGGTCCTCGTCGAGTCTTTCCCACGGCAGGAGAGGGTCTTGGGAGACGCCTGGGCTGGTGTCGCCCCAGGAGGGCGGCCAGGCCCGGCCCAGCCTCACTGTCCATCCCTGGGCTGCAGACAGGGCGCAGCCCCCGGGAGGGGCTCGGGGCCAGCACAGCCCAGCCCCCCGAGCGGCAGGCAGCCCCTTGTATTTGGGTGCCGGGCGGAGAGGGTGGGAACAGGCGGAGGCGCCAGCGTCTGCAGCGCCTGTGAAGTATTTCAGGGCTTAATTAATTTAATTTGAGAGGTTCCTTTTCCGAGCGTGAACAGTCGTCTCCCGAGAGACACGAGCCACCCCCCACCCCCCCGCTGCCGCTGCGCCTGGCACTGGTGGGCGGACAGGCGGCGGGACGTGTGTCGGAGCCCGGGCTGGGCCTCCTTCCGCCCTGCCCCGGTGCTCGTCCGTGCCGGCGGGGGCGGGATCGGGCGTCCGCTGAAGAGAAGGCTGCCGGGGCGGGAAGGGCAGAGCCGGGTGCTACGGAGGGGACAGGGTCCCCTCAGGATGGGGGTGCCCCAGCCTGGGAACCAGCCGCCAGCCGGCTCAGGTCTAGTGTGGGGGGTGGCCGCGGCCGCAGGCTGGACAGGCTGGGGGCTGCGGCCCCTCCCCACGTGGACTCAAGGTGGCAGCTGAGTTCCTCGGCGCCCAGGAGGAAGCGTAGGGTTCTCTGTGGCATGCCCCATCCTCCCTGCCACGTTCCCTGGGTACACAGGCTGCCATGGGGTGGCACCAGGGGACAGGCCTCGGGGGCTGCTGTGTGCCGTGTGTACTGCGGCCCAGAGCACAGGCACGGAGGGCACAGATGCTGCCCGGCCCCAGCTGCCCCCCAGGGTGTCCACCGCTGCCGGCTGTGGGTGGCCCAGCCAGGGGGCAGGTCGGGCTCTGGGGCGTCCAGCGTTGCGGATCCATTTTCCGGAGAGCTGGGGATGGAGGGGGCTCCCTCCTGTCCCCAGGGAACGGACGCCCGGCGCACACCTAGGAGCACAGCGCCCCCATGACAAGGACGTCCAGGGAATGGGTCACGGAGGGCGGAGCTGGCCCCCAGAGAGCCCCCGGCCCAGGATGAGGTCTGCTCCGTCCGGGCGCAAGTGACCCTCGGTGCCTGGGGGCAGAGGGGGCCCACGCTGGTCTCTGAGGAGCTTCCAGAGCTCGGCCCACAGGAGCTGGCGGGGTGGGAGCCGGGCGCGTTGGCGCATCTGCCTGCGGTGGGTCTGGCCCCCCGGAGCCCGCAGGGGAGGGCGCCGCGACCCCGCCGGGCCTGGCGCAGCCGCCCGGCTCTTCCGTGGGCCCCAGGCCAAGTTCAGCACCAGGGACAGCGTCTCCGGCTCTGCAGAGCCCCCGACCGCACCCCTGCCACCTCCACCCTGTCCTCCTCCTCGCTGGGCCCCTGCGATGGGTCACCTCCCGCCCTTTTCTCTCGGAGCTCGCCCTGTTTAGGGTGAGGGGACGGGGTCCCCGAGGTGGCCCTTCTGGCAGACGCCCCCCAGGAGGGGAGACCCCGGCAGGGGGCAGGACTGCGAGCCTGGGGTGCACAGCAGCGGCTCCGGGCCGCCTGCTCCCGGGTGGACCTCAGGCCTCTGGAGCTGACCCCTGGCAGGGGCGCAGCTGTGAGAGCAACTGAGTCGAGGGCGCCTGGTGAACGGGGTGGGGCTGAGGGGCTCTGGGGCTGGGTCTCCACCCCACAGTGGGCTCCTGGAAGCCCCAGGCCCAAGGGGCCGCCTCTTCCTCCAGCAGGCCCGTTTCCGGGGATGGGGCCTTGTGGTGACAGGCTGCTCCGACGGTCACTGCCTGCCTGGCGTCAGTGTCTGGTGGCCGCGTGCTCAGGCCCACGCACACCCCTTCGCCTGGCTCCGCGAGGCAGGGCCCGTGACTGTCCGGTGCCTGCCGTGTGGGGTGCGGGGCGTGTGCCCCAGGGCGGTGCTGAGCCGGCCCGCCTGCCCGGGGGGGCGGTGCCCTCGGGGACCCTGGCTCTGGTTCCCGTCTGCTGGGGACAGCAGCGCACTGGCAGCACCACACGTGTGCTGGGCCCTGCCCAGGGAAGGCAGGGGCTGTTCCGCCAGGTTGTCCCTGTGTCCTTTCAGATGGGAGGAGGCAGGACACGCAGATGGGGGGCTCTGGCTGCCTTCTGGGGGAGCCGGTTCTGGATCTGTCAGAGGGCGGCCGGGGTGGGCTGGGGAGGCCCTGGGTGCCGGGAGCTCATGGAGCCTCTGTGAGGCCTGGAGGCAGGCGGCCGGCGAGGGGCGGCGCCTCTGTCCTCTCTGGGTGGGGCTGGGTCCCCGGGCACTGTCCCTCGAAGAGGGCGGTCACTGGCTGCGGGGTCAGCAGACGGAGCAGCAGCCACATGGGAGGCGGCAGAGAGGGCCTGGGGTGCAGGACCCTCAGGATGGGCTGGGCCAGCTGGGGAGGGCTCAGGACCCCCAGCAAGGGCAGGGTGGCCGGGACGGGGGGAGCAGCGTGTGCCCGAGGTGCGTTTGCACGGGTGCAGGCACTGCCCGGGGCGGGGGTGGAGGGGGCGCAGTCCTGTGCCTGGGCGTCGCAATCTGCTGCCAGATGGTGCAGGGAGGGTGGGCTGGGGGTGCCAGGCCAGGGCACTCGGGCGGGCCGGGAGCGAGGGGCCCGGCGGGTGCAGCCCTTGGCCCACTAGAACCCGCGTGTCTGTGTAGGGAGGGGGTCCCAGGCTGCGCCCCCGCCTGCCGCGAGGCTACTGCTGGCACGGGTTGGGGCTGGGTGGGGGCTGCAGAGGGTCCCTCCCCGCTGCTGGCACCGTCGCCCTGGGAACCGCCACCCAGCCACAGGCAGTGGGCCCAGCCCATGTCGTCTCTGGGCAGTGGAGCAGGCCCCCGGGGGACCCCGCCGAGTGGTGGCCACTGTGCTCTGCCCACTCCTCCAGCAGGGCCCTGGAAAGACGCTGGCCTCGGGGTCAGAGGGCAGAGGCCCCCCACGCCCCATCATCCGCCCAGGGCTCCGGAGGGTCAGCGCATGCTGGGGCCGTCCCCTACCAACCCTCAGGGTGCCCTGGCCCAGTAAACAAAGACCCCGTCTCCTCCCCTGGGGGGCGGCTGTGGACCAGGCCGGCCGAGGGGGCTGGGGGCAGCCCGCAGAGCTGCCCCCTCTCTCTCCTGGGCGGCGGTGTGGGGGCAGCGGAGGGTCCCACACTCAGTGGCCAGCCTGGGCCGGGGCCGGCTCTGCCCCCAGGCACCAGGGCCGGGCCGCGCCCTTTGATTCTCCCGGGCTGGCCAAGGCGCAAGTTTGTGCTCCCGAGTGCGATGCCTGTGGCCTGGGCAGCTCCTGCCTCTGCTCCCTCCTGTGGGAGCAGCGCCCGGTCTGAGCTGGCGGCTCCTCACTGCCTCGAGCCCACCCCCGGCACGGCCCCGTGCCGTCCTCCGTGTCACCGGGTGCTTTTCCTGTCTCGGTGTGAGCCTGTGCTGCGGAGAGACAGTGATCAGAGATGGAGTCACAACTGGAAAACGAGCCCGGCGAGCTGGAGGGCCGGGCGACTGAGGGTGGTCGTGGCCCCGTCCTGGGGGCCGCAGCTGGGTCGGGAAGGCCGCGGGCGAGCTCAGGGGCGCGGCAGGAACGCTCAGCACCCAAACATCCAGCCCCAGAGGACCCAGGTCTGGGGAAACCCGGTCAGAGAGGGCTGTGCTGCTGCCTGGGGCGTCAGGGAAGCCTAATCACAGAGGGACACCTCCGCGCTGGGCATCGAGGGGTGTGTAGGAGTCTTCAGGGCAAGGACTTTCTGGGGAGAGGAGCTACAAGTGAAGGGAGGTGGAGACCGGGGGTGGGCAGAGCTAGGACGCAGCAGGGCTCCCCCTGCCCCTTGCCAGAGCTGCGGTGAGGCCCCTTCACCTGAGCCCGGGTGGGGGCGGGAGGCCCCCTGCCCCAGCCCAAGGCCGGATTTCCGTCCACTCACCTCCCCCAGGAGAGCACCGGGCTCTCGGGGACACCTTGCTCCCGGCCTGTCGTCTGCTAGCGTCTGAGATGTGCGTGCCGCTGGGCGGCGTGACCCCAGTTTCTCATCTGTGAGGTGGGGGTGAAACAGGCCCCGCCCAGAGCCGCGCCTGGCGCAGGCGGTGCCCAGCGGCTTTGGCCAGCACCGCTGGCGGTCACAGGGGACGGCACCATCGTTTTACTATTCACCTTCCGGAAAGTTGGCCCAGGGCTGCTCTCAGGCTCCTGCTAGCCTTTTTTTTTTTTTTTTTTTTTTTTTTTGAGACACAGTCTCGCTCTGTCCCCTGGCTGGAGTGCAGGGGTGTCCCCGTAGGTCACAGCAACCTCCAACTCCTGGGCTCAAGCGATCATGCTGCCTCAGCCTCCCGAGTAGCTGGGACCGCAGGCGCCACCACACCCGGCCTCCCTCCAGCTTCGCTACTTGCTTGCTTTCCTGTTCTGGAAGCAGGACCACATCGTCCCACGGGAACGCTTGGCTCCTGTCACCGAAGGGTGTGTGTGTGTGCTCTGGAAGTCTGTGCACACGTGCATGTGCACAGGGCGTGTGTGCTAGACATGCATGCACGTGTGTGTGTGCACTGGATATGTGTGTACATGTGTGTGCTGGATGTGTGTTGGTGTGTTGGACATGTGCGTACGTGTGTGCAGTGGATGTGTGTGTGCTGGATGTGTTTGTGTATACATGTATGTGCTGAACATGTGTGTGTTTATGTGTGCGCTGGGTGTGTGTGCTGGGTGTGTGTAGTGTGTGGACTGTGTATGTGTGCACTGGACGTGTGGACATGTGTATGAGTGTACACTGGATGCATGTGCTGGATGTGTTTGTGTACACATGTATGTGCTCAATGTGCATGTGTTTATGTGTGCACTGGGTGTGTGCACTGGGTGTGCTGGACGTGTGTGCACACTGGACATGTGTATGTGTGTGCACTGGACGTGTGTGTGTGCACGTGTGTGTGTGCACACTGGACATGTGTACCTGAGTGCACTGGACGTGTGTGCACGTGTGTGTGTGCACACTGGACTTGTGTACCTGAGTGCACTGGACGTGTGTGCACGTGTGTGTGTGCACACTGGACATGTGTACCTGAGTGCACTGGACGTGTGTGCACGTGTGTGTGTGCACACTGGACTTGTGTACCTGAGTGCACTGGATGTGTGTGCACACTGGACATGTGTACATGTGTGCACTGGACGTGTGTTTGTGTGCACGTATGTGTGCACGTGCGCCATCCTTGCACAGGTCCCTGTGCTCTGTGTCCAGCGTCGTCCCACTGCGGCCGGCCAGTGAGCGTTTCCGTGGCCGCTGGGCCGTGCGTCGGGCTCGGGGGCTCTGTGTGCGTTCCCTGTGCCGTGACGATCGGCGGTCACTGGCGGGAGAGCGTTTTGAGTGCTCCCATTTTTGCCAATGAAGCACCTGCCGAGCTGGCCCCGCAGTGCCCATCTGCCCTCAGGCGCTGTCTCCCCACCTCCCAGCCTTGCCCTGGTGACGTCCTGGGGGGAGGGGGCCGGCGCTTTGTCCCTGGGGTCTCGGGACCACTCCTGGGGGCCGTCGGGGCCGGTGGGGTCGTGCCTCATAGCTGCTGCCATCTCTGCTGCGCCGTCCCGGGAGTTCGCCACGCGGGTTTTGAGGAGCTCGTGCCCCTTGGGGTGAGGCTTTCATCACTGGTCACGCTGCCTTGGCGTGTGTCCGCCGCCTTTCGGCCTCGCTGGACGGGGGCGCTCCTGCTGTGTCCCGCGTGTGTGGGCTGCATCCTGCCTTCGGCGCCTCCTGACCGGGGGAGCAGGCGGCCTCTTGTCTGGGGAGGGGCCTCCTGGCGTGGCCGGGTGTCCGGGGGCCCCGGGGAGGAGGTGCCGGGTCAGCGCCAGCCCCGGGCTGGGGCCGCAGTGTGTCCCGGAGGAGGTGGTGTCGCTGGGCTGCGGGCACCGCTGCCCGGCGCTGAGTTATGGAGGGAGGACGCCCCCCACCGCCTCCCTGCCCCACCGCGTGCTCCGTGTGAGCGGAATCGGCCCTGCAGGCCCTTGCGCTGCATCAAAGGCCGCTGGAGACAGGCCCCAGGAGCTCGCTGGCCCCGCGGCCCGTCCCTGGGCATCTGCGTGGGGCAGGGACTCCTGCGGCCGGGGAGCCGTGTCTCCCACACAGGGTCCTGGCCCCGCCTGGCCCGGCTCCCCCGATACGGCCAGGCCCTGCCCCCCACCTCGGGGTGGAAGGGGAGGAGCCCACGCCTCGGCCGCTTGGCTGGGCAGCAGGAGGTGCAGCGGGACCGTGGGCGAGGCAGGCCGGGCCACCGAGCGAGAGACACACAGGCCCTGAGTGAGCCAAACAACACAAGAGGCGGAGAAAAGCTAATGGCCAGTGACGGGGTGGGGGGTGCGTTCCTGACGCACGTGACGAAGGATCGGCTCCCAGACAAATCCAAGGGCTCTTGCCAGTTGCTGAGGAAACGCACGCGGTGTGCACGCCAGCGTGAAAACGTGCAACGGGAACACGCAAAGAGCAAACCCAAGCCGTCGACACCGCGGGAAGGTGCTCGGTGTCACCGTTAGGTGGCGGCAACAAAATTCTGCCCAGAGCCACCACTGGAGTTGGATGGGGCTCTGGGGTCCTGCAGAGCGGGCGTGGCCACCCTGTCGTCACAGACGAGCCCCTGGAAGGGCCACGTCCATCGCGGCCGAGCGGAACTCCCAGTCGGGCTCTGCGTGTGTGACACCGGCGGGCAGAGGCTGCGATGACACGGCCCCACACACCTGGGACCCTCGGTGGTGGGGAGGCCCTGGGCAGCCGCCCAGCGCCGAGGCCACAGCTCAGTCCCGTGGGGCTTCAGCGGCAGCCGGGCTGTGGTGGCCTGAGGTCCCCGAAGTCCCCGAGGGAGGGAAGGTGGGTGGGGTGCCTGGCCGTGACGCACAGAAGGCGGGGGCATCTCTGCATCTCTGGGGGGTCTCTGGCGGGACTGTGGGGACAGCCTGCTGGGACGGGGCAGGAGTGAGGCAGGCGCTGGCCGTGGCTCCCTGGCTGGGGGTCCTGAAGGCCTGGGGAGGGGCACGAGGAGGCTGAAGGGCCGGTTCGTGGGAGGAAGACGTCGGGGGGCAGGTGGCCCTGAGCTGCCCCGACAGTGACCAAGGGCCGGGGACAGTGGCCAGGCTGGGGTGGGGCGGGGTGGGGTCCAGACGGGCCGAGGAGGTGGAGCCCCCAGGCAGGGCAGCTCTGCGGGGTGGGCACCCCCGCGGCCGGGGGGGTCTGAGCCGCGGCCTCCCTCCCGCAGGGCTGGTGAAGCTCGGGATCCACTGCGTCACCTGCCAGAAGGTGGCCATCAAGATCGTCAACCGCGAGAAGCTCAGCGAGTCTGTGCTGATGAAGGTGAGACGCCGCCCAGCCAGCGGGGAGGACGGCCTGGGGACCCGCCACCCCATCGCGTGGGCCCCGCGGGGGAGGGTCCCTGCTCCTAGGCTGCCCCACGCGGCCCCTCGCCCCACCCGCCTGCTTCCTTCCTGCCTCCACGCGGCAGCAGCCCCTGGCTGGGGACAGGGGACAAGGGAGAGGCCGGCAGCCGGTTCCCCCAGTTAGAACAGAGGGGAGGCCTTTCCCTGTCAGGGCCAGGCAGACCCTGCCCCCCTCCTCCGCTGGGGGCCTGGCCTCAGCTGGCCTCACAGGATGTGGTCACCACTGGGGACCAGGCAGTCCCCGTGCGGTGGAGGCAGCTGAGGGCCACCCAGCCTGTCGGTGGGGGGGCTTCCCGGGGCATCCCGACGCTTATGCGGGACAGTGCCCAGCTCCCAGACCCTCAGCTTCCTGGCCACACTCAGGCCTGGGTCGGCTGGGACCCGGCGGGGGGGTGGCATGGTGGGGACCCTGTCACCAGAGGCCGTGGCTGAGGCCCTGCACCTTCTCTGTGGCTCATCCCTTCTCCCCCAGGCGCAGGGCGGGAGCAGCGGGGGATGGGGGAGAGCCAGTTAGGTCTGTAAGGACTCCGGCCACGGGGGCCACGGGGGGCACAGGGGGCACGGGGGGCACAGAGGCCGCAGGGGCAGGGGCAGGGGCAGGTCAGACGGCTGAACGGGGACCCAGGGAGAGGCAGGTTCTGACCCCGCCCTGAGGAGCAGCTGGGCTCCGGGCGGCCGCGGAACAGTGTGGGAAGGGAGCCCTGCCCACGGGTGCAGGTGCCGGTGCCCTGCTGGGAGGGGGAGGGCGTGGGCCCAAGCCAGCCTGTGTCCTCGCTGGCACCCGCCATGGGCACGGCTGCTCACCTGCCCTGCGCCCAGCTCAGAAGCGGGACGGCGTCCCCCCACCCGCATGGAGGCAGGAAGGAAGCAGGCGGGCGGAGCAGGGGGGCCGCCCTCTGGGCCCCTCCTGCCCCTCCCCGGGGGGCAGTGCCAGCCGCAGGCCTGTGGGGGCCACACTCTGCCCATGGAGCCCACTGGCACGCAGGGCATGAGCCTGCCCGCCCCTCCTCAGGGATCTGCGCCGGCCCCTTCTCCTGGGCTTCCCGCAGCGAGGAGGGACTGAGCCCAGGCTCCAGGCAGCTGGTGCAGGGGCGGCCCATGGGCCCAGGACAGCCACCGTCCCTCCCCAGTCTCGGGACTGCACCCCTGCTGCTCTGGCACCCAGCCTGCCGTCTGCCCAGCAGTGTGGGGCAGGGGGCCTCCACCAGGGCTGGTGCCGGCTGACCTAGCTCCCCCTGCAGCCCCCCAGCCCTCACACCCCTGCCTGCCCCCCCAGCCGAGCGGCCCCACATGCAGCCCCCGGCGGAGCGGTGAGGGCAGGGAGGTCGCTCCCCGCCCACTGACACGCTCTGGTCCCTCCCAGGTGGAGCGTGAGATCGCCATCCTGAAGCTCATCGAGCATCCGCACGTCCTGAAGCTGCACGACGTTTATGAAAACAAAAAATATTTGTAGGTATTGCTGGGTCTGGAGAGCCGGGGAGGCAGGGCCGCGGCGGGCAGGGGGGCCGCGGCGGGCAGGGGGGCCGCAGCGGGGGCGGGAGGCCGCGGCCCCACTGGCAGGGCTGCGGAGTGTGTCTGCGGTGCCACCGAGAGGTGGCGGTCTCAGCCCGGGCCGCGGGGGGCCAGCTCTGTGGGAGCTCGCAGAGCCGCTGGCTGGAGGCCCGCAAGGGCGCAGGCTTCCTGGGGCTGGGGGCCTGGGGTCAAGGGGCAGGAGCACCTGGCCCTCCCCTCCCACTGCACCCCGCCCCGGCCTGGGCCCTGCGTCCCCTACGGCTGCAGGCCCAGCGGAAATCTGCCCCTGCCCGGGCGGGGGCCCAGCAGTCACTGGCCGGGCAGGGCCCTCGATGTGGAGTCGGAGGAGGGACGGTGCAGGGGCTGCTGCAGCCCCTGGGTCATCTGCCCCGGGGTCTGCCTGAGGACCCAGCCGGGCCGGACCCCCAGCTGCCCCCAGCAAACAGCTCGGCCTCCTGGGCCTCAGCTTCCCCACTTCTGTAGGGCCAGCACGGTGCCGAGGGCCAGCTCCCAGCATGCAACGTGCGAGGAAGACAAAGGATGCAGGGCAGGCCACCGTCCTCGTCACTGTGGGCCTGGGGGCTGTGGCGGCGGGTCAGGGCGGGGGTCAGCACCTGCACCTCCTCTGCTCCTGGGCTCTGTGGCCCAGCAGCACAGCTCACGGTGTCCTGGTGCTGTCCTGTGAGTTTGGGGTGGGGACAGAGGCCGGGACAGGCACCCTCCACACAGCAATGTGGGACTAGTCACTTCTTTGCTACTGTGTGACACGCAGGGACAGCATGGGGTGACTGCAGCGTGGAGGCCCCGAGCTGGGGAGGCTCCTTGGAGGGCAGGGCTGGGGCGCGGGCGGGTGGGCACGGCTGGCAAAGGCCTGGGATGGATCAGGGAGCCGGGGCCTGATGGGCTCCGCCCCGCCGCGGGCACAGCACCCCGCAGGGCACCATTTGGGCTGCGCTGAGCCTTGGGCCCTTCCTGCCTGGAATCCCGCCCAGGGGCCGTCTCTGCTCCCACAGCTGCCCCGAGTGTCAAGGCCCCCACCTGGCCAGACCCCACGCTGGCTGCCCCCAGGGCAGGGAGGCTGCAGTCTGCTTCTCGCGTGCAGCTGGGGAGCACAGAGCACCGTGGGGAGGCACCACCGGGCACCCTGTCACCCCCGCCAGAAACAGACACCTGCTCTCCCTGACCCCAGTCCCTGCCACACTGCACCCCGCCTCGCACCGTGGCCCCCTGCACGGCAGCCCAGGCCCAGCAGCCTCCGCGCCCAGGGCTGGGGCCCAGAAGGTGCGAGGGCCTTGCTTTGCAGACCAGGCCGTGTCCTGAGCCTGCCGGGATGATGCCCGCCCGTGGCCCCAGGGCACCAGCCACGCTCAGCCGGAGAGCCAAGGCTGTCCCCAGCCATTGACCTGCCCTAGTCCAGCCCCGCTGGGGGACAGCCCCGCCTCCTCCAGGGTCTCTGCAAATGCTTGTCTGCCGAGACCCCTGTCAGGGGGCCACCCAGGAGCCCCGGCCACTTGAGGTCCACCCTGCTCTGGGGCCCCCGGGGCAGGATGGAGGCCGGGCGGGCCAGGAGGCTGCAGCGTGAGCCCTGGGCGGGAGGTGGCCGGCAGCACAGCTGGGCACAGTGACGCCTGCCTGTCTCCCGCAGATACCTGGTGCTAGAACACGTTTCCGGCGGGGAGCTCTTTGACTACCTGGTGAAGAAGGGAAGGCTGACCCCCAAAGAGGCTCGCAAGTTCTTCCGGCAGATCATCTCGGCACTGGACTTCTGCCACAGCCACTCCATATGGTGCGAACCCTGCCCCCCGTGCCCCGTCCCCCCGGGTGCCCCGTCCCCCCGGGTGCCCTGTCCTCCCCGGATGCCCCGTCCCCCCCGGATGTCCCGTCCCCCCCGGTGCCCCGTCCCCCCGGGTGCCCCCTCCCCCCTGGGTGCCGTGTCTCCCTGGATACCCTGTCCCCCCCGGGTGCCCTGTCCCCCCCAGGTGCCCTGTCCCCCCCGGGTGCTCTGTCCCCCCCAGATGTCCCGTCCCCCCCAAATGTCCCGTCCCCCCCGGTGCCCCGTCCCCCCGGGTGCCCCCTCCCCCCTGGGTGCCGTGTCTCCCCGGATGCCCTGTCCCCCCGGATGCCCTGTCCCCCCGGGTGCCCCGTCCCCCCGGGTGTCCTGTCCCCCCCGGTTGCCCTGTCCCCCCCGGGTGCCCTGTCCCCCTGGATGTCCTGTCCCCCCGGGTGCTCTGTCCCCCCCAGATATCCCGTCCCCCCCGGTGCCCCGTCCCCCCGGGTGCCCCCTCCCCCCTGGGTGCCGTGTCTCCCCGGATGCCCTGTCCCCCCGGGTGCCCTGTCCCCCCGGGTGCCCTGTCCCCCCTGGATGTCCTGTCCCCCCGGATGTCCTGCCCCCCCCCGGTGCCCCGTCCCCCTGGGTGCCCCTTCCCCCCTGGGTGCCGTGTCTCCCCGGATGCCCTGTCCCCCCGGATGCCCTGTCCCCCCCGGATGCCCTGTGTCCCCCCGATGCCCTGTCCCCCCAGGTGCCGTGTCCCCCCAGATGTCCTGTCCCCCCTGGGTGCCCTGTCCCCCCGGGTGCCATGTCCCCCTGGATGCCCTGTCCCCCCCGGGTGCCATGTCCCCCTGGATGCCCTGTCCCCCCTGGGTGCCGTGTCCCCCCGGTGCCCTGTCCCCCCCGGTGCCCCGTCGGTGCCTGTCCCCTGGGCTGGGCAGTGCATCCTTTGCCAACCTCCAGGGGACTCAGGAAGGTTCTGCCAGGTACCCCCCAAGGGGTGTGGGATGCTCCTTGGCATTTACAGGGGTCTGGCCGGGCCTGTGGGGTCATCCTCCGCCAGAGCAGGTGTGGTGGGAGCAGGAGCTCCTGGGGGAGGCCGGGGGCAACCAGGAAGCTGGCCCGAGGACCAGGTCCAGAGGCCAGGCAGGCACCTTCTGATTGGCTGCCTATGACATCACCAGGCTGGGCTGCCATTGGCCAGCTGTGTGACTTGGAGTTTGGGGCGGGGCATGGCCCTGGGCAGGGGTCTCCCTGGCCTGAAGGGCCCAAGTCAGCCTCTTGGCCTTCCTCCCCAGCCACAGGGATCTGAAGCCCGAAAACCTGCTGCTGGATGAGAAGAACAACATCCGGATCGCAGACTTTGGCATGGCGTCACTGCAGGTGGGCGACAGCCTGCTGGAGACCAGCTGCGGGTGAGTGGCCCCTCCTGGCTGCAGGCTCTCTGGGGCCTGGACAGCTGTAGTGGACCCCTGGGCCTGGGCGCGGACCCCTGGGCCAGGTGCAGCGAGGTGGGGGCAGACAGGCCCCTGGAAGCCTGCCCCGCTCCAGGGCTCCTAACCTGCCTGGGTTAAGGCTGGGACCGGCCTCCACCTCCATGGGGCTCCTGGTGTCCACTCGTGGCCGTGGGGCCTGGCCCTGATGGGCTCCCAGGCTGCCTGGCATGGTCTGTCTCCCCTCAGGACCGTGTGGGGGTCTGGGCCCACCATGCACAGGGGCAGGGATGCAGGAGCAGGTCCAGGCAAGGCAGGTGGCCAGGCCTGGTTGCAAGTCCTGAGCCTCTGTCCCCAGCCTGTCCCCAACCTGCTGCTTTTGCCTTCAGGTCCCCTCACTACGCCTGCCCGGAGGTGATCCGGGTGAGTAGCCCCAGACAGCCCTGGGCCCACAGGCCAGCCCCTCTGGGCGAGACCCCCGGCCCGCTCCAGCCCTGGCTGGGCTGCCCGTCCCTGGGCTGACTCCCCCCAGACCCTCTGCCCAGGCCCGGGACCCCGGGCCCTGCACGCGCCAATGCCCGGACACTGCCGTCTGCAGGGGGAGAAGTACGACGGCCGCAAGGCGGACGTGTGGAGCTGCGGCGTGATCCTGTTCGCCCTGCTGGTGGTGAGCCGGCCCCGCCCCAGGCCCCGCCCCCGGCCCCGCCCCCCAGCCCTGCCCTCGGCCTCGCCCTCACCCCACCCAGCCCCGCCCTCGGCCCCGCCCTCACCCCACCCAGCCAGGACCCGCCCTCGCCCCGCCCGCCTGCTGCCCCGCCCACCCGCCCTTGCCCCGCCCCCGGTCCCGCCCCCAGCCCCGCCCTCACCCCACCCGGCCAGGACCAGCCCCCGCCCACCTGCTGCCCCGCCCCAGCCCCGCCCACCTGCTGCCTCGCCCCAGCCCGCCCTTGCCCTGCCCCCGGCCCCGCCCCCATCCCACCTGGCCAGGACCTGCCCCAGCCCTGCCCTTGCCCCGCCTACCTGCTGCCCCGCCCGGCCCCGCCCTCGCCCCGCCCGCTTGCTGCCCCGCCCCAGCCCCGCCTTCGCTCCACCCGGTGGGGACCCCCCCCCCGCCACCCCACCCCCACCTCTCGCCCGCGCCCTCTGACCCCCGCCACCCGCAGGGGGCGCTGCCCTTCGACGACGACAACCTGCGGCAGCTGCTGGAGAAGGTCAAACGTGGCGTGTTCCACATGCCGCACTTCATCCCGCCCGACTGCCAGAGCCTGCTGCGGGGCATGATCGAGGTGGACGCCGCGCGGCGCCTCACGGTGCGTGGCCGCCCCTGCCCGACGCGCCTCCTCCGGTGCCCCCAGGGCTCCTCAGGTGTGGCTGGGCGTCCCCCTGTGCCTGTGAGCGTGGTGCGGCGAGTGCTGGTGTGCCCAGGTGTGTGGGGCACTGTCCAGGTGTGTAGGGAGCATGCATGTGGGGGGACGTGCGTACAGGTGAGTGGGTCACTGCCCAGGTGTGCGTGACCTTGTGCCAGGTTTGTGTTTGGGCACATGCAGGGGTGGGCGTGGTGCACAGGTGGGGGACAGACCTGAGTCCATACGTGTGCCATGGCAACGGGGGTTCCCCCATCACCGCCATCCTGCCTGTGGCGCTCTGGAGGCGAGGGGGGTCAGGCAGTGTGAGTTGTCCCCTGAGTGACAGCATCAGCTGTACGGGTGGGGGGCGCTAAGGGGAGCCCCCAGCCGCTCCTCCCGGCCGCCTCCAGGGCTGTCCGGTGTCAGGACGGCACGTGCCCGGCAGGACAGCAGTCGCCTCCCGCCCTGTGAGCTGCGCCCAGTCGCCCAGTCGGGGGGGAGAGGGGCCACGTAGCTGGCAGCCCTCCCAGCCTCCTGCTCGCACCTGCACCCAGCCCTGCCCCCGCCGCACAGGTGGGCCCGGCTGCTTCCCTGCTTCCTGCCTTGGGTCCTGCCTGGAGCCGGGGCCACCAGGGGCCACCGCTTCCCACCTTGCCTCTTCCTCCTCACCCAGGCCCCTGCCCTGCCTGGAACCCTCTGCCAACCCCGCTCCTCCCCAGACCTTTATCTCCTCCTGAGGAGCGGGCAGGGTGCTGGCCAGGTCTGGGACGCGGCCCCCCTGCTGCCCTTCCCTCTGCTCTGTCGCGGCACCCCTCCGTCACCTCCTAATGCGGGCTCTGTCCCCTCCGTACTAACTCCCTGTTTCTCTTTCCTTGTAGCTAGAGCACATTCAGAAACACATATGGTATATGTAAGTAGCTTTTCACCCACTAATCGCCTGCTTTGCCTGTCGCTGTGGCCTGGAGGCCCTCCTAGGGACGGCGGGGGGAGGGCGCCGCCAGCGCAGGCCCTGCCCCCGCCTCGGCCGCCCTGGCGGGGGTGCGGGGTGCGGGCAGGACGCAGGAGGCCCCCAGGGCCGGTGCAGGGAGAGCGCAGGACTCGGGCCAGGTGTGCCAGGTGCGGGTAGGCCTCCCACCCTCCTGGCCGCCTGGGGGAGGAGCCTCCGGCCCGCCCCAGGTGAGTGACGCGGCCGGGCCTGTGTCCACAGAGGGGGCAAGAACGAGCCGGAGCCGGAGCAGCCAGCGCCCCGCAAGGTGCAGATCCGCTCGCTGCCCAGCCTGGAGGACATCGACCCGGACGTGCTGGACAGCATGCACTCGCTGGGCTGCTTCCGCGACCGCAACAAGCTGCTGCAGGACCTGCTGTCGGAGGAGTGCGTGCGCGGAGGCCGGGCGGGCGTGGGGGCGCGCGCGGGAGGGCGCACGTGCCAGCGCCTCGCATGTCGCCCCGCAGGGAAAACCAGGAGAAGATGATCTACTTCCTCCTCCTGGACCGGAAAGAAAGGTACCCCAGCCAGGAGGACGAGGACCTGCCCCCGCGGAACGAGATAGGTACGCCCGGGAGCCCCGCCCTGCGCCCCGCGAGCCCCTGCCCCGGCTGAGCCCCGTCTGTGCGCAGACCCTCCGCGGAAGCGCGTGGACTCCCCGATGCTGAACCGACACGGCAAGCGGCGGCCCGAGCGCAAGTCCATGGAGGTGCTCAGCGTGACGGACGGCGGCTCCCCGGTGCCGGCGCGCCGGGCCATCGAGATGGCCCAGCACAGCCAGAGGTGCGTGCGTCCAAGCGCTTCCCTCCCTGGGCCCCGCTGGGGCAGCGGGGCAGCGTCGCCACCTGGGATGGGGCCGGGCCCTGCGTGGGGGCGGGGCAAGGGGCGGGGCTGAACTGGGCACAGCTGGGCCGGGCTGGGTTGGGCTGAACTGGATGCGGCTGGGCTGAACTGGGCACAGCTGAACTGGGCGCGGCTGAGCTGGGCACAATAGGGTGGGGCTGAACGGAGGAGCTGGGCTGAGCTAAGCTAGGCTGAACTGCGTGCACCTGGGTTGGGCAGGGCTGAACTGGGCACAGCTGGTCGGGCTGGGCAGCGCGGAGCTGGGTGGGGCTGGGGCAGGCTGGGCTGAACTGGGCACAGCTGAGTTGGATAGAGCTGGGCCGGGCTGGGCTGAAGTGGGTGCAGCAGGGTGGGGCTGGGCCGGGCTGGGCTGAACTGGGCACAGCTGAGCTGGATAGAGCTGGGTGGGGCTGGGCCGGGCTGGGCTGGGCTGAGCTGAGCTGGATAGAGCTGGATAGAGCTGGGTGGGGCTGGGCTGAGCTGGGCACGGCTGGGCTGGGCTGAGCTGGGCACGGCTGGGCTGGGCTGGGCTGAACTGGGCACAGCTGGGCTGGGCTGGGCTGAACTGGGCAAAGCTGAGCTGGATAGAGCTGGGTGGGGCTGGGCTGAGCTGGATGGAGCTGGGTGGGGCAGGGCTGGGCATGACTGAGCTGAACTGGGCTGACCTGACTTTAGTTTTGCCTGGCTGAGCTGCCTGTGATCACACCTTTTTGAAGCCACCGGCCTAGGAGTCTGTTCCCCACCTGATGGATTGAGGTCTGGGCGGCCAGTGGTGGTGTGTGGGGCCAGGAAGTGGAATCTGGGGCTGATGGGCTGGGCTGCCCGACACGTTCCCTGGATGGACGGAGGCTCCCAGGCTCTGCAGAGCCCGAGGCCAGGCCAGGGCTGGGCTGGGCTGTGCGAGGTCCCCAGCAGATCTCTGGAGCCGGTGCGGCCCCTCCAGGGCAAGCCTCCGCCTTCCCTGTAGTCTGGGGCCAGCCTTGGGGCCTGTGGTCACCACCCATGTGTCCCAGTAGGCTTGGCCACTTTTGGGCAGCCCGCCCCTCGCCCCCGCCCTGCTCCCAGAGAGGGATTTGGGTGCTGCGGCAGGGCAGGGATGCTCCTGAGGAATTGGCCAGGAACTGTGGGGAAACCACAAGGCAGCCGGTCCGCCCTGAGGACAGACTGCTGTGTCTCCAGCCCTGAGCCTGGTGCTGGTGGCCCTGCAGACCACAGCCCCCTGGTAGTCCTGGGTCCTCCCCGGGCTCCCTCTAGGACCCCCTTCCAGTTCTCCAGCCAGTCTGGGCCACTGCCCTGGGCTGCTGGCACACTTTGCCAACCTGGTCTCTCTCTGGCACCTTGCTTGTCCAGGGCACACGTTGCCCCGGCAGGACCCCTCCTGGTGGCCCAGGTGCCCGTTTCCTGCCTGCGTGGCTGCCTCTCTGCGGCCTCCCTGACCCTGCAGTGCAGGCCGAGGGCTGAGTCCCAGACCCCACCCCACTGCCTGGCCTCATCTTCCCGCTGCTTTCCCAGTCTCCAGACCCGGCTGCCTCGGGGCGGGGTGCTCGGGAGGTCCAGGTGTGGACCGTCCTGGAAAGTTTGCCCTGCCACCCCCAACCCAGTTCCACTTCTGGCTTGGACACCTACAGCCAGCAGGGACCCCAGCCGCTTGGCACTGGACCTCCTGGGGCCACTGGCTGGGGTGGAGGGGCAGGGGGGGCCGGGCATCCCCGCAGCCAGGCCAGGCCACCTGCCGGGCAGGCAACCAGGGTGGGGTGTGCTGTGGCCGCAGGGCTCCCTGCCCACCTTCCTCTGTGCTGTCCGCACCGGCCTCAGACCTGCGTGGAGCTCTCGCCGCGTGGCCCGGGCCCGGTGGCTGGCCCGTGTCTGTGTGGCCGAGTCGGTAACTCTGTTTTCTTGCTTTGTTCCTGCTGTAGTAAAGCAGTGTTCAGTAAAAGCCTGGATATCGCTGAGGCCCACCCCCAATTCAGCACAGAAGACAGGTACACACCCTGACCACGCGCCCCGCACCTCCCGGCCCCAGACGCTGCGCTGCCTCAGCCGGCAGACGAGCGGGCCTGGTGGCGGGGCTGGCTCGCAGGTGCCCGGCAGTGGACCTGTCCCACGAGCCAGGGGCAGAGCCTGGGCCGGGCTCTGCAGAGGCCAATGGCGGGTGCTGGTGTGAGGCTGGTGGCGGGCCCATGTGCGGGCCCCAGGGCCACAGCTGCCACAGGGTACCCGCTGTGCCACACCTCATTGCCACGCCGACCCTCATCCCTGTCCTCCTGCCCAAGGTCAGAGAAGCCTCTGCAAGGGCCGGGCCTCCCAGGCCCCAGCCCAGGCGGGCGGCGCTGCTCCTTGGGGCTGCTGCCCGGTCCCCGCGGCGCACCTCCCTGCCCCGGACCTCCCTGCCCCGGCTGCCCTTGGGGTCGCGCGGTCTTTCCTGCCTCGGCAGTGGTAGCTCAGAGTCCCCGGGGCGCCTGGCCGGACGTGGCTCCCCACCCCGTCCTCCAGCTACTTCCTTTGTGTTTTTCTGGTGCCAGGTGACAAGCTCCCGCTGGTTCCGCAGGAGGCCCTGGGCCTCGCTCCTGGTCGCTGGTTCTGGTGGGGCCGACCCGGCTCCCCGATCAGCTTCCGAAATCTTTGGGCCCAGCCCTGGCCCTGGGGGCTGTCCTGGCCGTGGCAGGCGGAGCTGGGCATGGGGTCACCGCCACCTCCAGCCCCTTGGCTGTGTCAGGTTGGGGAGCTGGAGGGGTGTCGCCGTGGAGGCTTCCAGGCCACTGGCTAGCGGGGCAGGCCTGGGTGGTCTTCTGCGCTCCGGCCTCTTCACCTGTCTGCTAGGTGCCGCTGCCCGGGGCCAGGCAGGCGTTTGCACTCCGGGTGCGGTGGAGCTGCCAGCCCTGGCCCTGCCCGGGGGCAGCCGCAGGCCTGCGTCTCTGCGGGGTGCGCCGGGCCAGGCCAGGTCTCCCGCCAGGGGGTGGCAGGGGAGGAGTCCCCCGGCGGCCCTGCCCAGGCCCCCAGGTGCAGCCTAAGGCAGGCGAGGGCTGGCCCTGGCGTCTCTCGTGGGCAGCTATGGGCGTGGAGAGCTGGGCTAGTGCCCAGCTGGTGGCCCACGTGGTGACAGCCCAGCTCGGAGGCCGGCCAGGCTTGGGCAGCAGGGCCCTGGGGCAGAGGTCCCAGTGTAGGGCCTGGAGCAGGTGGGGCTGCAGCCACAGGAAGTCCTGTCTAGTCCCCTCGTCCCTCTGCCTTGCCGAAGGCCCAGTGCCACCCCCTGTGGTGAGCTGGGGAGGGCCCGGGTGTGCCCGCTGGGCTCCGACGGCCGGCCCTGGGCTCGCAGGCTGCAGGGCCCCTCCCTCGGGGCAGGGCCTGGTGAGCTCCAGGCCTCGTGGAGGGGCCCTCGGGGAAGGCGAGCCGCGGCCCCCACCGAGTCTCGGCCCTGCGCTGTGTCCTAGGTCGCGATCCATCAGCGGCGCCTCCTCAGGCCTGTCCACGAGCCCACTCAGCAGCCCCCGGGTGAGTGCCCCGCGGTCCCAGGCCACGGCTGCATGCGTCGTCTGTCCGAGTGTGCGGGGTGGGGGGCAGGCTGCCGGGGCCCCGCCCGGGAAGCTGTCCCACCCGAGTGCACAGGCGCGGGGCTTGGGCTGCTCTTGCTAACTGCACGTTTTTTGTTTTGTTTTCTTTTTGTTTTCTCGTCCGTCACTTGTTTTCCTTTGTGGCAAACCCTCCCCGCCACGCCCGCTGCCTCCCCCGTTGGTCCGTCTGGGTCCTGCTCAAATGTCTCTGGTCCTGCGGGCGCCGTGTGTGCATGCGGGCTGGGCGGGCCCTCGGGGCGGGTTCTCCCCCCACCGCTTGCTGCCTGCGTCTCCCGTAGCCTGTTAGAAAGTTCATCCTGCCCCCCCCAACCCCCACGCCGGCTTCTGTGGCCTGCCCCCCGGCCGCCTCCACGGAGCCCGAAGCTTGTGGGAGCAGCTCGCGGCCTGGACACGTCCTCCCGCCGCAGGCCGCCCCGAGGCCCAACCCCAAGACCCAGACCTTGCCGTGCAAGGCCAAGCTGAGCGACAAGCCTCTGCAGGGCACCAAGTCCAACCCACTCCCAGCCGGCACCCAGGCCCGGCCTCCCGCCACCTGCCCGGGCCCCCAGCTGGCCCTGTGCCCGGCCGCCACCCGGCTCCCGCCCACCGGGGCCGAACCAAACACCAAATCTGTCCCCACCATACAGGTGACCCCTCACCCCTCACCGAGGGGCAGTCCCCTCCCCACCCCCAAGGGGACGCCCGTCCACACGCCAAAGGAGAGCCCAGCCGGCACGCCCAACCCCACGCCGCCGTCCAGCCCCAGCGTCGGAGGGGTGCCCTGGAGGACGCGGCTCAACTCCATCAAGAACAGCTTCCTGGGTTCACCCCGTTTCCACCGCCGGAAACTGCAAGGTGAGCCCTGCCTGGGGGGCACCAGAGCCCGGCAGGGGTGTGGGGAGGGGGCTGTGGGGGAGGGGCGTGCAGGGACTGCAGCGCCTGGGTCCCCGTCTGCCCCGCTGCCCCCCACGGGCCTGTGCCCTTGATGGCATGTTCTACCGGGGCCCCGGGCAGCACCTCTGCATGTTTGCGTGTCCCTGAGCCTGCCCACGTGTCTCGGGCAGGGCCCATATGCTGAGGAGCTGCCCACACGTGTGTCTCAGGCCGCCTGCCCTGAGCGCGGCACCAGGGTCTGGGGCTGCTGGCGTCCAGAGGGGCCCCGCACGACTTGGGCACCAGAGGCTCCCATGGCCCCAGGGCCCGGCGGCCCCTCAGGTGGCCGGGGCAGGGTGGACTCTGAAGCCCTGCCTCGGTGCTGGGGTGCCTCGGTGCGGCGTGGCCGGCGCACCCACCATGCCTTCCCTATCCGTCCCTCGTGCAGTTCCGACGCCGGAGGAGATGTCCAACCTGACCCCCGAGTCATCCCCAGAGTAAGTGGCTCATGCTCAAAGCCTGGCGCCAGGGCCCAGCCCGGCAGGGGAGGGTGTGGGGACCCCCCCGCCCCCCGCACGCAGGCCGAGCTCCCGGGTCCCTCCCTCCGCCTCCTGCCGCGGGCAGGGCCTGTCTTGGGCCGAGTCTCCACAGTCCCCAGCCGGGAGTGCTGCAGGGGCGGGAGGTCGGGGGGCTGCGGGAGGGCACAGCTCATTCAGAAGCCACAGCCTGTGAGGATGAGGGGTGCCCTGGGCAGAGCTAGAGGCCTGGGGTCCCCAGGAGCAGACAGGCTTGTAGGGACAGTGGGGTGTTAAGGCAGCAACAGCCTAGGCCAGTCGTGGGACAGGGGCCTGGCGGTGCGGGGGTGGGTGCAGGGCAGGGCGGGCCGGGCAGAAGCCATCCGAGCCCTCCGCTCACCGACGTGCAAGACCCAGCAGACACCGGACACCGAGATGTCCCCGTGGTGGCCACCTTCCCAGCTGTCTGGCCCTGGAGAGAACCCGGCACCAGGCTCTCCACGACAGCCTTTGTCACGGGGCAGCGTCTCGGTGGCTCACAGCACACGTGTGAACATGCGTGAACACGCAGGGCGAGCCCGTGCAGGCAGCCACCGAGCAGCAGCCAGGACAGGGCCGTGGGGGCCTCGCACACACGACCTCGGAAGCAGCCGTCGGGTGGGACCTTCCTCCTGCCTTTGGCCCTGAACGAGGTCGCTGAGGGAAACCACCGCTCGGCGCTGGACTCGCCTGGAGCAGGTCGGCCGTCGGGCCCAGGACCCCACCCAAGTCGGACCCCCTGGGCCAGCCAGGGCCACCTTCCCGGCGGGGTGCCCAGGCAGGGTGCTTTGTGGCCCCGAGGTACTGGATGCAGGGGACGCTTCTGTATTCTCTGGTCAGGCCTCAAGTTGCCATTTCTGCTGGAGTCAAGCACTTTCATGAACACTCGGAATTACATTTTTCGGGAAAGTTGGGAAAAAGCGCCAGTGGCTCAGCACCTGCTCAGCGGCCTCCACCTCCTGCCCTCCCGCCCCCCGACATGCTCTGGGGCTCGGCCCTGCCTGAGGGTCCAACACCGTTCACCTGCCACAGCCCCTCCGTGCGGAGGACGCGGCCGCCAGGGCCCGGCCCCCACCTGCTGGCAGCCCCTGCGTCCGGCGTGTGCCCCTGCCTTCGGCGTGTGTCCTCAGGAACGGGCCGTGCGTGAGGCGGCGGCTTGTGGGCCAATGTCCCCGCAAGCCCGGACTGCAGGCTGGGGCTCAGGTAGGGCCACGTCACAGTCCTGAAGATTCTTTCTTCTCCGGGACCCTCGGCCTTGTTCTCGTGAGGCCTGCGGCTGACGGGACGCGGCCCCCTGCCCTGCCGGTCCACGACCACCTGCAGCAACGTGCGCACGGGTGCTGCGGCCCCGCCAGGGACTCGGGTCGACGGCACAGGCCCCCCCCCCGCCCCATGCCTGCCCTGGCCTCTCCGACGCTGGACTGTCTCTGCCGGACGCCGCACCACCAGGCCCCAAAGAACAGAGTCCGGTTTCTATGGGTTTTCCTCGTCCTCGTCGAGGGAGGAGCGTGCAGAACGGCCTGGCCGCCCTGCGAGCCGTCAGCAAAGGTTCCTCGAACACCTCCTGGGCCCCAGGCAAGACCGCGGCAGGTGCCGGCCGGAGCGCGGAGGGACGTCACGAAGGCAAAGACAGCCGAGCACCAGCCCTGGCCCCCAGTCTGCGTGGGAGCATTGATTGGTGGAGCCTAGGTCACATGTCCGTGCTGTAGCTGCAAGGGAGGCAGTGGAAGGCCTGCCCAGCTGTATCTGTCAGCTGTTGCCACGTGACACACCGTCCAGAGCTCAGCAGCTTGAGTGACACGCACTCGCCACCTTGCAGCTTCTGCGGCTCTCCTGGGTCCTGCCTTGGGGTCGCACGAGACTGTAGTCAGCGCGCCGCTGGGCTGTGCACCTCGAGGCTGGACTGGACCCACTTCCGAGCTCCCGTGGCTGTGGGTGGCATTCGGGTCCTCGCAGGCTGCTGGGCAGAGGCCTCCACGTCACGCCAGTGGGCAGCTGCCAGCAGGGTGGCCTGTGTCCCTCACAGTCCCAGGTTGTCCTGACGGGAAGAGAGTCGCAGGTCTCGTCCACTTGGGAGGGGCCACACGGGCCTCCAGGACGCCGGCGTCCCCAGACGCAGGGACGGGCGCTGGCTGGAAAGAGGGCTCACGGCGTGAGTGAGGCACAGGTGGGGCCGGGATGGCTCGGAGGCCGCGTGTGCCAGCGCCTGCCTGCCGCTGGGTGCCGGCCGCGCTGGAAGGAACGCCACGGCCAGGCGCGTCCCGCAGCCGGGTGGGCAGCCCTGCCCCGGCCCTGCCGGCAGACGGCCCCTGGGAGCCAAGGGCCACGAGGCCACGGCCAGGCTGGGCAGGCCCTTCCCCCACAGCCCTGGGGGTCTGGGAGCCACCTCTGTTCTAGAGTGAGGAGTGGCCGTGCCAGGCCGGAGCAACAGGGACACGGGCAGCCACGCAGCCACCTGTCCCAGGACAGGAGCGCGGCCCCAGGCAGCTGAGGCTGCTCCTCAGAGGGGGAGGGGCACGCAGCACTTCTCTGTGCGCGTCCGTGCCTGGGTGCGGCCCCCCGGCGTCCCCCGCACCAGGCTGCGGCCCCTCTGCCGGACGCTGCAGGCCTCAGCCCCTTGGGCAGAGAAGCCGGGCAGGGCAGGGGCACCCACCCCGCCCCTTGCAGCTGGGCTTCCAGCTCTGGGGCCTGGTCAGGGCCCTGGGGCCTGGTTAGAGAAGCAACACTAGGGCGTTCGGGTTTGGGTTAGGGCATTTGGGGTGTGTGTTAGGCCTCAGGCGTTTGGGGTGGGGCTGGGGCTGCTACCAGGGTGAGGGGATCTGAGTTAGAGCGTTTGGGTTTGAGTCAGGGCATTAAGTTTAGAGTGTCTGAGTTATGGTTAAGGCTTTTGGGGTAGGGGCGGGGCGTTTGCGGTGTCTGCGTTAGGGCTAAGGTGTTTGGGGTGGGGTTCAGATGGTTGGGTTAGGGTAAGTTTGGGCATTTAGGGCAGGGTTGGGGGATTTGGGGTAGGGCTAAGGTGTTTGTGTCCCGGGTCAGGGGCAGCAGGCGTGTGGGTCGGGCACCACACCTGCTCACAGCAGCCTTGGTCCCCCGCCCAGGCTGGCCAAGAAGTCCTGGTTCGGCAACTTCATCAACCTGGAGAAGGAGGAGCAGATCTTCGTGGTCATCAAGGACAAGCCGCTGAGCTCCATCAAGGCTGACATTGTGCACGCCTTCCTGTCGGTGAGTCCCGCGGCCGCCATGCAGCCCTGGGGGGCAACAGCAAACGCACGGCTGTGACCCCAGGGGCCCGGCTGTGACCCCAGGGGCCCGGGCGGGGCCTGCTGCCCCTGGGTGGCCACCCCGGGCCCCGGGTCTGTCTCCTTGTCCCGTCTTTGCCACCAAGCTGCCTGGCCTCGCCCTGCCTGTGGAGCCTGTGGCCGTCCACGTCCCGGGTGGGCTTCGTCTGGCTTTGCTGGGATATCGGGTTCTGAGGAGCAGAAGGGATGTGAGCCCCTGAGTCCCGTGGGGACCCTGTACAGGCTGCCACGTGCTGGCACCCGGCCGGGGGAGTCACGCTGCCCCAGGACGGGCCCCGCGGGGGACAGGCTGCTGCGCACTGAGCAAGAGCCGCCCACGACCCCCGTGGCAGCTTCTCTAGCACAGGGCTGGCCTCGCCCCACTGGACACTGGTCCTTTGGGGTCCCCTGGGGTACCCCGGCATCCTTGGCCCCCGGCCCACGCCCAGCCCTCCACCCACGTTCCCCCCAGCGCTGCTCCGGGTCGCCAAGGCTGACCTCAGGCTGACCCCTGCCACCCTGGGCCCTGGCAGCCCGTGTACTGGGGACCCCGGCTCTGCTCTCTGCAGCGGCCCCGCGGCTGGTGCTCCGTCCGCACTGTGGATCCGCAGGCAGCCCCGGCTCCTGCGTGTGCCTGGGCGGGAGGGCGCCGTCCCCACACGCGGCAGGCAGGCGGGGACCCCGGCCCCTCGCGTCTCTCCCACCTTGGTGCCTGCCCTGACCTCGGGTGCAGGGTCACCTCGCCCTCGCCCTCCCCCCGTCTCTGTGCTCTGAGGACGCCCCGCGGGCTCCCCTCGGTCCTGCCCTCCTCGCGTGCCGTCGGCGTGGGAGACCCCCAGCCTGGCAGCTCCACTCGTCCTGGGCGGGGGCTTTGGCAGGCGGGACACGCTCGCCGCGCTCACTCCGCCGCCGCCCTCCGCAGATCCCCAGCCTGGGCCACAGTGTCATCTCCCAGACGAGCTTCCGGGCCGAGTACAAGGCGACGGGAGGCCCCGCCGTGTTCCAGAAGCCCGTCAAGTTCCAGGTGGACATCACCTACACCGAGGGTGGGGAGGCCCAGAAGGAGAACGGCATCTACTCTGTCACCTTCACCCTCCTCTCAGGTGAGCGGCGGCCGGGGGGTGGCCTCGGGCCCAGCCCTGCCTGGGGCGTAACCGTCTGTCTCCCCCAGGCCCGAGCCGTCGCTTCAAGAGGGTGGTGGAGACCATCCAGGCCCAGCTGCTGAGCACACACGACCAGCCGGCGGCCCAGCACCTGGCAGGTGAGGGCTCCGCTCGTCCAGTGCGATGGCCGTGCGGACGGGAGGCGTGACGACGCGGGCGCAGTCCCGGCCCTGCGGCAGGACCCCCCGCCCGAGCTGTGGCTGCACCGCTCAGGGAGCAGGGCCCCCGCCCGGCGGGCCTGGCCCGCCTCTGCCCCCAGGGACGTAGGGCCAGCCGCCCCGCACTGAAAGGCACCTCTTGTCCACTGTAGAACCTCCCCCGCCAGCGCCAGGACTAAGCTGGGGTGCTGGGCTTAAGGGCCAGAAGGTGGCCACCAGCTACGAGAGTAGCCTCTGACGCTGGCAGGTAAGGTGTCCGGCCTGCCGCCGGGGCGGGGAGGGCTGGGGCAGGTCCTGAGAAGGGCGGGCCCAGGCCAGGCCCGTGCGCCCCAGGCAGCCAGCCCACCTGCTGGACACGGGCAGCCTGCACAGGCCCTGCCACCTGGGGCACCCCCCCAACGGCACCTCACTGCGGCCACGGGCTGCCCGCTGTGCTGTAGCCCCCCAGCCCCCTGCAGTCTTGACTGCCCGGAGCCCAGCCTCGCACAGGCGGACGGGCCTGAGGCCCAGCTACGGCGGGGAAGGGACTGCCTGGGCCTAGAGCCCCGAGGGCCCCGGAGCCTGAGGGTCTGCGGCACCCAGCGTCAGGCAGGGGGGGGCCCCCTGCGCCCCTGGGCCCACGCATGGCGGGGGGGGGGTGCAAGCTGTTAGCCAGGGTGCGCGTCCCAATGGCGGTGCGGCGCCAGGGTGATGCGGGTCACGCTGACCCTGACCTTGTGGATGGACCTGGCCCTCAGTGGAGCCTTTGCCCAGCCTGTCTTCTCCAGAGCTGGGTGGCCTGTCAGCATCACCACCTGTGCTTCTGTGGGGTCCTGGGTGCCGGAGCCGGCCCCACCCAACCCCCTCCACCATCCTCATCCCACTCTCATCCCATCACCTGGGGACAAACCCCCAAAACACTCATCCCCCCTTGGCGGGAGGAGGCTGAGCTCCCAACAGCCTTGGCCCTGCCCAGGCCCCAGGGGGCTGGCTCGGTGGACAGGGAGCAGGGCAGGTTCCCGGGCAGCGGGCACGTGGGCCTTGTCCTACCCCGGGGGCTGCACTGTCAGCGTGTGGCAGCCTCTGGCTCCTTGAGCTCTTGAGCAGTAAGACCTCCATCTTAGGGAGGGAAACTGAGGCCAGGGAACACAGGAGAGACAAAGACCTGGGCACCACAGTCTCTCTGTGCCCCTGGCCGGGTGGTGGGCTCCAGCCCGGGCCTGGGCCACAGGAGGTAGCTCTGTCCATCAGCACATGGGCGTGCCCGGCCCAGCTCCACCGTGAGGGAGGTGGCCGTGCCCACCTGCGGGACCTGCTGCAGCCCTGCGCCCGACTCCTGGGTGCCTACTCTGGGCCTCATCTGTCTCCCCCTGGACGTGGGGAGCCCAGCCTGGGACCCCAGCCTGTCCCACTGCTGACTCCCATGGACTCCCTGTGCCCTCCCTCCCACGGGGGACGCTGTCTGGCGAGCTCAGCTCCGAGTCCCTGCAGGAAGGGGCCCTCAGGCACTGCCCATCCTCCAAGGGACCCGGTGGCCACATGGTAGAGACCCCAGTTGGTTCAGCAAGGGGACGCTGAGGCCCCAGTGAGCAGGCTAAGAGCAGGCTGGGAGGGCATGTGAGGGCCTTGGGGGAACAGCCCCCACCCCAGGGCCCCCCACCACCCAGCCCTGGGCTCCTGCCAGCACTGGGGTCCCCAGGTCCAGCAGAGAATGGGAGAGGGCCAAGACAGGGTGCCCAGATGAGCCTGGGATGGCCTGGAAGCCACCAGCCTAGTGCCGAGTGGCAGAGTGAGGGTGCAGGCGGCCAGGGCAGGTGGGAGGGTGGCAGACCCAGGCAACTACCACATCCAGGCTCTGGCTCTGGCTGCCGGGGACCCCCTGCTATCCACAGGGCTCTGCCCCCTCCTCTGGGCCTGCCGCAGCCGGGGCAGCCGTCCAGCCTGGTTGAGGGGCCCCCTTTTCACTCTCTCCCCTCTCTCCGTTCTGTGCTCCAGACACCACTAACTGTATGGAAATGATGACGGGGCGGCTTTCCAAATGTGGTAAGACTCCCCGCTCACCCGCACCTCCGCCCGCCACGCCCCCCGCTCGCGGGCTCTGGCCACTGCCCCCGCCCAGGCCGTGCCAAGCCTGGTGTGGACGCCAACGCCCCGCAGCCTGGGCTCCCTGGCCCCAGCGCTCCCCACAGGCCAGCCAGGGTCGCGCCCGCAAGCTCTGGCCTGGGTCAGGGTGGACTCCAGCCCTGTGGCCCCTGCAGGGGTCGGGGCGCCCACGCGCCCCTCCCGGCCATGCCTGGTCCCAAACGAAGGGCCTGCGGCTCTGGGCTCACGTGGGGGTCAGGGTTAGGAAGTGGAGCTGAGGTGCCCGTCGGCCCACCTGGGCAGTGTGCACAGCACCCCAGAAGGGGTAGTCGCCCCGTTTCTGCCCATTCCTCCTGCCTCTGGGACTAGCGACCCGACTCCGGCTGCCTGCCCCCCCAGACCCTCCACACCTGTCCACTCATCTGTCCATCCGTTTGTCCGCTGCTGCTGAACTCCATCCACGTGGCCAGGGGCCGGCTCCAGGCCCGGGGGGCTGCGGCAGGCTCACCCTCCTCTCCCGCGTCTTCCGTGGGGTGCTGGCTCCAGCCTCCCCACCCCAGGGCAGGCTGCACACGGCACCAGCAGCTGCCCCCAGGGTGCTGCTCAGCCTCAGGGCTCCTGGCAAGCCTGGCACTTACGCTGCCACCTCCAGGCCGGGCTCAGCCAGCCTTCATGGCCAGGAAGAGGGGGGGCGGGGGCGGCCCAAGGCCTCAGGGCCAGGCCCAGAGAGGGAGAAGGGGTCTCCCCACCGGCCCGAGCCTCGGTTCTCCAAGGCGCTCTGGGCTCTGGACGGCAGCTGAGGCACAGAGCCCCGAGCGTCCGGCCTCACGGCCCCTGGCACGCAGGGCCCCCGCCAGCCACCTGCCCCGCTTGCCGCCCGCCTGTGCCTGCTCCGCGCCCCTCTGCCCTCATCTCGTTGGGTTTTCCTTTCTCTGTTAAGGCCCCTTCGTTCATTTGTGTGTTTGTTCTTTCTCTCTCCTTCCCTCCCTTCCTCTTTCCTTTCTTTTTCTCTTTTTTTGTCTCTGTTCTGTGTACCCAGGCAGCCCATTGAGTAACTTCTTTGACGTAATTAAACAACTTTTTTCAGACGAGAAGAACGGGCAGGCGGCCCAGGCCCCCAGCTCGCCCGCCAAGCGGAGCGCCCACGGCCCACTCGGTGACTCCGCGGCCGCTGGCCCTGGCCCTGGAGGGGACGCCGAGTACCCGGCGGGCAAGGACATGGCCAAGATGGGGCCGCCCGCCGCCCGCCACGAGCAGCCTTAGACACACTAGCCCCTCCCCCAGCACAGCACTGACAGCGCCGCCCGCGCCCCCTCTGGACCGGGTTCGGAGCCAGGGAGGAGAGGAAGGGCCCGGCGGGCCGCGGCCTGCGGGCTGGGCCTCGCGCTCGCTCTTTCTCTCTCGCGGTCTCTGTCTCTGCCTGTCTCTGACAGCGTCACTTGTTTCCACTCTTGATACCAGGAATTATCCCGAAAAGCTAACATGTCACCTCCACGAGGCCGTCCTCTGTGCCCTGCGCCGGACACTGGCTGAACGAAGGCAGCTGCGCGGACCCGCCCTCCCTGCTCCTGCTGTCGCTGCTGCCGGGCGAGGCCCCGCCCACCGCCGTCCTCGGCCGCCTGGCCGGGAGAGGCCCCGGCTCCGCAGGGAGGCCGCCTCGCCTCCGGCCCGTCCAGACCCTGGGCGGCCTCCAGGGCAGGGCCCCGGGCGAAGCAGCAGGAACAGCCCCGCCTGGCGCCCCCGACCCCGCACTGGACGCCCAGCCCCCCGGCCCCCACCTGCAGCCTCGCCGCCCCCTGCATCCAGTCCTGCACCTCACCTGGGGCCGGGGGCGCCTGGGCGCGACGTCCCATGGAGACTGAGACGCGGCTGGGCCGGGGCAGTGCCGCTCGTCCGCTGTGTGAATTTGCCGAGTCTCCGCACTTCTCTGTTCAGGGAGGGGCGGCCCCGCCCTGTGTCTCCGGCAGGGAGGGGCGCAGGGGCAGCCGCGGACAAGGCGCCAGCAGCTACTGTAAACTTTAAAGAATTCCTGCAAGATATTTTTATAAACTTTTTTTCTCGGTTGTTTTTGGAAAGGGGTGTGGGGGGCTGCTGGGCAGGGCCTTGGTGTGTCGGTTCCCGCTCTCGGCATCTCTCCACGCACAGATCTATATTTACAGAACGGGCGGCAGCTCCGTCCGGCTGCTTGGTGACCGTGTGGCCGCAGCTCCGGTTGTGCCGGCGCGGGCAGGGGGGCGGCTCCGCCCCGGCCCGTCCAGGCCCAGGCTGGGGCTTGTGCCCGTGAGTGAAGGGCTGGGGGCCCGGAGCTGGCCCACACAGGACGGCAGCTGCACCGTGGGGCTTTTTGTATTAAAATGGAAAAAAGTTGAAAAAAAAAAAACAACAACAGGCAGAGTGGGCAGCGTGACGGGGCGTGTTCCTGTACACAGCGGGGTGGGGCCGTGGCCGCCGCCCTCTGCCCGCCCGGCAGGCCCCTCCACTCCCACCCGCGCCCCCTCCCCCGCTGGCCACGAGCGCCCTGGTGCAGCCGGCGGGTGGCGCAGGCGGCGGGGTCGGTGCATGTCTTCGCTGTGGCCCGTCCTTCGCTTTGGGTATCCCCGTGTATAGATTTTAACGCTTCTGTTAACATTAAGCCTCCACCCCAGGCTGGGATTTCTACACGTAAGACAAAATTAAACACCTGTAACAGCAAAAGCCACACAGTCCCAGCGGGCAGGGGCGCGTCCGCGAGACAGAGGAGACCGACAGCAATACCTCGCGCTAGCCTTCCTCTTTTGTACTTCAACACGCGGACTCACGCAGACGTCACGGAAATGGACAAGCCCCACCTAGTGTACCCCTGTCAATAACTGTGAGCAACTTCAGTTCCGGAACAATAAATTCCTTCCGTAAAGACACCGACGCCAGGTCTTCCTCCGGGCAGGCAGGGGCAGGGGTCTGGGCAGCCTGTGACAGGCCTGTCCCCGACGGGGCCCCTGGGCTCGGCCAGGTGCTGCCGCTGCCCAGCTGGGCAGGACAGAGCCCTGTGCGGGGGCCACACAGCCGGGGCCACCATCACTTCCCATGTGTCCGGATCTTATTTAGGGCAGGGGCTGGGCAGCAGCACCGTCCTCACCTCATCAGACTGGCGCGGGTCACCCCCGTGCCTGGGCCTCTGCAGAACGGACCCCTTTCCCACCTGCTGCTTGGTAGGAGTCTGGCTGGGGGGGCACCATGACCCAGCCCTGGAGCCCGGGGCCCAGAGAGGGGAACAGTCCCCACATGCCCAGCACAGAGGGCGGCCAGGCCAGGGGCCCCAGGACGCCCCCCTGGGCTGCATTGCGAAGGGTGGGTCCAGCCCCCAGAGCCTCGGAGCTCCCAGCCCCACGTTCCAAGGGCAGCGCCTGGGTGTCCACCCGGCCTTGAGGACAGGCAGAGGCCCCGGGGCCGCCCCCAACCTCATACACGCTCCCTGCCCCGTGTGTGGACACTGGCGCAGGTGGCCCTGTAGCTGCTGGCAGGGCCTGACCACACCGGCTGCGTCTACACCAGCACCGTCCCCCCGGCACTGACACCCGGGGCTGAGTGGCTTTCCGGGAGGGGCCCCTGTGAGCTGCAGGTGTCTCTGCCCACCTGACGCCAGTGGCTGTCCCCCAGGCCTGCGAGACAACCAGAAATGTCGCCAAACACTGCCGTGTGCCCCGTGGGGGCAGAGTCACCCCTGGGGCAGAACCGCTGCCCTGGAGTTGAGGCGTCCACGAGGGCAGCTGTGGGCACGAGGCTCTGCAGGGCAGCAGCTCCCACCAACTCGGGCGTAAAGCCCCGGACGTGAAAGGTCTGAGGGCAACTGAGGTCGTCCCCTCTGCCCCGCCAGGGCCCTCCAGGGACGGTGCCCAGAGGAAGAGGCCCAGGGGTGAGGCTCTGCTCCAATCACTGCGCTGCCGACTTCACCAATTTTAGCTTAAAAAACGAGGTTCAGGGCCAAACGTGGCTGCCACAATTCAGCAGGCCCGTGCCCACTGCTGGCCAGACGGGAGGCCCTCGACCTGCGGCTCTGCCCCTCCGACACCAGCTCGCACCAACTCGGCAGCTTCAAACACAAACTTCTTACCTTACGGTTCTGGAGTCAAAACTAGGCAGGTCTCACTGGCCTAAAGCTAAGGTGTCGGCGAGGCTGTTCCCCCTGGGGGCTCTGGGGAGAGCCCCCTTCCCTGCCCTTTGCGGCTCCCAGAGGTGCCCTCGGCCCTGGGCTCGCGGCCCTCGTCCACCCCGAGCCAGGACACGGACAGAGCCCTGGTTCTCCCTGGTCCCCATTTAAGGACGTATGATGACACAGGCCTGGATAACCTCCTCGCCTCCAAGCCAGCTGGGTAGTGGCCCGGAGTCCCCCGCAGCTGTGGCTGCTTTGCTGGACGGTGACACAGGGGCAGGCCCCAGGGATTGGACGCGGACGTCCCCAATCATCAGCGCTAGCTTCGCTCTGCCACACCGCTCTCCCCTCCCCGCGCTGCTGCGTGTGTGAGCAGAGACCAGGCCGTGGCTTCAGCCCTGCTCGGAGCCCCCCGGGTGGAGCCCGGCTGGTGGCCCACAGCTCCTGCTCTCCACACGGAGCGCGAGCACAGAACCTAGCCACACGTCCTGCCACCGCGTCACAAGGCCGCCCGCGCCCGTCTCTGGTGGCCTGAGGCACCCGAAGGGCCCTCGCCACTAACCGTCCGCAACTCTGCGTCTGCCCTCGGCCAGCGGGCCCCCTCCTGAGCCCGCGCCGACAGCCACGCTCCTCCCAGCCTCTGCCCCTGCCCGGTCCCAAGGCCACGTCCCCGTGCCCAGTCTGTGTCGGCAGCGCCTCCCCCGGACCACGTCTGCGCTGCGGTCACCACACCCCGGCCGGAGACAAGACGAGCTGTTACCTCACAGTTCCGGAAGTCAGGAATCCAACGTGGGTCTCCCCAGGCCAAACACGGTTTACAGTCCGCAGGGCGGTTCCTTCCGGAAGCTCAGGGAGGATCCGTCTCCTTCCTGTTCAGGCCCCTGGAAGCTGCCTGCGTCGCCTGACCTGCAGCCTCCGATGTTCTCGCCGAGGAGCCCCTCGCCCACATGTGGGGACCTCGCGACACCAGCCACCCCAGTAAGCCCAGCTCGGCTCCTCGTGCCAGGTCTCCTCATTCCCCCGGCTGCAGAGGGCCACCTGTCCCCATGTTCCAGGGAGTAGGGCCGGGACACCTCCGGGTAGCCCTGCTCTGCCTGACAGAAGAGAAACGGCGAAACTGGGCGGGCAGAGGCCCCAGGGACAGGGCTGCGACTCAGCCCTGGGTCCATCCCCCAGCTAAGCCCTCGTCGCCGTCACTGGGGCTTCGCTGCAGGCAGAACCCAGGGCTGCCCCAGCCGCCCTGCACAGGCGGAGACACTGAGGCAGGACGGCTTCCCCAGACACCCGGGTCTGGCCGCAGAGGGCACACGGCGCTGCCCTCTCACCCTCACACCGCGGCCGGCCCACCCGCTCACGCCCAGGACGTCCACGGGCTCCACGACCAGGGCTCTGCCCCGGGGACCCCGCAGCTTCTTCCTGAGCGTGGGGACGGTGTGACCGAACGTGTCCTGGACGCCCCCCCAGGACGTCCAGGGCCCCACGTGGGGACGTGTCGCCCCTCGCGCTTTGCCCGGCCCCGTCCAGCAGTCAGCTGGAAACCCCAGTGTCCTCCTGGCACCGCCAGCCCCACACCAGCCGCCAAGCCCGGCTGCTCCCCGCTGCACCCCGCCCCCGCCCTCCCCCGGCCTCCGCTGGGCAGCCGGGCCACGTCCCCAACACGCAGGCCCAGGCTGTGTCCGACTCCCCACACAGCCCTGGCCAGAGAGGATGGTGGCCCCAGGCTGCGCACTCACCTCCACCTGGCCCTGCTGCCTCCCCCAGAGGTCCCCGTCCCCTCGGTGCCCTCGGCTCCCCTGCCCAGCCCTGTGGCCAAGTCCTAGAAAGGTGTCCCTGTGTGTCCAGGGACGGGTTCCAGGTGCAGCCCAGGGTCAAAGCGACAGCGCGGACCCTGGTCAGGGGCGGCAGGGCCAGGCCACAAAGACCCCAGGGTGCACTGGGCCGTCCTAGGGAGCGGGAGGCAGAGACACGCAGAGCAGGGGCCCCGACCCCAGCTGGCCCAGGGGCTGGGGATGGTGAAGGGGCCACAGGAGGGCCAGGAGGGCACCGAGACCCAGCAGCAGAGGCCACCCCCGGTCACGGGCACAGCGCCAGGCCTCGCCCTCACCAGAGCCCCTCCCTCTTCTCAGCCGACTACAGTCCCGGACAAGCTCCAGGGACTCAGCCAGGCCCCCCATTTCCTCCCCAAAGTGCCCCCAGGCCCTCACCGGCCACGCTGCCTGGCCGAGAGCCCTTCTGAGGGGCCCCGGACGACTCCAGCCACGTCCCAGGGTCCTGCCGCCTGCCTGGGGGAGCAGCCAGGCCCCCCGACCTCAGGCCCTCAGCGTCAGGGGGCGGCTGAGACGCAGAGGACGCACACAAGGCTCTGACCTGAGAGAATTCTTTTTATTACGAGTGAACAGATGAACTAAAATAAGCGGCTTTCTGCTGACAGCTGCGTCTCCTCGAGCCCCATCCCAGACCCGCCTGCTGACTGCGGGAGGTGGCGGCAGGAAGGGGCGACAGGAGCGGGCGCAGCCTCGCGGGCCGGCCCAGGCCTCCCGCGGCTGAGCCACCAACAGCAGACCCTGGCGGGCCGGGAGGAGGGCGAGGCCCGAGGGGTCCCTGCAGGAGCAGCCCCACCGCACAGCAGCGCAGAAGCCGAGTCTGCAAAGCAAGCCCCCCGAGCACACCCACCTCCCCGGGGCTCTTCCGACCGGCACAGCGCCCGGGAGGGCAGGGCCGCCGGGAAGACCAGGGGAAGGAAAACCCCACAGAGGAAAACTCGGAACGTCAGTCTGGAGGGCGCCTGTTGAGTGGACGGGTGGACCCAGGGCTCCTCTCACAGCCGGCACCCGCCCACCCAACAGGGAAGCCGCGCAGCACGGCACGGCCCCCGCGGCCCGCAGCCCTCGCCCAGCGCCGCCGGCCCCTCTCGACCTCGCCGGCGAGCGTGCCCAGGCACGTGTGCGCACACACGCCGACGCACGGAGAGAACACGCAATCGTCTCTGCATATGTGCACCGTGTCGGGGGCTCACCTCTCCTTCACGTGGTTCTGTGCCCCTGGGCCCCCGCCGGCCCCGCCCCCGCACAGCACCTCGGTGAGGTCGTCCAGCACGGCGGTCTCCTTGGGGTCGAGCAGGCCGAACTCCCTGGCGAAGAGGATGAAGTGTGCGTACAGCGTGTTCAAGTGTCCGTGCAGCTCCAGGGCCAGCGTCTCCTTGAAGTGGGACCAGTAGATGTGGCCCAGCACGTGGAACAAGTACTTGCAGATCTTCTTCACCAGGGACTCGAAGGAGCTGGGGAATTCTCTGCCTGTGGGGACAGCAGTGTCACAGGCCTGCAGACGCCGCCCACCCCACACCAGGCTGGGCCTGGAGCCCGCACCTGCCGCCCGCCCCCAGGGCCTCTGCCCCCCAGCCCTGGGCCCGGCCGCCGGGGGCTGCGGCTGCCCGAGGGCCAGGTGCTCGGCACACGCCCTGGCCACCCCCACAGCCAGGGGCCTGTGGCCGGGCCCCGGGACCCCATGTCCCCCCTGACAGCAGGGCTCCCTAGGGCAGGGAGGCGGCGGCGGCCTGGGGTGCACGGGCGCCACCTGCTGGCCGGCTGCCGTCCCGCACGGTGGGCTGCTGTGGGGCCGGGAGGGGCGCAGAGTGTGGGGGGCGGCCCTGGGCCCAGGCTGGTTCCCCCGCCAGAGGGTCCCGCGTGCTCTCCCGCCACCCGGGATGACCGGCCCGCAGCGCGCTGGAGGACGCACCGTACTTGGTGGGGAACACGTCCTCGTCGGTCACCAGCTTCTGCACGGAGCTCATGACGAAGTCGACGTACTGGGGGGCCGTGCACTTGACCTTCTTGCCCCGCTCGTCGTACCAGTGGTACTGCCTGTGGGACGGGCGGTCAGCGCCAGCCCCGGGTGGGCCGACCCCAACCCCCCCAGGTGGGCTGATCCCGCACCCCCCAGGTGGCTCTCGGCGAGCTGTGGGGAGTATTTGCACCCGGGACCTGCCAGCAACGCAGCGCCCGGCCCCCCAGGGACCTCCCCTGCCCGTGCCCCCTTCGCCCTCCTCACCAGGCCCTGGGCAGGGCTGCTGGCCAGCATGGGTCCCCGAGACTGGTTCTGAGCACCACGCCCGGGTTCTGGAGTTCACCCTGCGCCGCAGGGAGACGCCCCGGGGGCCGGCACGGCCAGGTGGCCACCCTTGCAGCAGGACTCGGGCCCCGCCTCCCCTCAGGCCTGGCAGCAGGACAGCGGCCCCTTCCTGCTGGCCGGCCTGGCGGGCCGTGGACACAGGAGGGCGCTGGGATCTTCAGAGGTTCCCCAGCACGCCCGGGGCCTCCCTCCACAGGGACCCCGCATCGCCCACCGGCCGGCACAGGGAGCTCCGGGCTCGCCACTCTGCTTCAGCCCGCAGGCCCCTCAGCCACGCACCCTGGGGCCAGGGAGTCACCGGGGCCAGGGAGACGCACAGTGGCGGGGGCACCCCCAGCCCTGGACGCCGGTGCACAGCGCAGCCCCCACCTCGGCAGCCCACTTCGCCAAGAGAAACAACCAGGCCGGTGCCCCCACCCCCAGGATACAAACCAGGTGCGTGGAGTGTGCCTGCAGGGGCTGAGGGCGCCAGGTGGGGAAAGCACAGGCGCCGTGGGGGCAGGGACGAGGGGAGGGACAGAAGCCGTGGGGGCAGGGACGAGGGGAGGGACAGAAGCCGTGGGGGCAGGGACGAGGAGAGGGACAGAAGCCGTGGGGGCAGGGACGAGGAGAGGGACAGAAGCCGTGGGGGCAGGGACGAGGGGAGGGACAGAAGCCGTGGGGGCAGGGACGAGGGGAGGGACAGAAGCCGTGGGGGCAGGGACGAGGAGAGGGACAGAAGCCGTGGGGGCAGGGACGAGGAGAGGGACAGAAGCCGTGGGGGCAGGGACGAGGGGAGGGACAGAAGCCGTGAGGGCAGGGACGAGGGGAGGGACACCGCCCGGCCTCCGCCAACACCTGCCCAGGGCTGCGGGCCCGGGAGGGGCCTTCCCAGGGTGCTGGGCCGTGTCAGACCCTCGTGGCATCTGCCCCACGGGACCCGCATGTGGCACCGACGCACCTTCCCTCGCCAGCTGCCCTGTGGGTCCCCAGAAGCCCCAGGTGTGTGACGTGTCAGGAGCAACAGCTGGGGTTAAAAACCGAAACACTTTTCCACAATGTAAGTCCCAGAGAGAAAACCAGCTGGCCGGGCGCGGTGGCTCACGCCCGTGACCCCAGCACTCTGGGAGGCCGAGGCGGGAGGATCGCTGAGCCCAGGAGTTCGAGGCTGCAGTGAGCGGTGATGTCACCACTGCGCTGTGCCTGGGGCAACTCTATCCAAGGAAAAAGAAAAGGAACTTGAACGTCCCCTTCATCAGAGAGTTTTAAAAGAACAGCAGCGAAGGCACAGCGTGGGCCGTCCCTCGCGCCGACACACAGAAGACTCCGCATTCCTTCCCGCTTTCGTGTTCCTGTTTGAATCATCAACAGCGTCACTACACGCCTCTGCTCCCGCGCTGTGTGGACCACGGCGAGACGGGCACGGACTGGTCCCACCACGGCCACGGTCAGCACAGGGTAACTCGCGTGGCCCTCGGTCGCGCCAGCTGCTCCTGGCACACGGGGCGTCGTCAAGAACGGACTCCACGTGAAGTCACACGGTTCCCCTCTCCCTCAGCGTCAGGGCCCTGGGATCCGGCCACGCTGCGGGGCGTGTCGGGGTCCACGGCTTTCACTGCTGAGAGCCCGTGTCGAGGGACCGCGGCTCGCGGTGCTGTGTGGCGCAAGTTTCCGCCTCTCCAGGGCAGACACGCAGGAGGGATCCCAGGGTCCCTGAGCAGCCGCAGGCTGAGCCACCTGCCCCTCCCCACTGCCTCGCCACACCCGGCTTCCAACAGGTGCGCTGTACCTGCTCGCGCACCTCACGCGGACTGCAGAGCAGCGGCCCCCAACCTTTTTGGCACCAGGGACCGGTTTCACGGAAGACGGTTTTTCCACGAGGCGGCGGCGGCGGGGGGAGCTCAGGCGGTGATGGGAGCGACTGGGACGGAGCGGGGCGGGGACGGCAGCGGCGGGGCATCCTCACGCACTCACGCAGCGACCTCTCTGGGAACTGCCCGCGTCCTCTGCCCACGCTGAGCGGGGCTGTCTGGTCTCTCAGTGACGGGTCCCGAGAGCTCCTCACGCACTCCGGATGCCCGTCCGTGGGGCCTGTGACTTGCAGATACTTTCCCTCGCAGCCTGTGTTTCCTCGTCCTTCCCAGAGAAGTTCTAGGCGGGGACGAAGTCCACCGTCTGGACTCTCTTCCGTCAGTGGACGGCACCTCTGCTGCGGGGCCCAAGCGCCGGGCCTGACGCCGAGTCCTCTGAGCGTGAGCGTCCCACACCTTCCGCGAGAGGTGCCAGGTGCGGTCACAGCTGTCCTCAGTGTGCACACAGATGACCGGGGTCCTGGCTGCACTTGGGAACAGACCACCCTTTCCCCGCTGAACTGCTTCTGTGGTGTGCGTGTCCACACTCAGAGGGCCACGCTTGGTGGCCTTCCTGGACTCTGCTTCGTGCCACCGACCCACACGTCACGCCTTCGCCAGCACCAACTATCTTAATTATTGTGGTTTTACAGTGACTCTTAAAATTGTGGCATTCCTCCAACTTTACTCTGTTTTTGAAATTGTTGTAGCCATTCTAGTTACTTTGCCCTTTTTAAACTTTAGACTTAGCTGGTCTATATTCTCAAAAACTGCTGGGATTTTGACTGGGATTGCATTACATCGATGCCTCAACCCGGGGGAATTCACGTTTTCAGCATGTTGAGGGTCCCGCTGACGACCACACACGTCTCTCCGTACCTGGATCTCCCACTTCCCACCCCAGCATTCTGCAGTTTCCAGGGCACAGATCTTGTGATTGTTCTAAGTCTATACCTGAGCATCTCGTTGTCTGGGGAATTACTGTAAATGGCATTTTTAAAAGTAATTTCAGTTTCCAATTATACATTGCTAGTATACAGCACTATGATTGATCACTTAAACTTGCTAAATTTACTGATTATTCTTATTTTCGCTAGAATCCTTGAGGTATTCACAATCGTGAGCAAACGGGGACACAGCAGTCCCCCCTTATCCACGGGGGGCACGTCGCGAGTCTTCCGTGGGTGCCCAAAACCAGAGAGCAGCGAGCCCCGCACACTGCGAGTTTCCCTGAACAGACAGACCTATGACACGGCTCACAGGGCACAGGGAGGAGGAGCAGAGAGGGACACCAGGACGGGACGGGACGGGACAGCTGCTGGCCGCTCGCGGGCCTCACCCCCTCGGGCCCCTCGGCTGAAGTCCGAGCACAGGCGCGGCGGTTTCTGGCTCGGCGCGCTGCCGCCAACCGGAACGTGCCTCCTCGCGCCTCCCAGCCACAAACGCAATGCCGCTTCCCCCTAACCAGGCACTTCCGTGCACTGCGCTGTGATTTCTGCCGTCTGAGGTGCGACACCAAAACCTGTACGAATTCCTTTCTCCCTCTTCACAGGCTTGCGATGAGGAGGGTCGTTCTTACTGTACATCTAGGCAACCTCAGCACACAATTCTTTTTCTTTCCTTTTTGAGAACTTTCACCTTTTCATTTGAAGGAAGCGCTTGACGGCTGCTCTTCAGGGTCCCCCGGTTGCCAGCGCCACCCCGTGCGCTCGGGCCGTGGCGAGTCCAGGGGGTGGTGTGACCACAGGCACGGCCGCCCACGGCAAGGCCGACGCCCAGGGGCTGGGAAGGGGCCGGGAGGACGCACGCCCTGGCGGGACGGAGCCGACAGGCCTCACCACACAACTCAGAACGGCGTGCACGCCGAAACACACGGATTGTTTCTGAGACTTTCCATTTAGTTTTTCCAGACCATGGTTGACCTCGGGCAACCGAAACGGAAGATGAGGAGAGACGCCTCCTTCCACTGTGGACGCAGCTTATTCCCCTCTCTTCCCTGTCGCGCTGCCTGTCCTGGGTGAGTTTCGAGACTGTTTTCCAGGGAACTGGTCCGTTTAACCTAAGCTGCAGAATTTCCGTGCTCTGAGGGCTTTCTGCGACGCTTCTCCATCATCCGTCCGCCGCCCGCTGGGTTTAGTGTTCTCCCCTCGACCGACAATCCGCCTCTTCTCTCTGCAGCTGACGACAACAAAGGGTTGTCACTTGTTGATCTTTTCAAGTGATCATATGTTGGTTTCCTCGATCTCCCCTACTGTTTCCAGGAATCGATTTTGATGATCGCTGCTCTTACGTTGTTATTTCCTTCCTTCTGCCTGATTTGGGTTTATTTTGCTCTTTTTCTAGTCCCTTATGATTGAAGCTTGGATGACTGAGCTGAGATGTTCTTCTAAAATGATCATCACATCCTACAAATCCCCCTCGGCACTGCTGTCGCCGCACCCACAGCTTCCGAGGTGCTGCGTTTTCATTCACGAAGTTTAAAACAGTTCCTAATTTCCCTTGAGACTTCCTCTCCGATCCACGGATTCTTCAGAAGTGTGTTAATTTTCCGGTGTTTGAAACGTTCCTGCTACCTGTCACCGACTGCCGGTGCAGCTCCGTGCGATGTCGATTCTCTCAAGTTTAAGGGCTCCGTGAGCAGGTGTTGCCTATTTGGGGATATTCCTTGCGAGCGTGGAAGGCCGGGTGTCCGCCGTGCAGGCCGGGATGCAGCTGGGGGAGGCAGCGGCAGCTGTGTGCCCTGCTGCCGTTCTGACTCCTGGGGTCCGGGCATCGCTGGCGGGCACGGCAAACTCCAGCTGCCGTGGACTCCCCCGTTGCGGCTCTGTGGGTCGCTCTGTGCTGAAAGCTCTGCTGCTCGGCGCACACGCGTGGGGTCGGCATTCCCTCTTGCTGCACCCACCCCACCCAAACACGTGACCCTTTCACTGCTGGTCGCTCTCCTGGCTCCTCTGGTACAACCCCCACCTCGGGCAGTGTTTCCTGGGGCTACCGTCCTCCACCTCACTGTGACCCGCCTGTGCCACTGCACTTAAAGTGACGCCTTACGAGGGACGACTGTGTCCCCCAGACGGCTGCGTTGAAGCCTCGCTCGCTCGCTCCCAAGGCGACGGTGTAAGGAGGCGGGGCCTTGCAGAGGGGATGCGGTCAGGGGCGGAGCCTCACACACGGGATCAGCACCCAGAGAGGCCCTGGCCCCTCCCACCTGCGAGGACCCGGTGAGAAGACGCTGTCTGTGGCCCAGGCCAGATGCTGGGTCTGGCTGCGCAGCCTCCAGAGCTGCGGGAAACAAAAGCCCGTGGCCTGCGAGCCGCCCAGGCCACGGCAGTTCTGCGGCAGCCGGAAGACAGACCGAGCCTCCCACGGGTGCCACGCAACCGGCTCCTGCTGAAGTCACTCTCACCAACTGTCTCCCACGCGGCGTGTCTGTGCGGCTCACGCGTGCGGTCTCTCCGCACCCAGGGCTGCCACCCGTTTCCTGGTCTCCGTTCCTCGTACCTTGGCCTCTTTCCTGCGGGCTACTGAAACATTCAGTGTCCCTGTGTCTCTTACGATTCTGAGTATCTCTTCACACTCCTTTCTCAGCGGCTGCTCAGAGGCCCGTGAGCACACACTGAACTAGCACGCGTGCCGAGAGGCCCGGGGCGCACTGGGCTGCACGCAGACACCCCGCTGTCCTGCGGCCTCCACCGCCCCCGCACGCCCTCGGACAGGGCCCTCGCGGCTGCTGGCACCCGTCACACGTGACTTCAGCCACGCACAAGGACAGCGGACCCCAGTCCGTTTCTGTGGCCCCCCCTTTGTCCTGGGGGCCACATCTCCGGTGAGCAATCGCGGAGTAGGTCTGCTGGCTGCAGGCTCACCTTCATTCCCGAGGGACATGTTTGTGGGACACAGGATTCTGGGGTGACCAATCCTTTCTTTCAGCACTTCACACACACGCAGCTTCCGTCCGGCTCCCAGATGCCCAGCGAGAGCCGTGGCCACTGAGCCGGCGTCTGTGAAGGCCGAGCATCGTCCTCGCTGTGGAGGTGTCTCCTTCGCCTGGTGCTCAGCCGTGCGGTGTCCGGGCCCTGCACACGCGTGTCCTCAGGTCAGTCTGACACAGGGTGTGGGGGGTCCTGCACCACGACTGCTGCGTCTGTCTGGCCCCGCCCCCGCTGCTCTCCCCGGACTCCAGCGTCAGCCTTGCCGGTGGCAACGTGCCAGGCAGACCTGCTGGTCTGGGGACAGCGAGTGGCTCTGAGGTCCTCGGAGAAGCCCCGTCCTCTTAAGCCAGTCTGAGTGAGCTTCTAACCCTTGATCTCAGACGACTCCCAGGGGGCGTCAGCTCTCAGACATCCGCAGCCACCCCGCGAGGCAGGTGCCAGAGAAGACTCGGCAGCCGCGGGGAGGTGGCCCTCGCTCTCCAAGTGACACGTGGCAGAGCCAACGTCCAGACGCAGGTCTGCCGAACGCCAGGCCCCGCTCTCACGAGACCCTTCTGTGGACACACGGCAGCACCGGGCAGAGCGGCTGGGACAGCGCAGCCCCACCCCCGTGCCTGGCCGGCGAGTGTCCCCATGGGCCGGGGACCCGTGTCCCCGTCCGCTCCACAGAGGACGCTCCCGCCCCCGGCCACGCCTGCCCCCGCGCCCACGCACGCCGTCCTCGTCTCCATCCTCCCTGGGCTGTGCCTGGTGACCCCTGACCTTCCTGGGGGAGCTGAGCGTGGAGAGCCGCTGTCGTCCGCACCTGCCCCCACGTCACCCAGAACCAGCTGGGCCACACCAGGGAGCCTCACAGGGCTGAAGCCGAGGGCACAGCTCCACCTGCCTGTGCGGAGGCCCGGTGCGTCCTCCTGAGCCCAGCCCAGCTGTCTGGGGCCACCCCTCCCTGTGCCAGGCCCTGGAAGGCCGTGTCTGCAGGACCCCCGGGCCGGCACCCACAGGGGTGCAGTCACAAGCGCGGAGCTGTCCCTCGCCTGCAGCGTCCTGACAACCCAGGGACGTCAGGAAGGAACCGCCACCCCCTGTGGCCGCACCCACCCCAGCTGAGCCCCAGCAGTCAGCCCCCGCCTGCAGCCCACGGTCACTTCCGTCCCCAGCACAGAGCGGGCGGCAGGCCAGGCACAGACACCGCGTGCTCAGGGAGCAAACGTGCACCTCCAGAAGAAAGCCAGCAGCTCCGGCCTGCCGGGGGCCCCGGAGAAGGCATTCCAGGCTCCACACAGCGAGCGGGTGGAGACGGGAGCTGGTGGCCTGCTGAGCCCAGCCCTCGGCCACCCCTCGGCCACCCAGAGGTCTCACGGGGCCAGCGGAGAAGCACTTTCTGCCGCACGGGCCCCGTACTCCCCGGAAACCCGGAAACCAAACTTGAGCCTTCCCTATGGAAACGCCCTGCCCCTAAGACACAGCCCCTCAGCCCCCCAGCTCCCGGCTCCTCCTGTGCCCCAGGGGGGACCCGTGTGGCCAGGCCATCGCCCCTCGGGGCCAGGACACTGCGGAGCAAAGCCCGTCCCAAGACTTCTCAGGGTCTCCGGGTGAGGAGGGCGTGGAAGGACAGGAGCCGCACAGCACGTCCGAGTCTCCCCAGGGGACCCGGCCGTCGCCAGGTGGCCACTCACGTGTTGCACACAGCCATCGTCTGGCACGTCTCTCCCGTGCAGAACTCGGAGATTGTGCTGTACTGCAGGTTGATGTGGTGGAAGAACGTCGTTGCTGGAAGGGAAGACAGGAAAAGAGAGGACAGCTGTGAAGGCCACCAGGCTGGGCCACCCGTCCCCCCTACTTCCCACCAGAGCACAGGGGCTCGGGTGGGAGCTGCAGTCTGTCCTGGGCCCCGGACGGCCGGCAGCGCTTCTGGGCACCAGCTCTGGGGGTCCCCCAAGACGGGTCCCGTGGGGAGGGGGAGGGCCTGTGCGCTGCGCCCCTGCGTCCCCCCGTGTCCCCGGCCCCACGCACTGTTGCTGGCCAGCCACTCGTTGAGGTCGATCTCCCGGGGCAGCACCACCAGCTCCTTGAACTCGAAGTCGGTGATCCTGGACTTGGTGTGCTCCGGCTCCAGGTACATCTTCTTCTCCTCCACCACCGGCTTCTTGCCGTTGGGCTTCGCCTTCGACTTCCTGCCGAGAGCGAAGGGGAGAGACAGCATGGTCACCACAGGCCTGGCCAGACCCAGACCACCCACAGCAGATGCGGATGCAGAGGGGGCCCAGCCCAGCCCGACAGGCACCAAGGCCGAGGCTCTGCCCCTAGGGAGTCCCCGGCGAGAGCCGCCCTGAATGGCGCCTTCCCTGGATGCCACAGCCTGTCTGTACCGAGGGCCGCCCCCCCCCAGCCGGCCTTCTCCAAGCCAGCGAGGCTGGGGAGGGAGCAACGGGGGCCCTGGCCCAGCCCCCGTCCCTAGGGCTCCCCCTGGGAAAACAGCGCAGGCCTCACCCAGGGCACGCTGCGCACCTGCCCTCCTGGCTGGCCTGAGAAGGACGCGGGCGGGGAGGCCAGGAGGGGGCCTGGCCTGGAGCTCTGTGGTCCCTGTCCCCCCCCAGCCCTGGGGGGCCACGCTGAGGGCATGGGGGTAAAAGGTCTTCGCAGCAGCCAGACCCTGTGCTTGTTTCTTTCCTTTCTTCTATTTTGAAGAGTTGTGTGTGGTTTATTTAAGAGAAAGGAAGGCAAAATGCTCCCTGAACGCCAGGGAAACATTTCCTCCCAGCTTCTCACCGCAGATCATCGCCTTAAAAGGCAACGTGCGCTTGGCCTCCGGGGCAGCGCCGGGAGCAGCCAGAGCCGGGCAGGGACGGGGCAGGGCCCACCCAGCCTGGGGCACCCGGCACGAGGCCTGGGGTGCGGATGCGCCACTCGCTGTGGGCACTTGGGTCCCCGCCACACACGGGGCATGGCACAGAGCTCTGTCCGCAGCCCTAGCCCCTGCTGGGCCGTGCCCTGGGTGTGCCCTGCAGGGCAGGCTCTCCCAGCCCCCACCCTGAGCCCTATGCACACCTCGTCCCGCCCACGCCAGCCACACGCCGGGCTCGGCTCCGGGGGGGCCACGCCAGCTCTGCAGGGTGGCTGGGGTAGGGCCCGGGCTGCCAGGCAGGCTCCCTGCTCCGGTTCCAGAGCTGTCACCTGGTGAGCTCCAGGCAGCAGTCACACGGTCGATCACTAGTGCCCCTGCAGCCAGCTGTCATCGCCGCATTCCCAGTTTCCCGCCAGGGCCGCTCAGGGAGGCTGCGCTGTGCACAGGGTCCTGCCCTTGCCCCAGCCTGTCCCTGCCCAAGCGCGACATGAGCCCCTTGTTCCACCTCTGTTCTCAGCACCAGGCCGGGCAGAGCCTGGAGGCCTCGGGGTCAGGAGGCAGCCAGCAGCCGCCACTCAACACCTGGACCTCGGCCCCTTCCCTTCCGCCTGTCTGCGCCTGCCCTTCTAGAACAACAGGCCCCAGGCCCCGCACACTTGGGGATGCCCCCCTGCCAGCCCAGGCCTCGCGGGACCGTCTCCTTCCACTCCCGGGGGCGGGAGACGGGGCCCAGCCCAGAGGCAGCAGGACACGGGCGCTGCCCACTCCCTCGCTGCCCGCCAGCTCCAGCCCAGCCCAGCCCCCGCCTGAGACCTGCGTCACTCTCAACCTCGCCCGGCGGGAGGACAGAGTCGGAGCCGCCTCCCCAGGAGCACAGGCTGTGAGGGAGCGATGGCAGCGCAGGCCTCGTCCTGGCCTGGGCACCCTGGGGAATCGCCCTGGGGAATCGCCCTGGGGAATCGCCCTGGCCTCCCCTGCCGGCTGGGACCCCACAGGCACTGAAGGCCCAGACCTCGGCCGTGGAGGGGGCCTGGGGGCAGGGCCAGGCCGTGGGCGGCACGGAGGCTGCACCTGAGGGCCAGGGGGTGGGTGCCAGGCCTGGGCCACCCGCAGGGCTGCTGCAACGCCCACAGAAGAGCACAGTGCCCGCCTATGCACAGCCCACGTGCCCTCCCCATCCAGCAGGGGGGCTCTGAGGCTGGGCCCCCCCACCACGCACCAGCCACGCGAGAGGCGCTGGCCCCCCGGAATCACCTTCCCGCTGTCTCCACACGCCCAGCCAGCCTCACCTCTCTTCCTGCCCTGCTCCTGGCACCTGGGCCGCCATGGGAGTCGCACACCCCTCGTGGGCACCAGCGGGGCGCCTGTGCTGACACGCGTGTCTTACGCCAGGCCTGGCAAGCTCCCCTGGCCCTCGAAGATCATCCGAACATCGTACTCCCCATTCTCGCCAGTGGCACCCCGTGACCTAGCACCCCAAGATGCTGCGCCCCGGCCTCCCTGAGAAACGTGCGCGGCGGGGCAGGCAGTGGACCGGCCCGGGAGGGGTCGGGGCAACGTGCTCCCGGGGAACACAGACAGGGGTCCTCCCACAGGGGTACCCCCAGCCCACAGGCAGAGCGAGCTGGGGAAGATGCTCTGAGTCCCCTCTGCTCCTTGTCCACCTGACAGCCGAGGACAACCCAACCCAGCGCCACAGGCCCACATGACAGGCACCCAATTCCACCAGCACCAGCAACAAAACCTTGGCCAGCCCCGCCCCACGGCCCACGGGAAGGGAGATGCTCCGGGCAGGGGGTGCCGGGGGTCCCTCCCTTGCGTGCTGGGCAGGGGGTGCCGGGCAGGGGCTCGTGGTCCCCAGAGCACAGCGCAGGGTCGGCTGTGCCCAGTGGGCGTGGAAAGAGGGGCTGCACGCCCCATTCTGAGGCCGGCCCCCCGAGGTGCTGGCCCTGGGACCACCCCTGTCTCCTTACAGTCTGGCTGGCCCTGGGGGTCCCGTGCTGCGCCTGCCCGCCTTCCGGAAAGGGCACAGGGCGGGGCCGGGAGACACTTGTGGGAGGTAGGAGGAGCAGGTCGAGGAGCTGCCACCAGGGACCCGAGGACGAGGACATGCGGGAGGCTCCCCTCAGAGGGCGCGGGGTCTTGAGAAGAAAAAGTGAACAGACGGTAACTTCCCAAACCACTGCCTGCCGCTTCCCGCTCCCGGGCAACGTTGGGGGGTCGGGCAGGCCCAAGGCTGCTCCGAAACCCACCTCCCCGGGGGTGGGTGGGTGGAAACGAGCGAAGGGCGGTGTGCACAGCCTGGACCTCCAGGAGAGCGGCCGGGAGGTGGCAGCTGTCTGTGCTGGTCGCCTGCCCAGACCCTGCAGTCAAGGCTCCCGGTGGCTCCGTCTCCAAGACCCGCCAGGCAGAGCCCCCGGCGACCACCGGCCCCCAAATGCCCTGAGGCTCCACCCTGTTACCCAGCACCAGGCAACCTGGGGCGAGAGCAGCTCTCAACTCCCGCCCCCGTCACACCGGCTGTGCGGCGCCGTGTCACCGTGTCTCCGGCAGCGGTCGAGGAGGAGCCTAGACGCGCGTCAAGAGCCCCGCCTGGCCGGCGTTCCCACCAGGTCCTGCCTGCTTCCACCACGGGCCTCACAGGCTGAGCGGCAGGAAGACCCCCGTGGCTTCGGCTGCTGGAAGCTGCGGAGGGGCCCGTGGGAGGGTTTGACTGCCCACCCCCCAGGCGGGCCAGCACCCCCAGACAGAGCTTCTCCAGCCACCGTCCCCTGCACAGGGACCCACTTGGAAGGCAGAGACCAGGACAGCGTGAGGAAGCCCTGGACACACCTCGGCGCACCGCTGGCTGCCGGGTCACCCACGTGCTGCCATGCTCAGGCACGCCGCCGGGCACAGCTCTCCCCGGGAGGTAGGCCGCGCCCAGCTGACTCGTGACCTTCCCATGAGACCCTCCTGGTCACCAGGGCGCTGAGCCGCCACCTCTGCCTCCCCACGGGGCTCGGCCCGGAAGTCTCAGCAAGTCCCTCCAGCCTCCTCACCGGCCACGGAGCTGGCTCCAGCACTGGGCCTCATGCGTGCACACGCACACGCCTGCACAGTCCTCTACACGCCGCCCGTGTCGGCCGTCACTCCTCATTTGAGCCGACGGGCACGCCAGCTCGCCACACCTTTCCAGAACCCCCACCTTCCCTCCAGCAGGACCTGCCGAAAGGCCACAGGTTGGCTCTCCGGTCCCCACTGCGCATGATAAGCCCACCCGCGAAACACACAGCAACGGCGCCACCGACAGCCACACGGAGCCAGAGGTGCCGGGGACGGTCGGAGGCACAGAGACGCACACGTCCCAGAACCCCCCGGCCACCTCTCCAGACTCTCCCGCAAACCCTCAGCAGCAGCCCTGCCAGGTGCTGTGACGCGTGAGGACAGTATCAGAGAAGAGCGAGCTTCTCACTTTCCTTTCAAGAGTTGGGACCCCCTGAGACGAGAGGCAACGCAGGTTCCCACACTGAAGGGACTCTGGTCTGACTCCAAAAGGAGAACGTTCTGGGGGGCTGCGGCAGGGCCCCTGACTCCCACCAGCCAGCCCAAGCGCCATCTCCGCCCCACGCAGGAGCCCAGGCTCTAACCACAGCCCCCCCAGGGACTGCCACACGCCACCTGTACACACGTGTGCACTCGCACACGCCCACGAGACAGGCTGGGGGGGCCATCCCAGGTCAGAAACGGATTTCCCGATGGCGCCCCAGCAGCACCGACAACCAGGAGCCCGGGACCCAGGAGCCTTCTCTGGACGAGGCCACTGAAGGACAAGCTCCGTCACCCTGCCAGGGACGCAAGCAGCCGTGGCTAGGACAACAGGCCAGACACCTGTTGGCGGCAAAGGCCCCGTGCCCAGTGGGCTCCCGTGCTGGCAAGATGCAGCGCAGCCGGGCCGGTCAGTGGTGGGGCTGTCGCCACCCTTACTCACTCGGCCACACCCTGCTACGGAGCAGGAGGAGGAAACCCGCCCAGCAAAGCCCAGCCCCAGCCCAGCCCCAGCCCAGCCCCCCACGGCCGTGCACACAGGCAGTCGTGAGGCCAGCCCAGGGCTACCAGCTGCCTCTGCGCCAGGTGGCACCAGCCCCCCACCACCCCCAGCCCGCCCAGCACAGCCTGCTGCGTGGCCACACAGGCCACTGCCTCCCAGACGGACTCCTGGGGACAGTCAACAGACGCCGGCCTACACCCTGGCCCCGCGTCCAGCCGGCAGGTGTCACCTGAGCACTCTGCTGACTGCCCGGAGCTCCGACGTGCAGCAGAGCCCAGCTGTGGGGGGCTGAGCAGGGCTGGGTCTGCGGGCAGACTGCGGTGGTCTCCAAGCATGACGTGGGGGTGGGGCCGGAGCACCAGCTAGCGGCGCTCGCAAGAGCCTGCCAGGCCCCGCTGCCACGGCACCCACCCTTGCGCCCTGGCCAGCGAGGACGCCTGGCCGAGAGGAACAGCTGCTCCCTTCACAGAGGCAAAGGCCACCACGGCTGGTCAGAGCGACTGGCCTTTTCCACGCAGTGGCACGGGCAGGGCAGGGGCGTGGCCAGCGCCTGCAGCCAGGCGGGAGGGAGGAGCAGCCCCGGCGCCAGCCTGCGGGAAGCACCCGTCAGAGAAGTCCTGGGGAGCACCCTCCAAGGGTGCGCTCCGCTGGGCCCCCAGGCGGGGGACTCATAGGAAGGCGGGGGGTCCCGTCAGACAGCCTTGGCGGGACAGGGCTGACCAGCTCCTGGGGGTCTGTAGGGCGCTGGGCCGGTGTGGGCAGAAGCTGCCCCTGCAACAGGGGGCCTGCTGGCCGGGCGTGCGGAGCCCAACAGACACTGCTGGACTCTCTCACGGGGCACGAGGGCCTTTCTGCGCTGTCTCCACACGGGAGACCACCCAGTCCCGAAAAGGAACACGCCCGCAAGGACAACACTACATCCGTCACCCCGTCTCAGCCCAGCCCCCACTGCGGCGAGAGCAGGCAGGCGGCCCAGGGCCCACGCGGCACTGCCCAGCGACGGGCCGCATTTCCCGTGCCTCCAGCCAACGGAGACCCAGCGTCTCTGCGTCCTCCCAGGAGGAGCACGACCAGCAGGAGGAGGAGCACAGCCAGCAGGAGGAGGAGCACGATCAGCAGGAGCAGCACAGGAAGAGCAAAGCTGGGAGCAGGAGGAGCACAGCTGGGGGGAGGAGGAGCACAGCGGGGGGGGGGCACAGCCTGGGGAGAGGAGGAGCACAGCTGGAGGGAGGAAGAGCACAGCCGGGGGGAGGAGGAGCACAGAGTGGCGGAGGAGGAGCACAGAGTGGCGGAGGAGCACAGCCGGGAGAAGGAGCACAGCTGGGAGCAGGAGGAGCACAGAGGGGAGGAGGAGGAGGAGCACAGCTGGGAGGAGCACAGTTGGGAGGAGGAGGAGGAGGAGCACAGCCGGGGGGAGGAGGAGGGGCACAGCTGGGGGGGGGGAGGAGAAGGGGCACAGCCGGGAGCACGAGGTGGAGCACAGCCAGGAGCAGGAGGAGCACAGCCAGGAGCAGGAGGAGCACAGCCAGGAGCAGGAGGAGCACAGCGGGGAGGAGGAGCACAGCGAGGAGGAGCAGCAGCACAGCGTGGCGGAGAAGCACAGCCGGGAGGAGGAGCACAGCCAGGAGCAGGAGGAGCACAGCGGGGAGGAGGAGCACAGCCAGGAGCAGGAGGAGCACAGCCAGGAGCAGGAGGAGCACAGCGGGGAGGAGGAGCACAGCGAGGAGGAGGAGCAGCACAGCGTGGCGGAGAAGCACAGCCGGGAGGAGGAGCACAGCCAGGAGCAGGAGGAGCACAGCGGGGAGGAGGAGCACAGCCAGGAGCAGGAGGAGCACAGCCAGGAGCAGGAGGAGCACAGCGGGGAGGAGGAGCACGGCCAGGAGGGCTCTGCAGCCTCCAGGTGGGCTGTGGAGGGGGCCCAGGCAGGTGCGGTGTGGCCCATCCCCCCCTCCCTAGGAAAGGGGCCGCGGAAGCGCACTCGGGCACAGCCAGGGCCGTGACACAGAGGGCAGGAGGAGGGGACAGAACAGATGGGGCCGGACACACGGAGGTGCAGGCGCGAGAGAGTGTTTTTATTGCTAAAAGCTTTTAGTTTTAGGATCGTTCTAGATTTACAGAGGTTGCAAAGACAGCACAGCAACCCCACAGAGCCCACACCCGCTCTCGCTGCTGCCGACCCTACGACAGGACGGCGCGTGACCCAGCGGGGGCACGTCACGATTAACTCAAGCCCAGACCGACGCGAAGTCCCGTCTCCGTCCCAGGACCCCGTCCCGGACTCCTCGTGACAGGGACGTCCCGTCTCCCAGGCTCCTCGTTTGAGGCAGCTGTGGGGGCCTGGCTGGGGGTGTGCAACGCCCCTTGGTTGGGTTTGGCGCTTTCCTCCCGGCCGGACGGGCTGTGGGTCTGGCGGGAGGACCACAGCCCACCCAGGCCCGTGCTGCCGGCTGGCCAGCGCTGCCCGGTGGTCCGTCAGGTCCCCCCCGAACGCAGGAGGACGCGCTCGCGTCCCTGTCCACACTGCGTCCCCTGGGAGGAGGGCGCCATGTGCAGCCCACATTAAGGGTGGGCAGCTGGGCCCTCCACGAGGTGCTGCCCCCCCCAGGGTCCCCACTCATCGCCTGGAACTCTGCGCGCAAGCTGCCCTCCCCCTCCCCCCTCAGTGCGCGATCCCGCGTGTGCGTCAGAAGGGACTCGCGGGTGTCTCGGTCAGGCTCTGAGTCATAAGGCAACGCGGCCTTGTTTTATGAATCACGCTGCTCCTTGTGTGGCCACGGGGGGCTCCTCCAGTGGTTCCCACGTCCCTCTGACGTGCCCGTCAGTGGCTCCTGGCACCGTGGGACGCCCCAGGCCCTGCCCGGGCCCCACATCAGCCCCGCTCTCAGAAGCCCTGGTTGCTTTTACCGGAGATTATTAAAAACCGAGATCCAGTGCTGGGTGGGCTTGTTGCTAGGGGCTGCCACTGCCCCTGGGCCCTCTCCACGGACAGAGCACGGAGACCCACGTGTGTGCGCACACCTACATGCTAACACCTGGAGCCACACTAAGCTAGCGTGAGTTCATCTCAACATCCGCAGCCCTAGGTGGGAACAGGGAGGGCTCCAACCCCCCGGCCCCCCGGCCCCCCGGCCCCCCGGCCCCCCGGCCACGGGACTCCTCTGTGGAGACAACGGAAGAGGGAGCTCAGGGGCTGCGGACCAGCACAGCGATCGCACCTGCCGCCTCCCTCCCCGGGGCAGGAGGCTCGGTCCACGTAAAAGGAAGCAGGAAAAAGTTTCATGACAGAGTCCAGTGAAAATCAAAGAGAATAAAGAAGACAATGACACCCCCGTTGACAATTAAAGCATTCCAGAAAGATACACACACAAAACAGACGAAGACTGCAACCCACTAAATTAGAACATCACAGAAACCAAGTGACTCAAGATCGGAAAAGAGGCAAAAGTACTCCAGTAAGAATCAGAAACGAGAGGTGAACCACGTCTGAAATGAAGTGAGAACTAGAAAACACAGACTCAGCCAACATAAAGGGAGAGGATGCAAAGGAAGAGTTTTTATAAACAAGAAAGGAAGGACGAGAGCTCCACTTCCCCCCGTGACCGAGTGGCTGCCCCAGACCGACCGTCACCTCCGCAGCCTGTTCCTGGGTGGCACGGAGGCGGCGTCAGACCGCGGGCAGCGCAGGGACGCGCGAGAGTGAGACAAGCAGTCACCCCGCGTCCCAGACTGCGGTTCGGGGAGGAGAGCGGGCGTGGGGGTCTGGGGGCGCTGAGTGGCGGAGACCCACACCTGGGTCTCCAAGGGCTGCATCAGTGCGCAGCGCTGTGCACCAGACAGGACGGAGCTGCGCAGAGAAGAGGCTCTAGAAATGCGAACGGGGATCCGGTGCAGCATCGGCCAGACACTCGGCGGAGGGTGCGCAGGACAGGCTTCCGCAAGGCCTGGCAGGGAACAGCGACGCTCCTACCGTCCCTCAGGCTGTCGACTAGCCAGGGACGCCCGGCCTGGGGACTCACGCGCAGGCCAGAGTCACAGACGGGGTGGGGTGGGGGCCGGGCTGTCACCAGGCCACACAAAAGCTCTCCCACGTCAGCCTCGACATAAACGCAGGACCCTTCTCGGCGACTGACGCAGGCACTCGGGGCTAACCGAGCTCACTCCTGCGGAGCACACGGCTCTGCCCTCGGCACTGTGCTCCTGGCACCACCACCGTCCCGAGTCCCCAGGGGGCTTGCCCGGGTGTCTTTCTCCCGTGCCTTGAGTATCTGTGGCCAACTCGAAGGAGGGCAGGGCTCACGGTGACCCCTGGTAACTGCCCTCAGGGACCCTGCACAGAAACCACACCTGTCACTTCTCTTCCCTGCCAGAGAAGCCAGGCAGCTGGGACAGCAAAGCCCAAGTGCAAACCCAGAGAGCCCCGTGACCAGTGACACCCCCCAGTCCACAGCGGACAGACCCCGGTCCGTGCCGCGGGGCACACAGCGCGGGGCGTCTGGGGACGTTGACAGAACGCTTCCTCAGGACGGAGAGACACAGCATGGCTGCGCGTTGGTCCCTCCCCACACAGCAGCCCCCAGGAACCTCGTCCACGTGGGCAGAAGCCACTGCTGCCCCCAGCCTCACCGCGGCCCCCAGCCTCACCGCGGCCCCCAGCCTCACCGCGGCCCCCAGCCTCACCGCGGCCCCCAGTCCCCGAGCGTCTGCTGGCGAGGGGAGGTGTGTGCGCGAGGGGTCCCCAGGCAGGAGTGGGGTCACTAATTTCCCAACCTGCCAAGCAAAATGCACGTGCCCTAGAGAGCTGTCACGAAACCAGGAAATGAGAACTTCACAAAGACATGCCCGGTTTTAAAAGAAAGTCTAAACGATAACAACTACTGGTGACTGTAACAATTTCTTTACAACTACACGAAATTCCCGGGCAGGGAGGATGTGCTTAACCATCAAAGACCCTGCATCCGAGAGGCGCCCTTCCCAGCGGCAGTGAGAAGCCCACCCTCCGTCTTCTGCACACCTGAGCCTGCCTTCTGCCCCTGCCTGCGTGGGGGCTTCATCTTCCTCCCCGGGCGCCTCCCCGCCTCCACCTGTCGGAGGGAAGGGCGAGAGAGTACCCGGCCTCTGGAGTCTGGCTCCCGGGCAGTGGTCCTGCTCTCGGGGCGGCCCAGCGCCGTCCGCCGGGGGCTCCGCCGGGGGTGCCCGCGAGCTGCAGCAGCGTGGCAGCCTGGCCGGCCAGTCTGACCACCGCACAGACAGCGGGAGATGCGGCCAGAAGGAAGCTCGGGGATGGCAGAAGCAGTGGGGTGCACGCAGCGCGCGGCAGGGGGCAGCCACAAACGCTGGCAGCGGAGCAGACGGAAACAGGACCCTGGGTGCCAGGAGCAGGCTGCCTTCCTCTGCCACCAGAGCCCACGGCCTCCGCACACTCCAGAGAGCAAACTGCCCACGGCTCGGGGAGTGGGAGCAACGGCAAAGCCTCCGTTTCACCGGGCGTGTGAGGACCCGGGCTGTCAGAGTCAGTGGAGCAGCCAGAGCAGCCACTGCGGGCGGCTGGCAAGCCCACCTGCCACGCACAGAACCCTGGAAGCAGAACCTCCAGTGGGGAAGCCCACTCCTGGCCAGGACAAAGCAACAGGGACCGGATTTTACTCCCTGCCTGAAATCACCAGAGACTGGACAGAACTCGGGACGTGCTGGCTCCCATGACGTCACGCTGGAGGCAGAGGGCACAGAGCACGGCGCCCACGACACGGGGTCTGCACAGCAGGGACCACCCGCCGGGTCCACCGGGCTCCTCAGTCCAGGACTCACAGCAGGGGAGGGGGGGGGGTCTCTGTCCCTTTCCAAGGAACTTAACTGAGCCGAGAAACAAAGCTCAAGAATATTTATACACAGAGAAAATACGCTGCGCAAAACAGAGCTCACATATCCACCCTACTTGGATCTCAAAAAAAAAAAAAAAAAAAAAAATCAGAAAATGTTAGATAAAAGAGGTCACACTGTCTTGCACCTAATAAAAGTTACCAAGTGCTCAAGGAAGAAAGGAAAACAACCCGTCATTAATAGTCAAATGAGTTTGCAGACAAAGCCCCACAAACGGCCCAAGGACAGAATCGGCAGCCGCACGGCAACTGTCCCCTCTCTCTGCTCAGGACGCTGAGGGACACGGGACTCAGCGACAAGGACACTTTTCTAAAGCTCCAAACTGAACTCCCAGATGTGGGAACCAAGACCGGCGAGATGCAGGACCCTGCAGACAGGGTCGACAGCAGACCGAGCGCCGCCAAGGCTCAGACGGGGAACTTGAAGACACGTCCTCGCTGGCCGCCCGGAACAAAACACAAACGCACACACTGGTGAGCCGGGGTCGCCCGCCAGGGACAAGCCGCGGGCGGGAGACGTTCTTTGGACACGCACCTGGGGAAGGACTCGCGCCCAGAACACACAGTGGCCTCTCCCAGCTCGACGGTGAGACAAAGAACCCAACAAAAACAGGCAAAAGACCGAAGACCTCAACAAACAAGGAATCTGATTAGCAACACAAGCGCACGCAGAGACGCAGAGACGTTTGAGGTCGTCTCTGAGACGCCGGGTAAAACCGCAGACGCCACCACACGCCGTGACGACGGCTGGGACGGGAGAGACGGGGGCGCCGGGAGCCGACTGAGACGCAGAGACACAGGGCGCCCCATGCGCCACTGGGGGACGCGAGGCGGCAGACGCCCCGTGGGACGCACCCGGCAGTTCCTCAGAGTGAGAGACACGTGCCCGTCACGTGGCCCAGACACTCCACGCTGGCGTGTTTCATGGAAAGGACAGAAAGCACGTGTTCAACGAGACCTGCGCACAAACGTTCACCGCGGCCGATCTGTGACAGTCAGGAAGGGAGACGCCCACACACCCGAGCAGGTAAACGCACACACTGCGGCCCACGCAGCCCCCACTCGGCCACACGTGCGCAGCCACTGATGCACGCGGCCACACGGAGGAATGCTGACATGTGACACCACCAAGCGAAAGGCGGGTGACTCCGTGCACACACTGTTCCAGGGAAGGGAAGGGCCTGTCACAGAGGCGTGTCCGTGGCTGGGCCAGGGTGTCACACACAGGCACAAGAAAACCTTCGGGGGTGACAGGTGTGCTCCTCTCCTTGGCGGGGGCACGTACATACGTGTGTCCACACTCACCAAATCCACCCTCCCGGCTGAGAGGCTCCCGGCCCCACGTCCGCCCACCAGCAGAGCGCGGAGGCTGCACCCGCAGGACAGCCCGCCCGGTGTCTCGCCAGGCCCTGCTCCTGCCCATCCCCCTGCCCACCCTGCACACGGCGTGATCCGACCCCAGCGTCCTCTGCTCAGAGCACCCCGCGGGCCCGTGTCTTGCAGAGGACGTGCCGGAGGCCCCTCCCCGGCCAGGACCGCCCTGTCTGCCGCCCTCCCTGCGGTCCGCCCATCTCCTGGCCGGGGCTGGGGCACCCTGAGCACCCTGAGCACCCTGAGCGCCCTCCCTCCCCGGTCCCGCACCTGCCCCGCACTCGGACTGGAACACCCTTCCTCAGCCACATCCCGGTCGCCGGCTTCCTCCAGGTCTCTGGCCACCCCACACCCGTGTCCGTGTCACGTCCCGAGTGGGCACGCATCAGCACCGCCAGGCAGGCACGCCTGTCCGGCTCTCGTGTTAGAGCGTGAGGTGTCAGGGTCGGGGATCTCGTGTCCACCGTGTTTCTGGCGCCAGAACAGGGGCCGGCAGACGGCCATTACTTGCTGCGCGAATGAGGGAAATTCCAGACGCGCATCGTGGCGAGAGCAGCTCTCACGGAACAGAAGTCGCAGGCGAGTGGTGAGAAGGCGGAACCACAGGCAACCAGAGGGCGCCACGTGCCGCCCCGACCCGTCACCCTCTCCACAGGGCCTGCCGGCCCCACGGCCACGCCCCGTGGCTCCAGGTGACAACCAGTGCTGTGCCAACGCCTCACCACTGCCGTGGGCTCCTCTGAGGCCGAGACGCCACCTGCAGACCTGCAGTGACGTCTGTGTGACATGCTCTGCCCCAGCAGCTCCCCAGGGCCTCCGTCACCCACACTGAGGGACGGTGCCAACACCACGCGCACACACCCAGCCAAAGGGAACCACATCCCTGAAACCCGTCTGGGGAGAGCTGACCTTGGGCAGCAACAGGGCAGAGGGTGCTCAGGGCGCGTGGCACCTGGGCCCGTGGAGCTCTGGCCACAGCACCCGTGGCTGCAACGGGCTACAGGCACCAGGGAAGGTGAGCCACGGGCATACTCTGTGGAAAACGGGATCTGAGCCAACTGAAAAGAGCACACAGGCAGGGCGGGGCCCCGGTCAGGGGAGCGTCCGGGTCTCCAGCCTCACACCCGACCCACCCACGCCCCGCACGCACACACCTGCGTGGCCGCCAGCCTCCCAGTGTCACCTGTCACCTGTCTTCTCTGCCCCCCCCATGCCTGTCCCAGGGGCTGGGGGCTGGATCCCGCGCCCCGGCCTGTGCCAGGCCAGCATCACCCGACGTCTCTCTGCCACCGCAGCCGGCCCTGGCCCAGGCGTCTGTCCACTCCCGAGGCCTCCTCGAGCCAGCCCTGCGCCGGGCGACCCAGCCACGACGGCTAAACTGAACGCTGGTCACCAACTGCACCAGGGCAGGGCGCAGAGGAGGGGCTGCATGGGTGCCAGTCCCCGGCGCCAGCCACGCCCCCTCCTTCCTCCGTGCCCACACGTGGCCTGAGCGATCTCCGTGGGTGGCTCTGCCCGCACATGCAAAGCCCCTGGGCGCAGGTGGGACGGACCCCTGAAACACAACCTCAGGCAGTGGTTGGCGAGAGAACATGGAGGGAGGCCCCTCCTGGCCCACCGCCGTCCCGGCCCAGTGCCGTGGCAGAGTCGCACCCGCAGGCCGGCACGCTGCCCCCCAGGAGCCAGCGCGGGCTCCTCCAGGGCTGTGTCCCCGCAGAGAACGCGCCCGGCACACCCAGGGCTACAGGAACGTGCGCTGAGGCAGGCAGACCAGCCGGGAGTTGAGTTCCGCAAAGAGAACGTGAAAATGCTTTTCAGACGTGGTCACTACGGAGACGCCACGGCCCCTCCCCCCCCCCCCGTCCACAGCCCACCCGATGTACGGCTGACAACGGCCCAGGAGGTCCACAGTGACAGTGACCGTGGCACGGAGGGCCGTTTCCTGGGGTCCCCACGGCCGTATCCACACGGCCCCTCCAGCTGCCCCCGGTGCTACGGACCCTGGGGGACAAGACCCACACGGGCAGCTGGGGACTTGGGACGGGCAGCCGGGCTGCTGCGCTCATCCAAGCACACGGCAAGCACACGGCAACCACAGAGGACCCCGGCCACAGGGCGTCATGCCAGCTGTATGCAGTGGTGCCCACAGCACAGAGACCTGCTCTTCACCAGATGCTCCCCCCCCACCGCCACCGCGACACGCGGAGGAACCACGTGGGACGAGACACCGCCCGGGACCCGGGACCTGCCCTGGGGGTGCAGGCGCCAGGCAAGGACACCAACCTGACACAGACCGGAACGAAACGCCGGGAAAGGGAGCGAGAACTTCTCTGTGCCGGCTCCACACAGGCAGACACTTTCACACCCGTTTTCCACACCAGCCCCGACGCTCCCCAGCCTCCTGGTCGCACAGCACCGCACAGCACGCGGAGCTCCAGCGGCTGGGCCAAGGTCTCAGCACTTAGCGCCCTCATCTACGACGCTGCCACAGAGAACAGCCTGACAGGCAGCGCCTGGGCCGCCAGCTTCCAGCAGACGCCCGTGGGGGCTGCACACCGCAAAGCTGTGTCCGTGAGCACCTGCATGCGTGTTTGTGTGTGTGCACATGTGTGGCTACGTCTATGGGTGGGTCCGGGTGTGCACACATGCATGCACGTATCTGCAGGTGTACACGTGTGTGTGAGGGTATCTGTGTGCACGGGAGCGTATGTGCAGCCAGTGGCCGGCCGCTGTTTTCCTGTCTCTCTCTCCTGGCCCACGCCCAGCCTGCCTCCCATGCCCCCGGGCCCCGACAGCCCCTCGCTCTCCCAGACACCCGTTAGGGCTGCCAGCCTCACCACCGGCACCTTCCCGGCAGCACCGGGGCCTCCCGGGGCCGGCCCTGCTCCCCACGGCCAACCTCCTCCCCACCCGACACAGGGGCCGCTGTCTGCCCGGCCCCGCACTGTGCCCAGATACAGGGCTGGACGTCAGGACACTGGCACCTCTTGGCTGGGGCGCCCCAGGGCCCTGGTGCTGCGGGTTTTCTGGTTCCGTGACGCGGGTGGAAGTGTGTTCACTCGTGAGGCCCACAGACGAGCACACTTAGAACCGTGGTGTCCTCTGCGTGTGCCACGCTTCATACACAGCACTCAAAACGGGCAATGTTTAAACAGGTAGAGAAGAGACAACCGTGTGTGTGACGTGTCCTCCTCGCTGACCGGAGCTCACGGTGCGCTGGCTGCGTTTCTCACGCCAGCTCGGCCTGTTCCCCGAGACAGGAGGGAAGTGGGGCGTCGGGAACGGGAACCCGGCCCCAGCCTGGAGGGGGTCTGGTCGGCCCCTCCCACTTCAGGGCAGGTGCACCAGGGGCCGAGGGTCCCGCCCCCACCCCAGCCACGGCTGCCAACGCGGCCACGCCCAGGGGACACATCCAGACGCCCAGCAGCGGCGGGCAGCCCTGCCCAGGCGAGGCCGCCCCTGGATCGCGAGGGGTCACTATTCCCACTGGCAGGAAGCGTCCGGGAACCACCTCAGAAAAACTGCTTCTGCCATCATGGACGGCCGGGGCCGCGGCACCAAACCCAGCCAGCATCGCGGCGTCCACGCCCAAGTGGGGTCTCCGCTGGCAGGTTTCCGCAGCGAGAGCTGGTGCCGGGGCTGACTCGGCCCCCACCCCGAGCTCCCCGTGCCGCGCACAGACCCTGTGGGCTCTCGCTGTGCAGACTTCACCCCGGCCACCCCAGGGGGCACAGGTGCAGTGGGGGGGGGGGGGGGGAGAAGCCTGTTTCTGCAGCTCGGCTGGGACCGCACACCTGCGCCAGAGCCCAGCTGTCCCCTGCGCAGTTGGTGGCCTCACCAGCATCAGTCCGTTCCCCAGGGAGGCGCCGGTCCCCTTCCCGCCTACGCCCCGTCCGCAGAGGAAGGGAGGGAGGAACTGCCACCAAGTTTACCTCAGCCCACCACTGCCCCCAGCACGCCGGCCAGGACCGCCTCACTCCCCAAGGGGAAAACGTCCGAAACGCAACACCTCTTTTCCTTCCGCACTGACCCAAAGGAACAGTCCTTCCCCAGCTGACCTGGGGGCGCCAGTGTCTAGTGGGGACCTGGGCGGGCACGCGGGAGGGGTGGGAGGCGCACGGGGACGGCCCAGCCCAGCAGCTCCCAGGAGGGCGACAACACCCTCCCACCACGCTGGCAGATGCGCGGGGTGACCACGGAGCACCAGGGCTGGGGCAGGGCTGGGGGCGTGGGGAAGGGGAGCAGGCGCGCTCGGCAGGAGGGAGGCAGGCGCGCCCCGCACCAGGGCCAGGACTTTAGGACAAAGTTATAAGGAAGAGAAACGCACCCACCACCAAATTCATCCTGTTTCAAGCCAAACTCCTAAGGATTACAGTGGCTGGAGCTGCTTTGTCACCCCAGGGCTACAGGGACCACGGGCCCTGCCCCTCCTGACACCAACCCAGCTCCAGCTCTTGCAGCTGCCACAGCCTGGGTGGGGACAAGGCACCCCCCACCCCACCTGTGGAAAAGGCCTCATGTCCAGAGGCTGGTTTGAGGGCCCCTCCCTAACGCCTGCAGGACGGGGCAGAGGGGGCCTGGGGTGGGGCGCAGACCTGGAGGCTACAGCCTCGGTCAGCCAGGACCCAGGTGAGCCCCACCCCCACCCACTCCCCAGGGCTGAGCACAGGCGCTGCTCGGAGAAGGGCGAGGCCGCCCAGCCTCCGTCCCCGTGGGGCTCCTCCAGGTCACGTGCCTGACAAGGAGGGAACAGAAAAACTAGAAATCAATGTTTTTGCCAGGCTTTTTTTCCCCCAAAAGAACTAAAATTTGAATGAAAAACAGCCTTTTACTAAACACATGCTAGAGAGAAATGAAAGCAAACGCAGGCAAAATCTCCGGAGAGGGCGTGACCCCCGGGAGAGGCACAGTGGTGGCAAATTCAACCCCACAGTCCCCCACCCAAGGGTCGGTCACACCCTCCCTGAGGGTCACCTGCCCTCCGAGCCCTGTGTGCTGCCCCGTTCAGGAGCTGACCCTGACCCTGACCCTCAGGACCCCGCCTGCCCCGTGCACCAGCTGACCCTGACCCTGACCCTCAGGACCCCACCTGCCCCCTGCACCAGCTGACCCTGACCCTGACCCTCAGGACCCCGCCTGCCCCCTGCACCAGCTGACCCTGACCCTGACCCTCAGGACCCCGCCTGCCCCCTGCACCAGCTGACCCTGACCCTGACCCTCAGGACCCCATCTGCCCCCTGCACCAGCTGACCCTGACCCTGACCCTCAGGACCCCGTCTGCCCCCTGCACCAGCTGACCCTGACCCTGACCCTCAGGACCCCGTCTGCCCCCTGCACCAGCTGACCCTGACCCTGACCCTCAGGACCCCGCCTGCCCCGCGCACGAGCTGACCCTGACCCTGACCCTCAGGACACCGTCCGCCCCGGGTGCTGGCCCGGCAGGGTGGCCTCTGGTATCTGGGCTCCAACCCTGAGAAGGGCAAGCCGGAACCCGGGGTCTGAAGCTGTGACAGAAACCACGCTGCCCCGTCAGTGCTAGCATCACCCTCATCCTGCTGTAGACTCCAGGCAAGGGACACACCCAGCCCAGGGCTCGGGCCCCGGCCTCTAGTACAGGGGAGCAGGGTGGCAGTGGCCCTCAGGGTGGCAGGCACCCCTGGAGGGCTGACGGGCCGGCTCTCCACGGGCCGCCTGCTCCCCCTGGGTGGAGAGTCACAGGAGTCCTGGCCCTGCCCCTGGCCCCGGCGCCCCCCCTCCAGCTGAGCTGGCTGTGTGCTGCCCCCGGAAGCCATCTGCAGAGCAAACGCTCACCTCAGGGTCAGCCTCGGGGCAAACACAGACCCCTCCTCTCTGTGCCCCTTCAGAAAGGTGCTCGACACAGTGGACGTGTCCCCGAGCGCCAGCATCCTGACAGGAGCTGGGAGGCCGCAGATGTGCCCGGGCTGCCTGGACCCCCCGACAAGACTGCCGCCGGGGGAGAGCTGGGGGGACGAGGCCAGAGCAGTGCAACCGAGGCAGGAGAGGCTCTTCTCGCCCACGGGACTGTCACAGACAACAACGCTGATGCTGGCAGCACGGACAGCGGTGAGCGCCACGCCCTCCCGCCACGGCAGGGCCAGGGACCCGACGGAGGCCAGGCCTCGGAAGCCTGCTTCTGGGTCGCACGCGCACCTGTGCACCGCGTGGCACCGGCTGCCCTGCTGTCACCCTGCACCAGGCATTCGGGGTGTTGTGGCCACACTGGGCCTTCCCTGGTGTCACGTCCTGGACCCCAACCCACGTGGCCAGGGGGCCACACAGACGCACCAGCACAGCCACGTGGCCGGGCTCTGAGTGGCCCCAACCAGTGCACAATACAACAGCCTCAGGGGACACCGAGAGCTCGTCACAGAGGCGCCACTAGCACACACCTGCGGTCCTCTGGTGGAGCCAACCGTCCCCAGCCATGGCCCACAGCAAGCAGGGGACAACGCAAGCAAGCCCCGGGGGCCGCCCCGCCTGGCCCTGGGCTCTGCCACCCGCACTCCTCCGTGGCCCCCCAGGAGCGAGAGGCTACAGGCGTGCTCCTGCGTGGGGAGCGGTCAGGGGTCAGCTGGCTCCTCGGAGCTGCCTGGACCCCCGCCGGGGCCAGGCCTTCACAGCGGACACGGGGGTCCGGAGCAGAGGGGCTGCTCCTCAGGAACTCCCGGCCGCAGCCCATCTGTGACACGGGAACACCTACCCCAGCATGAGCCGAGCAGGGGCTCCGGCCCCAGGGATCCAGCCCAGGACGCCACTGGCTGCCCCTGGGTGTGGGAAGGGGCCGGGCGGCCTCCCGCCTGCTCGAGAGAGGGTCCGGGCCGGGCGGCAGCAGTGCTCTCCGGGAGCCCGAGCACACGGCAGAGGGTTCTTTCCAGAATGAGCAGAATCACGGCGACAGGGAAAAGAGACTCGTCCGCCAAGCACAGCTCTGAGTAGCTACTGAGAAGTGGAAGCTTCCAGCTGTGCAAACAGAAGGTGCCAAGCACTAGCTACTTTCAAGGTCTCTCTAGGTCTGACTGTGATGCTCCCCGTGTTGCCCCCACGGCAGCACCCACACGTGAATCACCGTGGGCGAGTCGCAGAACAGAACTTACGTGAAAGTGAGAGCAACCTCGCTGATGGTGCAAACCCACGTCTCACCGTCAAATGGGGACGCAGCGAAGACCAGCAACCTCGCCAGGCCCACCCTGCCCCTGCCCGCGAGTCGGGAAACGGCGAACGTGACGGGCGGGGGGTGGGCGGCTGCGACTCAGCTCCCAACAACCACACGCCGGCAACCACGGAACCGCCAGCCTCAAGGGGGACCGGGGAGGCCACAGCACGTCATGCTCACACACGGGGTAGAGGCTGGGCTGCTTCCCAAGGCGCAGCCCTGCCCCAGCCCCGGGGAGAAGCCTGCGACATTTACCCAGAGTAGAGGCAGCTCGGGCCCCTGAGGGTGGGAGGCTCTGCTTCCACTGTGACTTTAAATAGTGAAGAAAATCGTTACATAAAAGCAAAACCCACAGCATCAGGTCGACCTCCCTGCTCTGGGCGGCACCCACCGCCCCCAACAGCCGCTGCCCAGGCGTCTCCGCGCCTCGAGCTCACTGTGTCCACAAGGTGCTGGGGCTCTACGCCTGCACCCTGCGGACGCCCCCACCTCCCCGCTGGTGCTCTACCTGCCGCCACCTCCACCCCCAGGTGAAGCCAGTCAACTCCCTTGTTAGTTCCCAACTCCGACCAGGGTGCCCAGGAGCAGGGTGGCGCAGCCGGCCTAGACTCTGCACACCCCCCAGCAGCGCCCCCGGCAGGCTCCCACCCCCTCCACCGCCTGCACTACAGGGTCACGGGAAGCACACGCAGGGCACGGTGCTCCCTGGGGGAGGAGCAGGTGTGCAGAACGCAGGCTGAGCTCCAGGCCCCCAGCAGTCCCCCGGCCAGCACTGCCGCACACCGAGACTGTGCGGGGTGTCCTAACTGGCCTAGTGACCCCACACAGAAAAGGGGGTGGGGTACAGCAAGGAGACTTTCGGTCTCTGCTGTGGGGCGGCAGAGGCCCCTCCCGAGAGCTGCCACCTGGGCAGTCCTGCGACAGCTCCCCGACAGGACGGGGACACTGCCAGCTGCCAGCTCCCGAGAGCTCGCAGACACAGAAGCAAAGAGCAGCGTGGCAGGGTGAAGACGCAGGGACCCACTCTGCAAACCGCATCTGTAACCTACGGAGCAGCCGGCCGAGCATGGGTGACGGGCGGTGACTCTGCAAAGAGCCGCCCCACCCGGCAGAGGCTCCCACGGGGCCCGGCCCACCCTGACCGGGGCGGGCAAGACGGTGCCCGGGGGGCAAGCCGGGCCCTGCAGGCAGCGGCGAGGACAGGGGCTCAGGCCGCAGGGGCGATGAAGTGGGACTGGGCCCTGCTGACGTCCCGGAGCCGTGCAGGGAAGGCTCGGGCCAAGTGGGGAGGAGGAAACGGTGCCACGAAAGGAATAAACCTGCACCCTCACCTCAAACCACCTCCGAGTTGAACACAAGTGACCCTGCACGGCACGGGTCTCACCGCGGGTCCACTGACACATGGACTTTCTTCCGCCGCCTCTGCCCCCCGAGACAGCAAGACCCCCCTCCGCCCCTCCGCCCACACGGGAAGGCAGGACGAAGGCCTTCGTGACGCTCCACCTCCACTTAACTAGTAAATACCGTCCCTTCCTTAGGACTTTCTTAATACCATTTTTCCCTAGTTGACTGTAGGAACACAGAATGTAACACACACAACATGCAAAACATGTGTTCATCCACTGTCTGCTACCGGCAAGGCTTCTGGTCAACAGCAGGCCATTAGTAAACTTCTATGTGAGTCAAAAGTTACACACGGATTTTCCACTGCGAGGGGGGCTGCCCCAACCCCGCACTGCTCAAGGGTCAACTGTGACCGTGTCAATGTAAAACCTGGAACCCTAAAACTCCGGGAAGAAACCAGGGAAAAGCCCCCGCACTGGGCTTGGCGACGGCGTTCTGTACAGGACGCCAAACGCACAGGCAACAAACGCAAAACAGACGAGCAGATCACGTCGGACTGGAAAGTTTCTGCACAGCAGAGGGAGCAACCGAGAGGATGAAGACGCCGCCCGCAGGCCGGGGACACGAGCACCGTTTACCTGACGTCTGAAACACGCCTCCACAGCAAAGCCACCCGAGGGACCCGGCTCAGAAATGGGGAAGGGGCCGGAACAGACAGCTTCCCAAGGACGACACACAAACGGCCACACATGAAAAGCGCACATCATCACGACTACCGGGGAAATGCAAATCAAAACCACCACGAGCCCCACCTCACCCCCACCTCACACCGTACTCAGCACGGCGATTATCAAAACAAAACCACCAAATGAGGACCTGGAGGAAAGGACACCTTTGTGCGCTGTGGCGGGAATATAAAACGGCGTGGCCACCGTGGAAAACAGCACAGAGCCCTCTCAAAAAATTAAAAGTAAAACTCCCGCACAGCCCAGCAAGCTCTCTTCTGAGCACTGATCCGAAAGAACTGAGTGGACATCGAAGAGACGCCGGCCCCCACTTTCACCCAGTGGCAGGTGACTGGAGGGAGAGGGTGGGACGCGCCCTCGGTGGCGGGTACTGACATGCCCAGTCCCTGGAAAGGAGGGACCGTTCGTCGCTTCAGCGTGGCTGGGCCTGGAGGACACTGTGCTAAGCGAAACCAGCCGCAGGGAAGCGCAACCCCCCCGACTCCTCACCCGGGACCCCAGCAGGCGACTCTCAGGAGCAGAGCGCAGCGGTGCCTGCCAGGGCAAGAGGGACCCGGGTGGCGGGGACCTGCCACTCGGGGACGAAGCGTCCGTCACGCAAGAGGCACGAGGCCGGGAGCTCTGCCGTGCAACGCTGCAACTCTGCGGTGCTGCCACGTGAGAAGGTGCCGGGGTCGCTCCCCTGCGACTCGGGAGAGCAGCAGGGAGGAGCCCGGGGCGGCCGCCCTCGTCTCCTGCTGGAAACAGCGGAAGGGGGACCTCTGGAGCCACGAGGCTAAAACAGCAATTCCAGCGAAGCCCCAATACCCAAAAAACAGGAAAACTCACTTCACTTAAAAAGAGATCAAAAGGGGGTGGGTGAATCCAACACAAAGGGGCTGAAGGGTGTGGGCGGCATGCAGGCAAGGGTCCGCACACTCCTCGCACCACCAGGGGGCCGGAGACAGCAAGGGTCCGCACACGCCACATACCGCCAGGGGGGCCGGAGACAGCAAGGGTCCGCACACGCCACACACCGCCAGGGGGGCCGGAGACAGCAAGGGTCCGCACACGCCACACACCGCCAGGGGGGCCGGAGACAGCAAGGGTCCGCACACGCCACACACCGCCAGGGGGCCGGAGACAGCAAGGGTCCGCACACGCCACACACCGCCAGGGGGGCCGGAGACAGCAAGGGTCCGCACACGCCACACACCGCCAGGGGGGCCGGAGACAGCAAGGGTCCGCACACGCCTCGCACCACCAGGGGGCCGGAGACAGCAAGGGTCCGCACACGCCACATACCGCCAGGGGGGCCGGAGACAGCAAGGGTCCGCACACGCCACACACCGCCAGGGGGGCCGGAGACAGCAAGGGTCCGCACACGCCACACACCGCCAGGGGGGCCGGAGACAGCAAGGGTCCGCACACGCCTCGCACCGCCAGGGGGCCGGAGACAGCAAGGGTCCGCACACGCCACACACCGCCAGGGGGGCCGGAGACAGCAAGGGTCCGCACACGCCTCACACCGCCAGGGGGGCCGGAGACAGCAAGGGTCCGCACACGCCGCGCACCGCCAGGGGGGCCGGAGACAGCAAGGGTCCGCACACGCCGCGCACCGCCGGGGGGCCAGAGACACACCCACTTCAGACGTCCCCTGCGCGTTGCCTAGGAGCAATGGCATCTCTGGCACCTGGAATTCGGTCTCTAAAATTACTTCCCACGACAAGAAACCAGGACCCCTTGGAGCAAAGGCGGGTTCCAGGTCCAGGGCAGGGGACCACACTGTCACAGCAGAGCAGCAAGGCTGTCCGAGACCACGAGCGCCACGTCCCAAGGCCCAGCCACCAGGCCGCACAAGCTCCAGGGCCAAAGCCGGGCGAGGAGGTCAGCAGTGGGGACGAGGGATGCGGAGACCAAGACTGTTCCAACCCGTGAATTCTCAGAGGTTTTTACTGCTACGCACCTACTTCTCCAGCCGCCACGGGTCACAGTTAGAAGACAACAGGGCATCAGTCCCTCGTGCTGAGTGTGTCACCCTGAGTTTCCCAGGGTGACCAGAGAGCTGGCAGGAGGAAGCGTCTCGTCACAGACGTCTTCCGGGCAGTGAAGGAGGAAGACAGAACGAGAACGTGCGCCACCCCGGACAGAATCTGAGGCATTCGTGGGCGCGGCCGGCCGTGTCCGAGGGGCACACCTGTCAGTGGTACGGTCCCGCCCGCCGGGCACGGGGAGGGACTCAGGAATGACACGAGCCAGACGGTGGAAACCTGTAGGACAACACACCCTGGTTCCTGCTCAAAACACGGCGGCTCAAGAGACGGCAAGGCCATCACTGCCAGCGCAGCAGGGCTGGGGGGGACGATGTCTACAACAGTAAAGAACAAATTCAAACACCAAAGGGGACAGAAAGCACAAGCGCTGAGGAAACCTTCACCTGAACACACCAGCCGCTACAGGGAGCCCGGGACGTGAGGGCTGACGACACCAGCCGGCGCCCACTCGCGCACGCGCCGCGCACCGGGCACGCAACAGCGGCCTGAGTCCCGCCCACCGGTGACCGACCCCACCCAGGGCGGCGCCCTGTGCTCGGGGCCATCGGCATCTCCTCTCTCCTGGGGCGCGTGGCCAGGTCTGCGTCCAGCCGTCTGCGGACCGGCCGCGCTCAAGCTCCGGCTCTGGCCTCCGTCAGCTCCGCACACAGGCCCCGCACGTCGGCCCCGCGCATCGGCTCCGCGCACAGACCCGCACGGACCCCGCCCGTCGGCCCCGCGCACGGACCCCGCCCGTCGGCTCTGCACGCCGGCTCCGCACGCCGGCCCCGCGCACAGACCCCGCATGTCGGCCTCGCGCACAGGCCCCGCACGTCGCGCACAGGCCCCGCCCGTCGGCTCCGCGCACAGGCCCCGCACACGGGCCCCGCACGGGCTGCGCTTCCCTCTTTACGGGACACCTTTCCAAACGTGGAGCTGCTTAATCCTAACGCAAACCAAATTATCTGTCTTTCCTTCACGACCAGCACTTTCTGATCCTGTTTAAGAAAACTCCCAAGCCCACGGGTCAAGAAAAGCATCTTCTAAACTACCTTCCGGAACAGCAGTGTCCAAGAGAAATGCAGCCCAAGCCACGGGTGTAGTTTTAAATTTTCTAATGGCCACATGAAAAAGAAACAGGTGCAATTATTTTTATTTAACTCAAAAGATCTAAAATATCACGATTTCGACACGCAGCGAACAGAAAATAGCAACATGATGCTGCAGGTCGTCTTTCCAAAGTCCGGTGTGCTGACGGGGCCCAGCGCCAGCGCCCCACAGCCAGACGTGGCTACAGGCTGCCCTGGGCGACACTTCCAGAAGCTTCCACACTGAGATCTACGTCCTACTGGCCAACCACTCCTTGCATGCGGTGAGGTGCGGGTCAGAATCCTTTCTGAGCGTGGCTGTCCAGGTGGCCGGCGCGACGCAGGAGAAACACTGGCCACTCTGCCATCTCCCTGCCCCGCCTCGCACCGTCTCACCGGACTCTGCACCCGATTCCCACCTGCAAGAGTCAAGTCTGGCCTTGCGGTCTCGGCCGCGCAGGATTTACCTTTTGTTAATTCCTCTCCCGTGTTCATCCCGCTCTGGCCTTTTGGGCCGTCCTCCGGCGCAGGCCCTGAGTGACTCTTGGCTACTGCGCCCACAAGCCTGGACAGGTGACATTTCTGCTACCTTTCAGCTAAAAAGTGTTTTCTAATTTCCATTACAAACTCTTCCTTGTCCCGAGGGTGACTCAGAAGTGTGCTTCCCAATTTCTAAATGTAAGGAGTTACCTTACTACTCTGCTGAATTCTCGTTTAATTCCACTTCAGTCAAGAACATGCTCTAGGCCGGGCGCGGTGGCTCACGCCTGTAATCCTAGCACTCTGGGAGGCCGAGGTGGGCGGATCGTTTGAGCTCAGGAGTTCGAGACCAGCCTGAGCAAGAGCGAGACCCCATCTCTACTAAAAATAGAAAGAAATTATATGGACAGCTAAAAATATATATAGAAAAAATTAGCCGGGCATGGTGGCGCATGCCTGTAGTCCCAGCTACTCGGGAGGCTGAGACAGGAAGATCGCTTGAGCCCAGGAGTTTGAGGTTGCTGTGAGCTAGGCAGATGCCACGGCACTCACTCTAGCCGGGGCAACAGAGTGAGACTCTGTCTTAAAAAAAAAAAAAAAAAAAAAAGAACATGCTCTGGATGATTTCATTTCACGGAAATTTACTGAGGTCTGGGTCAGTTTCTGTGAATGTCCATGAGCACACAGTGCGCCGACTGCCGGTGGTGGGTTCACTGTTCTCTGCACTTTGAAGTGCGGCTGCGCTGAGCGGCAGGGACAGAGACGCGCCCCCAAGTGCTGCTCCCCTCGCCGGCATCATCGCAGGACACAGAGATGCGCTCGGCTTCCCAACACCTTCCCGGGCCCTGGGCCGGTGGGGCCGCTCTGCCTGCTCACCGGGGGCTGTCCAGGGACCCCCAAAAGGCAGACAGTGGGGCAAAGACACAGCCAGGACGAGCATCTTCCAGAAGGTGACTGGGAGGCTCCCGCCCCCATCTGTGTCTCGGTCCTGAGGCTCCAGACACAGGGAGGCTGGAGGCGAGTGCCTGAGAGCCCGAGGCCCGAGAAGTCTGCACAGGTAGGAGCACGAGCAGGAGTCGGGCCGAGGACACCCTGAGCACAGCCAGGGGTCTCGGCACAGGAGCCTGAGCCACGCGGAAGCAGGGGTCCGGACATCGGCCCACAGGCCACAGGGTCCACCGAACGGTCTTTTAAGCAGGAGGACAACACGGCCTTCCCCTGGCAGCTTTGTGGGGGATGCAGATCAAAGACAAGAAATGCGGCCCCCCCTCCCAAGTGCCGACGGCTGTGAGAGCCTGGGCCACAGGGCCGGGGCAGCCCGGAGAACCCTGGCCCACCGAGAGGGAACCCACCAGAGCCAGGGCCCTCGCAGGCCGCTGGTCAAGCCCCACGGCAGGGACACGCAGGCCGCTGCACAGCCCCGGGCCCCACAACAGGAGCCCGCCATGGCGGAAAGAGCTCCGTCCGCGCTCTAACCTCTCCCAACATCACATTAGAGGACACTGCTGTTTTCATTAGAAGTGAAATGATCTAGACTTCTGGGGAAGAAATGACAGAAGACTGCAGCGCTGCCCGTGGCGGCCACGCCAGCCCTCGGACGCGCGGGAGGCTCTCCCACCTGCTCTGGTACCTGGCGGACCTCAGGACTCGACACCCCAAATTAGCCCAGCAACAGCAGGATGCTGCGATATCCCACCTCTGACTGTCAGCTAAAGCAAAGCAGAGGCAGAGACCCCAGCCGGTGGGCACAGCCACCTGGCCCAGTCACCAGGCCGGGGCGTTTCAGAGGGGACGAGGACACAGGTCCCCGTTCCAGCATCACAGGTGCAGCCTGCTCTCCACACCCCACCCATCCGCCAGGCCCCCCAGTCTCACTCGCCCCTGGGGGGCCACCACCTGAGGCCTTCACTGCACACCTGCTCCCACGACTGCGGCCACCACGGCAGTCGCAGCAGGAACACGCACTGCCCACCAGGAGGACCCGTCTCTACGACAAGCGGGGCGACAAGCTCAGAGACCAGCACCACAGCCTGGGGTCACCCAGTCCGTGGCAGGTGGGGTCTGGTGCCTGGCCCCAGGACAGCAGAGAGAGCGCCTCCAACTGTCACACGCCAGCCCCGGGCAGCCCGTGCCCACGTGCCCACGTGCCCTCCCTGAGCAGCCGGGGCAGACACACGTGGGAGACACTGGCGGCAGGGCCCTCCCCCCACCCCCGTCCCTCTGCCTGTGAACCGTCCCAGCGCCCCGGGACGGTGACAGCACACACAGCTGAGCTGCGCCACCCACAGGCCGTGGGCACACCGGGGAGGCCCTGGGCAGGAGAAGCCCGTGGTGGGGACGGGCAGCCACAGGCCCCGTGAGGCACACGCCACACTGGGGCCCAGGCCTCCTGCTGGGGGCTCCCGGCTCAGCCCAGCAGTCCAGGCCCAGAGTGAGTCCAGCTCAGAGGCCGGGCAGGGCCCTCGTGCGGGCGGTGTTTGAACCAGGGGTGCCCAGGCCCCCAGGCCCTGCTGCACCGGCAGGGCCTCTCGCAGGGAGCATCTCAGGGGACAGGACGCTTCGCTGTGTCCCGGCGGGCTCAGACCTCAGGAGCCAGCACACGAATGCTGCGCCTCAATCCGAGTGTCCAGTGAGGAGGAGACGGCACATCGGGCAGAGCACCCCAAGAGGGAGCAGCACCGCCCCCCAAAACACTGCTGCTCCCACCAGGAAGTCAGTCACACACCTGGGGCTGAGGGTCCTGCGGCGTCAGCAGACTGCTGCCGCGAGGCCACAGGCAGACGACACTCTTACGTCCACGTGAGTTACAAACGCCCGGGAGCCCTCGACAGGTTTCGGCCCAGCCCGGCACTTCTCCAGCCAAGGGCAGGAGGCCTCCCAGCAGGGCACCACGTGTACTTGACAGCGAGAGCTTCTAAGGCCCCGCTGACAGCGGCAATCTCCAGAACAGCGTCTAGGCCTCCACTCTGGCGGTGCGGGGACAGACGTCGGCCACACAGCAGGCTGCCCGGAGCCCCGGGGGGAGCACGTCCGTCGGCCCCTCTCGCAGCAGGGCTGACCTCAGGAGCCAGGCAGGAGGATGCCCGGGCGCCAGAGCAGGCAGGGCCACCGCACACAGCAGGGACACGTGTGGCGTGGGGATGGAGAGGCGGCCCACCGACACAGACGCACTCGCGAACACGTTTTACCAAGGTGGAGGGCACAGGAATCTGTTTAGCAGGACATGATGCCGTCACGGAAGGGCGGCTGCTGCCCTCGGGACACGAAGGGGCCCACTCCCCTCTCGACACAGCCGTCCTCAGCCACACGCGATGGGCAGCCGCCCGCCTGCACGCCCAGAAGCTGCCTTCCAGGCTGTGCAAGGAATGTCATTGCTGAGAGTGAGAACGCCCCACCCCCACACCAGGAAGCAGAGGCACTTCCGAAGCACAGCGCCGACACCAGCCTGCACCCCATCTGCACGGCGGGGAGCCGACGGCAGGTGCCTGTGGACTGTCTCAGCCCTTACGTCCTTCCTGAGACCACTCTTGTCCCACCATCACCCCTGACAGCAAGAGCAGGACAAGCACAGAAGGACTGGGAAGAGGTGACAGGAGTAGGCAATGCGTGGGAGCCACTGGTCACACAGAGTTAACCGCGGTCACCTTACGTGGGATCGCGCCAAACCCACACTGGCCACTGGGCTTCCGAGGGGGCTTCAGACTCCACCCAGGGCTCCCCAGACTCACCTGGCTGTCTTGCAGGACAGGCGTCCCAGACAGGGACACTGCTCTGGGGCCTCTGTGTCCCCCCGCCCTGCTCCTGAACATTCCCGTGCGTCACGCCTGAATTCCTTCCCGAGGGAGGAACCAAGTGGTACGACACCCAGCAACACAGGTGGGGTCGTGGTTACAAAAGGAAATAGGGGATGATGGGAAGAGCACCCCACAAGCACCCGCGGTGGGGTGGTGAGGAGGAGGGGGAGGGGGAGGGGGGAAGAGTAGGAGGGGGAGGAGGAGGAGGAAGGGGAGGAGGGGGAGGAAGGGGAGGAGGAAGGGGAGGGGGAGGAGGGGGAGGAGGAAGGGGAGGGAGAGGAGGAGGGGAGGAGGGGGAGGAGGAGGAGGGGGGAGGAGGAGGGAGAGGAGAAGGGAGAGGAGGAGGAGGGAGAGGAGGAGGAGGGGGAGGAGGAGGGAGAGGAAGAGGAGGGGGAGGAGGAGGGAAAGGAGGAGGAGGGGGAGGAGAGGGAGGAGGAGGAGGAGGGAGGAGGAGGAGGGAGGAGGAGGAGGGAGGAGGAGGAGGGAGGAGGAGGAGGAGGGAGGAGGAGGAAGGGGAGGGGGAGGAGGAAGGGGGAGGAGGAAGGGGGAGGAGGAGGGGGAGGAGGGGGAGGGGGAGGAGGAGGGCGGCCACTGCCCCCTGGCTCCTGGCTTCTCCCCCAGCTCCCCCACACCCCACGCCCCCTCGGGCCCCCGCCTGGCTCGGGGCGTACAGCTCCTAGGAAGGAGCGGGGTGCACACTCCCAGGTGCCAGCACCTCCCAAAGCTTCTGTCTGGGCTTTCTCCCACCGGCTCTAAAATCCGAATACTCAGGACGAACACGTGTAGATAGAGACCTCAGGCCAGTACTGAGCCCGGAGCAGCCCCAGACAAGGCGGCAGAGAGCAGGCACAGGACTCACAGGGAAAGCTGCCCGGCCGGCACACAGGAAGGTCGCCCGCACCAGCCCTCCTGCAGAGAAACGTGGACTAAACCAAGGCACCGTCCTTTGCCTTCAGCTCGGCAAAGAATTTTTTCAGGAAGGACAACACGCGTAGCCGGCAATGCCGTGCAGGGTAAGCGTGTGCCGGCACCCACACACACCGGCACTGGGCACCAGGCTCTAAGTGCAAGGATTCAAAAGGTACCCACAGCCTGGGCACGCCCCGCACCCACAGCAGAGCGAGTCACAGCGCCCCGAGCGCAGCCCCCGAAAGCTGCTCGCAGCCTGGGGAAAGCCCGCGAGTGGCAGACAGACAGGGCAGCTGCCTCGGGCAGCAGGACCGTTCCTTTGCACTTTCCGTGTTTTGTTTCCTGTCTCCACAATGGACACTTAACACCAAGTCCCACCAGGGCAGAGGCTCTGTCCTCCTCCCCAACGGCCCCCAGCACAAGGCACAAAGGACATGGGAGGCTCTGATCAGGACAGCGCTGCTGGGGGGGGGGGGCCTGCACTGGCAGTCAGGGCACGTCACAGGGGGACGGGGAAGCCCACGGCTCGCGTGGTGGTCACAGGGGGGACGGGGAAGCCCACGGCTCGCGTGGTGGTCACAGGGGGGACGGGAAAGCCCACGGCTCGCATGGTGGTCACAGGGGGGACGGGGAAGCCCACGGCTCGCGTGGTGGTCACAGAATTCAGAGTTCACAGCAGCATCTCTGATGTTTCTGTTAACTTACTTAGTACTGTACCTTTTTTTTTTTTTTAACATCAAAACCTGGCTACTGATGATCCTGACACATTTGTTTTAACCCACAATATTCACAGACTAGTTGCCAAATCACGAGACCGACGCTCCTTCCACATGACAAACCTGCTAAGTGAAGTCAGGAAGTCCTTGCCGTCCCTCTGCTCTGAGACCACACGCACAGCCTCACGCCCTCACGCGTGTCCCGGCGTCTGCGGACCCGGCCGCCTCTGCGGTTGTGGGCGTGAGCGGCGGACGGGCTCCCGGGTTCTGCTTCCTTCACGGTTCACTCCCCACCCTTTTCTATCCAATCTCAAGGAATGTTTCCCTTCTATTTAAATCATCACAGAGGCGATTTAGATGTGCTCCCACTGGCTAAATTTGGGACAATCCATTCATAAAAAATAATAAAGACTGAGCCAGGCACGGTGGTCACACCTGTAATCCCCGCATTTTGGGAGGCCGAGGTGGGAGGATCACTTGAGGCCAGGAGTTTGAGACCAGCCTGGGCAACATGGTGAGACCCCGTCTCCACAAAAAATATAAAATTAGCCAGGTGTGGTGCCGCACACCTGCAGCAACCAGGAGGCTGAGGCAGGAGGATCACGTGAGCCCAGAAGTTCCAGGCTGCAGTGAGCTATGGTCACGCCTGCACTGCAGCCAAAGCGACAGAGAGAGACCCCTTTTCTAAAAAAAGGTTAACAGTAAAAAATAATAATAATAAAGACTATAATTGACTAAAACATACTAAATGAAGCCCCGCGGTCCTGAGTGCCGCGAGACGGAGGCGGCCAGCGGCCTTCCTGCCCAGAGGCCAGGTCTCACCAGACGCATCTTCCCCGAGAGGCCCTGCGGAGCCCCAGCTAAAACAGCCCCCCACACCCCTGCCCTCCAGCCGCCACGTCCTGGGCCTCCTCACTCTCATCCCATCAGCAGCTGTGGTGGCACCTGTCCACGCCACGTCCCAAGCACCCAGAACGGGGCCCCGGTGTGCGGCCCCCAGCTTGAGACCTCCAGTGGGCACCTGACTGGACCCAGATCCTCTGCACTCAGGACACCACTGCTGTGACAAGTAGCCTCCTCTCATCTGGCACCCAAAGAACAGGTCACGGAGCAAGAGGGCAGGCGTGCCAGGAGAAAGGGCACGGGCAGCTCACGCCAGCCCACAACACCCACCCAGCAGAGGGTCTGGCCAAGGCCAAACACAACAGACCCGACGCGGACACCCACACCAGCAGAGCAGGTGTCACCCCACTCCCCAGCAGTTTTATGCTCCTGCGTCACCCCCAGGCTCGGGCACCAGCTCCTTGGGGTCACCCGGCACTGTCAGGAACTCCAAGGACGGCCTTCCAGCCATGCCTGCTTTTGGCGGGAGCTCCCTGCCTGCCCGTCATGCCAGAAAGCTCAATTAACAGTGACCAAAAAAATCACTACCATCTAAGCAGCAGCAACATGCCAAACAGACAAAAAAAATAGGAGCCGTGGCACTAACTGCGCCACATCCCCAGGGGGGCACCCGCAGGCGGCAGCAGGGACGGACTGGGGGGACGTTCCAGCCCAGGCCACCGCACGCCAGCAAAGGGGACCGTGCAGAGCAGGGAACCAGACCTCGGCGCCCCGAGTACAGCCACCGTCCACGGGCAGAGCGGCACCACGGACCACATGTGGCCTGGACGCCCGGCCAACCACCCCCTCCTTCCCCGCAGGCGTCCACACTCCATGTTTGTTTCCATTGTTCCCACTTCCGTGTTCCCAGGCACGGTCCTGGGCCCTGCGCTGACACCGCGGTGCCCCGCCATGAGAGGTCCTGTGCAGAAAGGAAAACAAACACGAAGGCAGAGGATGGGAGGGGCTCTGCCAGGACAGACAGGAACAGCACACCCCTCCCTTCCGGACAGGTCCGGCACTGGCGGGAGGCCCGACACAGACACACCGCGGAGAAACAAGACCTCCTCCCGCGGCTCGTGGCCGCCACTCCGTGGCTCTCACAAAAGTGGCCGTGGGAGCTGCTGCCTCCGTCGGCCTGGACCAGGTTGAGTGGGGTGTGTCCGTCCCCGAGGACGGGGAGCAGCTTTCAGACGGGGTCTCCCTCCCTGCCACAAGCACGTCCAGCACAGACACGAGACTCGGGGCCAGGCTGTTTCCAAGTTCCCATGCCACTGCGTGGACAGGCAGGAAGTGCTGGGATGACGGGGCATCGGCACGGAGGCCCCACAGCGGTGGCCCCAGCAGAGACCACGGCTTCCTCCCGAGGAGGGCAGACAGCAGGCCACCACCCCTTTGTCCCAAGCGCCCCTCTAGATAACAGGATGTGTCGGGCAGTACCCAGTGTGGGCAGCTTTCCCAGGACCCCGGCCTGGCCTTGGTGAGTGAGGGGAGGCTGGTGGCACCCGGTGGTGGCAACACTGGGACAAAGGCTGGAAGCCGGCGACACTGAGGAGGGCGAACACCAGCCCTCACGCTGCTGTCCCAGATGCCCCCAAGAGAAACACGGCCCTGCCGACCGCCAGCCCCGCCCCAGGGGGGCTCCTCCAGGGGGCTCCCAGCAGCCAGTCCCCACCAGCTTCAACTCTGCAGGGGCTCCCGGCAGACGCTCCCGGCACGATAAACGATGTGCTGCTGAGGGTGCGCAGGCGGGTGAGGGCCTGTGCCCACGGCCACCACTCTTTCCAAAGGGAATCTGAACGCGACTCCGCCCCCAGGCACAGACTCCGTAAACCCCAGCCCCAAAGCTCCCCCGGGGGAGCCCTGACGCCAAGAGGCTGTTCCTGAAAGCACAGCTGCAAAGGGGCTGTGGCTGCAGGTGCCAGCGAACAGGACAGCTTCTCTGCTCACACCTCTGTGCCTCCGCACACGCCCTCCCTTGCTCCTGGGCCACTCCTTCCTCCTTGCCACGCGGGAGCCCCTGCACACCCTCCAGCTCCACGCACGCGTACACACACACACACACACACACACGCACGCTCCATGCTCCCCCCGCCCCGTCCACGGCCCCCTCTACCGGCCTGAGAACTCCTGGAAAGCAGCCGCTGCTGCTGCTCGACCCCGCGACCCCGCGACCCCGCGACCCCGCGACCCCGCGACCCCGCGACCCCGCACGGCCCGGCACGCGCAGCCCAGGAGCTCAGTCAGAACCCGGAGCCCCGGCTGGGGAAGGGGCCCACGCACTGTGGCAAAGGGCTGTGTTCAGGCAGCAGAAAGAGGACACACCCCGTGCCCATCGCCGGGGAGAGGAGAAGCGAAATGTGCCCTTCTCCACCCAGCGGAATCTCACTTGAGCACGGACAGAACCGTGGACACACGCAACATGGGTGCACTTTAAAAACAGGACACTCCGTGAACCAGGCACAAAAGACCACGGCCTGGGGTTCCCTACATGCCAGCCAGTAAATCCGCACAGGCAGAAACCAGATTAGCGGTTGCCTCAGGCTGGGGGTGGGGACAGGGAGTGACTGCCACCGGACAGGAGGTTTCTTTGGGGAGTGAGGGCAGTGTTCTAAAATTAAACTGCGGTGACCGTTACACAACCCTATAATCTTACTAAAAATTATTTAATTGTACACTTAAAACAAGTTAACTTTACGGTATGTAAATTACATCTCAATGGGGCTGTTAAAAAAAAAAAGTCTAGAAATTCCATCCAGTTCAGTCTGGGTGTCCCCTAATCAGATTCAATTGTCAACACCACTGACATCCTCCCAGGAGGTAGAAAGACAGACAAAGCCCTGCAGGGACACCTATCTCCTTCCGAGCAGACAACACCCGCGGGCGGCTCTGGGAGCCAAAAAGGCCTGAGACCGTTCAGCAAACACCTGCCAGCTGGCCTGCAGAGGCCGTCTGCAACAGCACCTGTATTCAATGACCAACACTGGTTTCACCTCCTTTTGCCAGAGCCAGAAGCCCTCACCTGCACCTCACCTGCGGCCCGAGAGAAGAGGAGCAGAGCTCCCGGGAAGCTGCGCCCAGGCTCCACCCTGCAGGCCCCAGACAGGGCCAGCGGGCGGGGGCTTGCGCCTATCCGTCACAAGGGGAGGAAGTGTGTTTCCTCTCCTGCGTTTCCAGATGCTCAGAAGCTTCTGGATTGTGCTTTCTGTTGGGTAAAGATCTAGACTCGTATCTTCCGCTCACAGATGCCATCACTGCCAGGTAAGGATAAAACAAAAGTTTCTCGGAAACCACCCAACACTGTGGTAGAGTCTTCCCTCTCCCGGACTCCAGGGAGCTGCCGCGGTCACCCAGCGTCTCCTCTCCAGCCAGCCTGCGACTCGGTGGCAAGAGACGGCACCCTGCCATCAGCTGTCCAGGACGCGGCAGAGCTTGACTGTAAGTAGAAACCCCTTTTCCAGTTATGAACTAGTCTTTGCAAGAAAAGAAAGAAAGTTTATGGCCGGGCGCGGTGGCTCACGCCTGTAATCCTAGCACTCTGGGAGGCCGAGGTGGGCGGATCGTTTGAGCTCAGGAGTTCGAGACCAGCCTGAGCAAGAGCGAGACCCCATCTCTACTAAAAATAGAAAGAAATTATATGGACAGCTAAAAATATATATAGAAAAAATTAGCCGGGCATGGTGGTGCATGCCTGTAGTCCCAGCTACTCGGGAGGCTGAGACAGGAGGATCGCTTGAGCTCAGGAGTTTGAGGTTGCTGTGAGCTAGGCTGACGCCACGGCACTCACTCTAGCCTGGGCAACAGAGTGAGACTCTGTCTCAAAAAAAAAAAAAAAAAAAAAAAAAAAAAAAAAAAAGAAAGAAAGTTTAACCCTACAGCAACTTCACCAGCAAGCTCAAGGCAACACCAGGCAGGGAGCCACGCCTGCAAACCACCTCCAGGGCATCCCAGCCCCGCTCCTGGTGCGCTGGCCACGTTCCGGGGTCCCCAGCAGGCTGCCCCCAAGGGCCCCTCCTCAGGAGCAGCTGCGAGCGCTGAAGATAAGGACGCTGGACGCTGGGCAGACCCCAGCCACGGTTCCTCACCTGCACGGCCACAGACCACGCTTCTGTCTGACCGAGACAGGAGAAAAGGCAGCGAGCACTTTCTGCTCTTGGTTTGCTGCCCAGTTGAGTCCTTACTTTGTCCCCCGAGATGAACTAATTCAAAGAAACACTTTCTAAAAAAAAAAAAAAAAAAAAACTTTTAAAACATGAGAACTGTATTCCAGACTACCTGGTTGTCTTTGAATGGTTTGAATTAATAAAAATATCAGGTAATAGTAAAAAATAATACATTTCCCTCAATCCTTCCAGACTGAAACCTAGTTAAAGGATTAACAGCCGACGAAAGCCCGGCGCTGAGCACGCGGACGCCGAGCACGCGGACGCCGTTCAGGCAGGAGCGAGCCCCTCACCCGCACGGACCCCTCGCCAGCGCGCGGCTCTCCTCCGGACGACGGGGGACCTGGGCGTCGCCCTGGCTGATTCTGCAGCCTTCACATCTCCCCGTTCTCACGCCAGGGGCACGGCAAACATGCAAAACGGGCAGAAGGAAGGAGGGACGGAGGAACCCCTGGCATACCCGCTTGAACACAAGCTCTCGAGGGGGGGCAGCACCCGACAACGAAATATGCCGCCCAAAACAGGAGGCCCATGTTTAAGGAACTGTTAAAGAATCCACGATTCACAATGTCCAATATGCAACCCACTCAATTTAAAAACATATATGCATTCAAGTCAAGGTAAATAGGACAGAAAAATACAAAAATAAAGGGAAATAAAAACATGTACACAAAGATAACCATGCTCCACCATAATCCCTCCTTTAAAATCTCCATCGCCCTTTTGGAACTGTGTTTTTACGGCCAGGCAGCGGTGAATGTTCCTTCCACTCCCAGGGCCCTCAGGCAGCAGCTCCAAGGGTCTCGCCAGCTTTCCTCTGGCACCTGGGCGGACCCCCAGCCTGCGGCCCATGAGGTGGGTGCTCCACTGTCCTTCCCTGGGGGACTGCTTGGTCACCAAAGTCCTCACAAGGGTCACAAGAACCAGTTCCTCAGAAACCTAACTGTGGTTAATGTCGGAATATTCACAACGACGATAGCAAAGTCCGTAGCCTCGGCCAGTTTCCAGGCACAGAGCACCTGCCACTTACGGACATTTGCGTGCCACCAGCACAGAGGCAAAACGCAGTCTGCTGCCTCCTCGGCAACCCCACTGACCGGGCTGGTCCTCCTGACAGGAAGCCCTGTGACTTCTACTCACGGCATCAAGACTCTGCTTCTCCAAGGCGACTCACTCGGAGGCCGGGTTGGTTCCAAAGCAGTCCCTCCCATAAACCCAATGAATACACACAACAAGCAAGTGTGTACGATCAGCATAAAGCAAACACAGCTGTGTGCCCTAAACTCTCAGCGCCTGTGGGTGTCAGAGGCTCTATGAAACACCTCTCCATACCGGTGGTCACCAGCACTGACCACGTGCCGAGCACCATGCTAAGACTTGACTTCAGTTTACCCTTCCACAGCCCTGCACTGCCAGTGGTACAATTTCCATCTTACAGGGGATTTTTAAAAAGAGGCCAAGTGGCCACCCAAAGGCACCCAGCTAAGAAGCCCAGGGCTGGGGTGGCAGTGCTGGCTCTTCCAGAAGCCAGGTGAGCCCTCCCACGCGTGGCTGGTCCCCTGCACCCCACACGCTGTCCTGGCTCCAGGACGATCGCTGCCACACTCAGCACTACTTTGGTCTTTTCATTTGTCCCCCATGCTGCGGGTCTTCCCTGGCCTCCCCGTCACCAGACTCCGTGCAATCCGAAGGTAAGGATGGTTCTGATCCACCTTGGTCATCCTCGCAGCACAGCCACGGCCCTGCCCCGCAACCCCCAAGGGCCTGAGAGACAGGAATAAAATGTCCACCAAGCCTTCCACCTCCCTTGCGGGACCTCAGTGCCCAGACAAGCCCTTCCACCCCCCCAAAACCACAGCGGCAGCTCCCCACGCTCGCCGCAGGCCCCCGGGACGAGTGCCTGACTCGGAGGAGCGCTCCGGGCAAACCCACAGAGATACGCGCAAACGCGTAAGGACCGCGCCGTGGGCCGAAAGTGCCTGCCCTCTTGTTTCTCAAAAGGAAAGAAGTAAAAAAAAAAAAAAAAATTAAATCACTTTAGCCAGTATAACTTTTTGCAGGCCACGTGACGACGTTTTACCTGTTTTACCTTGTTTCTCTAATTTCCAGCAGGCTAAACACAAAAGCAAACGCGAGGGAAGCCGGGCCGCCGCTCCCTGCGCGCGAGCAGCTTCCTTCCTACTCCACCCTCGGCCGGCCGCGCGGCAGACTCCGGGCAGCGAGCCCTGCGCCTCGCGGGACCTGCCCCGCCGCACCCGACGGCGGCCCGGCTCGCGCCCTCGCCGCCTTCCGGCCGGTGTCTCACAGAAGTTGGGGTGCGTTACTTTCGGCTTTTCTCAAAGAGGCTGCTTCCTGCCGGCGCCCCGGTTCTCGCTCCAGAAACAAGTTCCCCGCAGCAACCGGGGCGCGCAGCACAGCCCCCACCGCCCGCACCCGACGCCCGGGAGGCGCGGGGTCGCGGGCCCTGACCCCGGACGGGCACGGAGCCGGACCGTGCCCGGGACGCGCGGCCCCGGCCCGGCCCGCCGCCGGCCCGAGCGGGTCCCGGGCCGCCGCCCGCGCCCGACACCCTCGCCCCGCGGCGGCCCCGCGCCCGGCCCGCCGACTCACCCCATGAGCCAGTCCATGGCTGCGCGGGGCCGCCGCGCCCGCCGCCCGCCTCGCTCGGCCTCAGCCCGGCGGCCGGAAGTAAACACTCGCTCGCTCGCTCGCTCCCACACGCGCGCCGTCCGCGCCGCCGGAAGTGACGCGCCGCGCGCAGCCTGCTGGGACGCGTAGTCCCGGCGGCCCCTGCGGCCCCGCCCGCCTCGCGCTCTGCCCTGCGGGTGCTGCTTTTGGGACTGTCCCCGCGCTCCCTGGACTCTCTCCCCCGCACCCTGGACTCTCTCCCCCGCACCCTGGACTCTCTCCCCCGCACCCCGGACTGTCCCCCCAACACTCCGGACTCTCTGCGCTCCCACCCCAACCCCGGTGCCCCGGACTGTCCCCCCTGCACCCAGGCCTCTCCCCACGGGCCCTGGACTGTCCCCTTTCTCCACAGGCCGTTCTCCTCACTCTGGCTGTCCCCCATCCCGGACTCTCCTCTTGAGCACCCGGGCCTCCCCGTGTGCCCCGGACCTTCTGTCCTTTTCTGTCCCAGGGCCTGGCCGGCAGCAGGTGCTCAGTGACAGCTTGTCAAAGGGCTGGATTCCCTGTTCTCCCTGGGAAGATGCTCGGAGGACCGGGAACCAGAGCTGAGGAAGCCTCAGCCACAGGGACGTCCTGCAGTGGAGGACACAGTCACTGGGCATCAGACGGGTGACAGCTTCAGGCCAGCTGACCTCACGCACTCCGGGGTCAGCCGGGTCTGCTGTCCCATCCTCAGCCAGGGGGAAGCAGCCCTTCCCCACTCAGAGGAGCCTCTCCAACGCTCCTGTCACCCCCAGGTCCCCTCCTGCCACCTGGCCTCTCCAGCTCAGGAAGGCTCAGGTAGGACGCTCAGTTGCCATCAACAGAAAAGTTTGAGGTGAAAACGAATGAATTAACAGACCCTGGGTAGCTCAGAGCATTGCCAGGAAAAATGCAGGACTCTCTCTCGAGACCTTGCATCTGGGAACGCCCCCGATCACAGTGGCCTCCTCTGAGCCCCTGAGCCCCTCTCTCCTGCCTTCCCCCCGCAGTGGAGACCAGCAGCCTCAGGAGGCTGTGTCATAGTTATGGTCAACGAGGTAAAAACAAGTCGCTGGGGGGGCTTCCCTGCCACGAAGGGAGCTGCTCCCGTGGGGGGTGAGTCCAGGAGGCCCAGGAGCCGTCTTGGGACCCCTTCGTGGGAGGCACTGACTGAAAACAAGGACCAAGACAAAAGAGCTTGGGACAGGGAGATTTTCAAACAGCTGCTACTCAGCCCTGGGCTGCTTTCTCCAGAGTTCTTGATGTGTGAGTTGCGGGGACCCCCGTTGGAATTTCTGCTGGTGACAACTGAGCCTCCTCCCACCCGAAGTGTGAGCTGCAGAGTTGGGGTAGTGAAGGGACAGTGCTGCCACCACAGGCACTGGAAGCCCCTTACCTCCTGGGGAAAGGCTGTTGACAGGGGAAGCCCAGGGCATTTGCCTGCACCCGGCTGGCAGCTTCTAGGATGGGAGGCAGACCGGCCTCCTGAGGAGGGTTCCCAGGAAGTTCAGGTACCCGGGAGGTGGAGAACAGAACTGCCCACAGTCCCCCTGCCCTGCGGTTTACACCAACACCGTCCCCCTCCCCCACACGACTCCGCCCTTAACACCTGAAACTACGCTCCCCAGGGGCCCAGCCCACTCTCCTGAGCAACTGCCAGGAGGACGCTGGGAGATTCCTGCTCCTCCTTAATCACCTGCATGGTCACGAGGCTCGTGGGGTCACCATGCAAACTTGACCAGCAGGAACCACCTGAGATAAAACAGCGAGGACAGAGGAAGGACAGGAGAGGAGAGCTCATTTAATATGTGACAGGCAGAAAACGCAGATACAAGCGAGGGTCTTCACTTGCACAGCTGCGTGTGGCCGTGGTTGATGACTTTCCTTCTCCCAGCCCCTTGGTCACTGCTTCTAGTCACCCACCAGCTGACACGGTGACCCAACCCATTGTGCGTCAGGAGGATGAGCCCTTGGTGACCCTGCCTTCTTTGGGCCACCTTAATCTTCCCTTATCTGTTCCCCGGACGCGGGCGTCCCAGGAGGCAGTGCAGGTAGCCCTCCAGGCCCCCCCCCCCGCCGTGTTCCCGGCACTGCTGGCGGGAGCCCCGTTGTGCCCGCAGTCCCTCCAGTGACCAGCCCATCGACTTGGAGAAGTTGTTCCACGTCTCCACGCCTCAGTTTCCTTTTTCGTGTAACGGGAATAGTAACATCACCAAACCTGTCCTGGGAATCTCTCGTGCAGTCCCCGGTGTGGGCCGGGGGCAGGGGAGCAGCGAAGTGTGACCAGGCGTGCTGGGGGCACAGTCACCTGCTGAGCTACCTCGCCTGTGCCCACGGCTCCCCGCTCTTCTGTAAAGATGGTGCAATGCTGGGCACACCCTGTGTTAGGGCTGCATTTTGCCCAGACCAGAAGGGGCAGTTCAGATCACACGTCATGTGACGTCCCATGGTCTTATGTATGGTCCGAGCTGGAACCCAGTGGCAAGCTAAAACTTGCATCTCGAAGAACCACAGTTTATTTCTTCAGAGGAGGTGGCTGTGCTCCAGCACCCTGGGGCCCTCCCAGAAGAGCTTTCCACAGATCCTCATGGCTCCACGGCCAGCACCGCTGCCTCTGCGGGGTCGTAGGGACGAGCCGCAGAACTGCTTGCACCGCAGCCTTGGCCACGCCTTCCTCTCAGTCTAGGGCACGGTCAAAGCGCGTCTACTCGGGTCTCTTGCTAACTAGTTAAGAACAGCACTGACAGTGAGCGCTGGTCAGAAAGGATGAGTCACCTGCCCGAGTCTATATCCACGTCCTTCTTCTCCTGCCGTCTCTTCTCCCATCCTCCTCCTTCCTCCTTCTCCTCTTCCTTGGTAGTGGAATGCAGAGCAAAATGACCAGATGAAAAACTCTCACCCAGCTTCCCCTGCGGCAGGGTGGCCAACGAGATGTATGTGGACGTTGTTGGGTGGCTTCCGGGAAATCTCACTTGTCCGTCCTCCCCATCCCAACCCTCATCCAGTCTCTTGCTTCCTGACCAGGATGGGAAAGTGATGGCTGGAGCCCTTGCAGCAATCTGGGAGTGTGAGGCAGGTAGCGATGGCACAGCAGAAAGGCAGAAAGAACTCGGGTTCCTGCTGAAACTCTGGAACCTCCATGGCAGTGCTGAACCTCTTACCTCTGTACTTATTTTAATTGAAAAAACTCTGGATTAAATTACTGTTCTTTCCAGTGTCTCCACCTGAAGCACTTGTAGCACTTGTCTCATTGATACATTCGTCAGAATGTGTGTCTGCCTTTTTCCTGGTGCTCAAGGTGGAACAACTCATCCTTTGCTTTGAAGGGAACACGTTGGTAGTCCCAGGCCACTGGATCCCCACAATCTCACCTAGGTGGCAAGCTCCTAATTGTCCACGGGATATATCCCTTTGGCAAGCACGGGTATTATTTAGCATCTGGAGTATCTAGGTCCTGGCTCCAGGGCCCATCAACATGACATCGTCCCTATGATTGAACGGTATGATACCCCGAGACACGCCAAGACAAATCCGTGTGGACTGCCTTGTGGCAGAGCACTAGAGCCACACCCCCTGGGCAAGGTGGTGGCGGGACACTGCTGCTCTCGTGTTCTCTGCTTACTGGGACCGGGGAGGGGAGTTACGTGATCAGTAGCTGAATCACGGCTGTTGATTTGCCCCGGTAAGGACGCCACATCTGGGAGACCAGCTGCAGTTGGAGTCACGATGTCTTTCAGTTTGCGGGAACCCACTGTCAGTCACCAGCCCTCCTCTGGCTCCTGCACAGACGAGACACGGGCGAGAAACTGGAACCACAGAGGGGCCTCCTTCCCGGCATCTGTCGGGCCCGGGGCGTGCTGCCCATCTCCGGGCATCCCTGGGGTGGAGCTTCGCCTTGGTTCACGGTTTTAGCAGGGACGAGGAACCAGGGAGCTTCCCCCTAGCCCTCTCTTCTTCCCGTTCGTGCATCGGTTTGGCAGTAAGTACCAAGTGTCAGCTGTATACGAGGCGCTGGCAGGTACTTGGAAACTGGCAGTGGACAAAACAGACAAAAACTGCCTTTGCAGGGTCCGGCAGCAGTGGACGGTCCACAAGAAACTAATGGGACATGGAGCACGTGGGAGAGCGGTGAGTGCTCGGGACAGAAATGGAGCCAGCGAGAGAAACAGGGGTGCCGGGCTGCGGGCTGAATCTCACCCCGAACAGGTGTGTTGGAGCCCTGACCCCCAGCACCTCCGGACGTGACCATATTGGGGACACAGTCTCACAGATGTCCTTCGTTAAGGTGAGGTCATGGAGGAGGGTGGGCCCTGGCCAAGTATGACTGGTGACCTATTAAAGGGGGAGATTTGGACACGTGTGGAGGGAGGACGGCCACCAGCAGGAGACAAGGAGGCCCGGAAAGGTCCTTCCCTCAGAGCCCTCAGGAGGAACCAGCCCTGGGGACGCTGAAGACTTTGGACTTCTGGCCTCCAGGATGGGGAGACGATGCATTTCTGCTGCTTGAAACCGCTCGGTCGCTGGCACCTTGTGACAACGCCTTCCTCTGCCCAGCTTGAGGGGTCTCTCGGGCTGCTGTGCTGGCAGGAAATGAGGGCCTTGGTTTCCCCAATTGTGCTTCACTCTAGACTGGGGACCCCCTGAAGGCAGGACCTGTGCAGAGACCCCCCCACCCCAGGCAGTTGCCCTCCGTCGTGGGATGGGGGGCCAAGGCTTCTGGGCCGAGCACGGCCGGACGGCCAGGTTTCGGGGGGAGCCGGCTCCTGGACACAGCCCCACCTGCAAGTCCTTCCTGTTTACTGACCCCGTCTGTCCTTCCCTCGGGCCCACCACTGCCCTCCCCCGACAGCCAGCAGGGACACGGCCGGTCGTTGCTCAGCACCCCCTCTTGTCCTGGGCTGCCCCCCGAGGCCTTGGCACAGGGTGGGCCTCGTGACACATGCCCGCCTACACTGCGAGGCTGGAGAACAATGGCTCCCTCTCACCTCGTGAGCTGGTCCTTGTGCCTGGGACGGTCCCAAGTGAGGCCGAGGGGAACAGCTGCCAGCGCCTGTCAGGGCAGCCCCTCCGCCCTGCAGGTCTGGTCTCGGGAAGGCACTGAGGGAAGCCAGTCTCCGGGGAGCTGTAGGGGGTGGGCGCCCCCTCCTCAGCCTCCCCTCCCAAGGCGGCAGCTCCTCCAGGCCTTCGCCAGCACCCCGCGCCCTCCTGCAGACAGCACAGTGCCGCCGTCCCGCACCTGCGCCTTCACTCGTCCCTGACCGTGATTGTGTGACGAGGAGACCCAGGCTGCCACCGTGCCAGGGGCTCATCCAGTGAGCAGGCCCGGCACCTGCTCCCAGGCCGGGCATCGTCCCCCCTCGGCCTGCCTCCCAGAGGGGACTGACTGTCTTCTCAAGACGGTCGAGCTGGGCACCCTGGGACCACTCAGGGACCACGTGCTCCAGGGAACAGGACAGCGGCCCGGACCCAGCACAGCTGCCGCTCGGGGGAAGGTGGCTTGTGAACAGAGCCATAAGTGGGTCTCAAGGAGGGTGGGCTGGGGGTGCCCAGCTGCCTCTCTTGCCTCACCCTGGCCCCAACCCTGGTCTCAGGAACCCCCATTCCAGACAGAGTCCAGACAGGAACGTGGGCGGGGGCCCCACAGGCCTGCAGATGATGCCCGGCCAAGCCCAAGCGTTACCTGAATCCTTCGGACCCGGGTCCCCAAGGGGCCTTCCCACCCCTGCCCCCCAGAGGCACCGCAGTCCTGCCCCAGGTTCCTGGGGGTCCCGCCCAATGAGGACGGGAGGGGAGGGGGGAGAGTGGTAGCAAAGGGCCCACGTCTTCTGTTCCTGGGGGAGGGGGTGTCCAGGGCAGGGCGGTGCCCGTCGGGCAGGGTCCTTGGAACGGCTGTCGCCTGGCACAGTGGCCAGAGCAGGCCGGGGGGATGGGGGCATCCCTGGATCCTGCCACTCAGGAAGGAGGTGGCGAGAAAGGGGTTCCCCTGGCGTGCCCAGGACCCAAGTTCCCAACTCCCAGCAGGAAGTGCGGAGCACCCTCCCTGCCCAGTGCCACACGCCCACATCCCCCGGAATTCTCAGGACAGCCTTGCCAGTGCCAGTCATCTGCAAACACACCCAAGGCCCAAGGCTGGGTCGGGGGTCACCTGCCTGCAGAGGGGCGCAGCACCGCAGAGCCCCCGCCCTGCCTGGGCAGAGGGAGCTCAGGGCAGGTGGCTTCCAGGTTGCTGCTGACTTCCCTGACAGGACCCCACAGGGTCACCTGCAGGCCACACCTCAAAGCAGAGACAGCACTGACTCACTGGCCACTCCTGGCACCCCTGCTAGGGGGAAGCCACCACCCCTCCCCGTCTGTGGTGCCAGTCCCCAACAAACCACCCTTTCTACGGCATGGCCCTAGGACACAGTCCACGCTCCTGTGGAGCTGGCCAGGCCCCGCCCCGGACCTGTGCTCCTCCCCACGCACCTGGGTGGGGACCTGGCCAGCAAACGGCGAGCGTGGCCTCCTGAGTCCTGGGCGGGCGCTGTGTGTGCCGCTCCTCCTCTCTGAAGGGAGCTCCTCCCTGAGAACCGCCCGGCCCTCCAGGCCTCTCTCCGCGCCTCCTCTGTGGCATCTCTTGCACACACCGTCACCGGAGCCGGTGGGCTCGTGGTGACCCCGTGCGCTGGGGACTGCAGCACACATCAGGGGGCAGATCCACAAAAGCAGGAGCGGGAGGGTAAGTCGCTGACATCCTCCCGCCCCCACTCCCACGTTACAGACGAGAAACTGAGGCCAGGGCAGGGGGCTTGCCCGGGGGGCCCAGTGAGAACGGGAGACCCAGGGCCGGGCTGGACGCAAGAGGCGGCACCAGGCAGCTCCCACCCCCTTTCTCGGGGAGGGGCCCTGAGGATGCTCTGCCCTCTGGAGCCCCCCATCCCCCTGGGGGCCAGGTCAAGGTGTGGGAGAGGCTGTCCTGGGGACCCCCTGCACCGTGGGAGGGAGGGGACGGTGCAGGTGGGCAGAGGGCAGCCTGGGGGAGGTGGACAGGCAGGGCCCAGCCTGCGTGGACGCTGCGGCTCCCTGTTCCGGCTGCAGCCCGGCATTGCTGGGCTGGCTGGGCCTCCCCCTCGGAGACCTCAGCAGGGCCCCTCCAGCTGGGTGGTGGAAGGTGGTGGGGACCCTGAGGCCTCACTCCCTGTCACCTTGCCCTCCACAGGCTCTCGTGGGGACCCTCCAACCAGCCTCGGCCTTGCCCGGTGGCCTCCCAGCTGAATGTCATGGCTTCGGACTCCAGCCAGCCAGTGGAACAGCATCGCAGAGCAGCCTGAGGTCAGGGGTCAGGCCACTGTATTCCCAAGGCTCTCTCCCCGCTGGCTGGGCAGGGCAGGCTGAGGGTCCCTAGGCCACGGCCCCTGGTAGGTGCCAGTGGATGGCACAGGCCCCCGAGGGTGCCAGAGACTCGGCCCTTCTCCTGACTCAGTCGCTGGCCAGCGTGGGCTCATTCCTTGTCCCTCTGTCCAATGGGTGGGGACCACTGGCTCACCCCACCAATATGTGCCACAGACTCCCTGGAGAAATGCCAGGATATAGGTTCCTGGGCCCTGTGCCCCCTGGAGCCTGGCTTCGCAGGCCGGGGGAGCCCTGCTGGAGGGTTGTGGGGTGGGGCTCCCCCAGCCCGGGCCCTGGCGGCTTTTCCTGATCAGACTCCCGTCCGCCCTGCCGAGGCAGAGCCTGGGTGCCAGGGCTGCTGGCCCAGCAGAGCGGTGGAGTGGTCTGGGGCTTGCCAAGGGGGCTGGAGCACGCAGCCCTCCCTCCACCGACACCGCACCTGTCAGAGGTCCAAGGCCTCCAGAATTTCGAGGAAATTTCCGTTGTTGAAGCCAGCCAGTGTCTGGGGTCTTCTTATGGCAGCCCAGAAAACTGCCACAGAACTGCGGGTCGGGGCTCTCGGTGGCCGGCTCTGCTGGGCCGTGGGGGCAGAGCCAGGGGAGTGCCTGGGCACGGGAGGAGAGAGGCGAGGGCGGCCGGAGTGTGAGACGGGCACCCGGCAGCCTGCAGGGCCCAGCGGAGCCGCGGCGGGCAGGCGGCTGGGCACACGCGCGCTCCCGTGGCGCGGCGCAGGTGCGGGCCCTGCGCGGGCTTGAGGACAGGGGAGCGCCCGCGCAAAGGCGCCTGCGGGCCGCGGGGCCGTCCTCCTCCCGGCGGGCGGCAGAGGGCGCCGGCGGGGTGCTCGGCCTGGGCGCGGGGGCCGCGGGGTGCGGGTGCGGGTGCGGGTGCGGGTGCGAGTGCGAGGCGAGCCGGGTCCGAGCCCAGGCGTGAGACGCGCGCACACTCCGCCTGCGGCAGGTGTTTGCCCACCTGGGCCCAGCACCCAGGGCCGCGCGGAACAGGTGCTCCCCGCGCCCTCCCGCCGCTCCCGCTGCGCCCAGGATCCCGGCGAGGGGGCTGCGGCGCTTTGAGGATGAGAAGCGGGCGGGCGTCGGGGCGGTGCCGCCTGCGGGGTATGAGGTCATCGCGGTCGCGCGGCCCTGGGTGACGGGGCTGTGGCAGGTTGGGCAGGCTCTGGGCTCCCGGGAGGGGGACCCCCTGGGGCTAGAATGTGAGGAGGCGCTTGGGGGGGTCCATAGGCCGCTCCTCCCGCATCTGCCACCAGGTGCTCCCTGCGGGCACCCCACACCTGGGCTGACACCACCGCCAGGTGCTGGCCAGGGGAGTGGGGGCAGCCACCTGCCTGGAGAGGTGGGACCCCCAAACGTCCCGACCCGACACCCCTCTCCGCCCTGAGTCCTGCCCCTCCCCGAGTTTCCTGTTAGGGGTGACTCGCAGGGACTCAACCCCTGAGTCCAGGCAGCCCACTTGTTCTTATCAGCTCTGAGACCTGCCTCCCGCCCCCAGGGCTGCCCACCGGGGAAATTAGGAGCAGAGAGGGGCCTGGGTGGGAAACTTTCCGAGAGGGAGGGTCCCAGCAGGAACTGGGCCAAAGTCACTGGGGTTCTCTGTTCCACTTCTGGGCCCCCATCCCGTGGGTGCCTGGCTGGGCCCGGGTGGGAGAGGGCGCTGATCTGCACCAGGAGCATCCGGGCTCGGGGCGGCCTCCCGTTGGCTGCAGCACGTCCTTGGCCAGGTGGGCAGAGTCTCTGACCAGGGCGGGTCCGGCCGATGATGTGGCGGAGGCCCATGGAGCAGGGCCTCCTTCCTGCCAGGCGCGGGCAGGCCCAGTGTCCACTGTCCCCGGCCCCGTGGGGTGTATCCGAGGGGTTGGAGGGATCTCCCCAGCCAGGGGCTTGACTGGGAGGGAGAATGGGGTGGAGAGGCACCGAATCTTCCTTCTGCTGGTCCTGGGGGCAACAGGAGGAGAGGCCCTGCCCTGCGGGTGACCCACAGCCGAGGAAGGGGAACTGTGGGCAGAGCAGGTCCCCATTCCTCCAGCCCTCGCAGCTGAGAGGCCCGCTCTGAGCCACTGCCTGGCACAGCCCGGCAGAGTTCCCGACTTCCCGCTGCCCACCTGAGTGTTTCAGGCGGGCGCAAATGCCCTATGGGGCTGGGGCGGGGTGGGAGGCTGGAATGGGCCGTTTTCCTCCTCTGGCGACAGATGCCCAGACTCAGCCGCCTCCCAGCCGGGCTCCAGGACTCCCCGCCCCCCCCCACGCGCCTCTGCACCCTGCCCCCGCTCTATTTCAAGCTGTCCCTGGCTATTTATAGTGGTGTCCGTGGATGGCGTCAGTGTGCCCACACACCCCCCCTCAGGCAGTCACCTGCCCTGCTAGGTCGGTCAGATGCTCCAGGTGTGGGGACACCCTGCAGGGGGCGCGTGTGAAGGAGTGGAGGGGACTCGCACTGGTGCCGGGAGGATGAAGGGGAAAGGGGCACCTCCCCTGTTCCCAGCACTTCCTCGTGCTGCGCTGCCTGAGCACCGACTTCGCTGCTCCAGTCTCCTGGCTGGGGTTTGCAAAGACAGGGACAGATGCCCCTAGGGCCTCACCCCTCGGCCTCCTCCGGCCTTCAGGAGCCTGGCTCGGCCTTCCCACTGCACCAAGCGGCCCTCGTCCCACCTGCCCTCACTGCAGTCTCACTCACCTCCAGCTCACACACACCTTCCCTGCCTGAGACCTCCCCTCCCCCTCCTGCCCCTCCCGCAAGCTCCCCAGGAGGGGGACACTGGAAGGTTCTGAAGCAACACAAGCCCTCGCTCGGTCTGCAAAGGCCCGAGTGGGCTCACCCAGGCGCCTGCCTAGCGTCTGGCAAAGGCCTGCCCTGCCTGGCACCACTCTGCGTGGTGGCACATGTATGTACCCCCAGCCCCGCCAGGACACCACTCTGGGCTCTGGTCCCCGTCCTCAGGGGACCGTACCCTCCATAGAGCCATCACCACACCCCAGGGCCTGGCCTCTCCTTCCATAAATGGCCCTACATCTGGAGACCCCCCACCCCAGGGGCCAGGAGGGGGCCCTGGGACTGTGGTCTGGACCCTCATCCCTGCCAGGGGAGAAGAGGTCGCTCTGCAGGGCTGGCAGCCCCAAGCTCACGCTGAGCAGGAGGGATGACTCTGTTTCCCCCACGGTTCTCACTGGCTGCACAAGGCCCCCAGCCCCCACACACTCACCTGTCCACCCAGGGCCCTGCACCTGTCCTGGAGGAGTGGGACGCCCACGCCCGTTGTTCAGAGCCCTCAGAGGCTCCGTGGCTCCTCCTCAATGGCAAAGTGCCCCCCAACTTTTCGGCAGGAAAGCCAACACCCCCCGCAGCCATGCAGAGCTGCACCTGGGCCCCATCAGACCTCGCCCTGGCTCCCACCACGACCTGTGCTGTGCCCCCCATACCTGCCCCGGCCCTACAAACACAACCTGGCCTCCAGAAGCACAAACGCTCCCTCCTCCTGGAGGCCTTCCTGGGAACTGGCCCTGTTCTCCCCGTCCTCCCGCTGAGTCCCTGCAGCTTGGAGCCTCGCGGGCACCCTGATCTACCCGCCCACGGAACAGTCTGAGCTGGAGGAGGCCTGAGGGGCCACTGGGACCAGCCCCTCCAGGACTCTCCCAGGGGCTGCCCAGCGGGGCAGAGGAGGGGTGCCCGGGACGTGAGGAACCAAGTCCAGCCCCAGCTCTGCCCCCGAGGAACACCGGACACACCCACTTCTCTCCCTGGGCCCGGAGGGCTGAGCCGAGGCTCCAGCGTGGCGCCCAAATCCAGGACTGCTGGTTGGTGGTGTAGTCGCGGACGTTCCCTGGGCGCCTGTCTGCAGTGCAGCGGGAGCATGGAGGTCGGCACAGGGCACTGATGTGACGCAGACTGACGGAAGCACACGGACGCAACGTGACCTCATTACCCACCCCCGCCCGCCCACTCACGCTCCCCCTTCCACCTGCCACCCACCCCCACCCGCCCCTCATTACCCAGCCACCCCCACCCGCCCGCCATCCACGGCCCATCAAGTGCCTAAAGCTCTTGGCCTGGGGGGAGGGACACACAGAGGCACAAGCAGGGCGTCAACCTAGCTTTAGGGGACCCTGTGGGGCGGGTATCTGGCAGTGTGGCAGCCGGGCCAGCCCCCCAGTGCTCCCCTCCTGCTTCACTGCCCACCGGTGCAGCTCCTGCTCAAGTCGACCTCGGGGGGCCCGGCTGAGGGGAGAAGGGGCTCTCCCCCATTCAGAGTCCCACCTTGCCTCCCGCCTGAGACCCCGTGTGCCCAGCTGGGGGTCCCAGGAAAGGCCCTGGTGCCCCTCCTGCAGCTGCAGGTGCTCACGCGCATTAGCGGGGGCGGGGCAGTTGCTGCGGCTTGAGACAGCCATCAGCTTTTTCCAGGCCTGGGTTTTATTGACTCCCAGGGGCTGCCAGAGCTATAAATAGCCGTTCTTAAGCTAAAAATAGCCACACTTCTAGCCTTCAGCCTCCGTGAGGACTCTTAAGGATGCAGGATTCAAGGCCCCTGCTTCCTCTGGGGGCTGGCCAGGCCCCCTTCCCCTCTTCCTCCCGTGTCCTGAAGCACAGCACCTACGCACGCACGCACACACACACACACACACACACGCACACGCACAGGGCTGGCTGGAGTCACGGTCTGGAGGGGGCCCTCCGCAGCTCAGCTCGAGGAAGCCGCAGGAGCCGGAGCACTGTGGGGCGTGGGTCCGAGGACATGGCTCTGTGGGGAGCCACCTGGAGACCCTGGGAAAGTGCCCAGAGCTGCCCTGTCACACAGCGAGCCCTCCGTGCGTGCGTGGGAGCTGTTGTCGTAACAACCGAGCAAACGTTGAATCGACCCAGAAAAGCCACGTTTAAAAACCCGCCCTATGGGAATGGCGTAAGGATGCTCGCCGCTGCGTGGCTGTGACCCCGGCGCTGTGCCCACACTGCGGCTCTGGCGCCCCGCACAGCCGGGTCTGCAGGCCGGGCCAGGGCTGGGGGAGTCCGTCTCGGCGCCTCCCGCAGATACCTGGTGTGTTTCCCACCGTTGTGCCACGTGCACACCTTCAGTGAGTAACATCAGAAAAGCTGTTGCGTGGTCCGTACACACACGCTCGTGTGCACACATGTACACACAGAGGCCTGCAGAGAGGCACGCAGCTGTTCACAGCAGGACTGTCCGGGGAAGGGGCGGTGGCGGGCAAAACTGAGTGTTTTATGCAGTTTCAAGTTACTCACACTCGCTAGCATGCAACCATAGAAAAGGCAGCTTCGCATCCTAAACCTGCGCCCCCCAACGCCTGGTCCAGCCGGGACAGTTCCCAGCCCGGCCCACTGCAGGGCCCTGACACCCCGCCCTGCCTACCCCCTGGCCCGGTCAGTCTGGGCCAAGGTTCCAGGCCCAGCACACCCGTCTTCCGGCCTCAAGGGGGCCTCCATGCCGGCCCCACCACCGCCCCCACCCCACAACAGTCTGAAGAAACAGGCAGCCAGAAGCCAGGGGAAAATGTCCATCTCAGGATTTATTACAACACATTGTTTCCAAAGACAAAAGGAGGGGACAGGCCTAGGACCTGGAAGTGTGGCCCCTGGGGGAGGGGTTCTGAGGCGGAGGGGGAGCAGGCTGGGTGCTGGCAGCCCGGTCGGTCCACAGAGACAGGAGGCTCGGCTGGGGGGCTGCCGCCTCTGCTCTGCTGGACCTTCCAGCAAATGACAGGAAGGGGCTGGGCCCCTTGTGGGGCGACCCTGAAGCCGGGCAGTGGCCAGGCAGGGGTGCGAGGGGCCGGAGGGCTGGCGGACTCAGCAGCCCAGCCCCCCATACCTGGAAGGGTGGGGGCAGCGGCCTGGGAAAGGCCCCTGCCCGGCTGCCCCAGCACACAGATGGGGGACCTTCTCCCCCATCTCGGCTGCCCCCTTTGGGGTGACCGGGGCCTCACCAGCGAGAGCAGAGACTGAGCTCGACCGGCCCCACGTGCCCCAGGACAGGAGCCACAGTGATGCTGGCAGCCCTGGGGCAGGGGGGCCGCGGGACCGTGGGACCTGCATCCAGGGTTTGGGGACCCAACCAGTGGCCCCAAAACTGTCTCCCGGACAGCGCAGGGGCGGGGCGAGGAGGGGGGCCAGTGCATCCTCCACACCCAGGGTCACCTCAGAAACCCAACGCAACAGACAGGAGGCAAATTTACATAATTAATAATAATTAACCAATAATAAATACTTAAAACCTCTAATCCATAGATTGCAAATACAACAATGATAGCTTATTTTCTCGGGAATGGGGTGGGTGGGACAGAGGGAACAGGAACAGGACTTTTGCTTAAAAGAGGGATGACAGGGACAGAGGCCTGGGGTCAAATGAACAAATAGAAGAAACAGCCAGGGGCAGCCCCTCCTGCCCAGCCCCCCCGCCCCGGCATCTCCGCAAGGTGACGGGGCCCACTCCTAGTCTCTGGGACATCTGAAGGGCAAGGGACATCTGCCCTCAAAGCCGTGGGTCCCAGTGACCCAGGCGGGTGTGGGGCAGGGGCAGCTGGGCTCTTCTCCTGCCCTCACCCCCAGGCTAACCCACCTGGGCCTACCTGGGCCCACCTGGGGGTGGGGGCTGGCATGTCACCTTGAAGATGCTGGGAGGACCCTGGGAAAGGGGTGTTGGGGGTTTCCTCTCCTACAAGGCTCCCATGGTGGGGGAGACAAAGGGTCTTTATCTGCCTTGAGTTGGCTCTCCCAAAGTTCAGGACCTCGGGACCCTGGGAGGACCACAGGAAGGACCTCCCCGAGCTAGGCAGCATCTGCTCACGGGGGCCCCTCAGTGTGCAGATGCCTGAATTCCAAGTCCTGAGGGGGCCGGGCTGGGTGGGCGCAAGAGCCCAGGACAAGCCCTAAACCCACCCCTCCGACACCTGGGCCGGCAGCTCCCCTCTGACCAGTGGAGCCAGCACTGGCCAGCAGGGCCCTCCCGCCTGGCACCCCAGAGGCCACGCCCCTTCCTGCGGGGGAGGGGGCCTCCCGCCCGACACCCCCAGAGGCCACGCCCCTCTCGGGGGTGGGGGGCTCCTGCCCGGCAGGGGGCTCTGGGACAATGCAAAGGAGAGGGCAGGACGCACCCTCCTTGGAATGGCCTTTCCGAGGAAGTGGACCCTGCCCCCGCCCTGGGGACCCACCTCGGCTCACATTCAGGAGCCCCCTTTCCAAGCCTCCACTCTGTCCTACTCCCAGCCCCTCGGAAACCTGCCCCGTTGGGCCAAACGCCCATCCACACCTGCCAGGGAGCAGGAGCAGCTCTGGGCGGCGGGTGGAGGACGCCCTCCGTGCCACCAAGGGCTGGTCCTGGAGCTGGTGCAGGGCTGGCAGTACCCGCTGGGGGCACACCAGCTCCCGGGCCGCCCCCAAACCTATGGCTTTGGTTCAGAGGCGCAGAGGAGAGGGAGGGGCCGAGAGGACAGGGGGTGGGAGGGAGGGAAGGGAGGTTCTGCGGCTCAGTTTGTGGCAAAGAAGTTTTTTTTTTCCTTTTTTCCCCTTTTTCTTATGTAAAAAGTGCACAAAAGCCCCGAAAGCTCGGCAGCCTCTTTGCAAAGGTCAGCAGTGTTTCCTGCGGGTGCGGGTGCGGGGAGTCGGCCAGGGGACCCCAGACCTGGCACCCCAGCTTGCGACTGAAGGTGGCCTCATATTGCTTAGAAACATGTTTCAGTTTAAATATCAGACAGTAAAAATAGAGCTCGGAGGACCACCCGGCACTGGTGCCAAATCATTGCCAGAATGAACAGCTTAAATAAATAAAAAAATCGAAATATTTACTTCTTGATAAAAATCGCAGTAAAACCATTTACCTTTCTTTGCATTATATATAATATATATTTATAACGGCCCGGCTGCGGGCGGCCGAGCCGGGGCGCCAGGGGCGGCGGGCGGCTGGGGCGCGGGACCGCGCGGGTCAGGACACCTCGATGACCTCCACGCTGCCCGAGAAGCTCGCCTGCTTGCCCAGGGCGGCCAGCTCCTCGCCGCGCGCGCGCCCCTCCGCCATGCCCTCCTCGAACTGCATCTGGCAGCTGCGGCGCTTGAACTGCGTCTCGGGGCCCGGCTCGTCGGGCCAGCCCGTCCGCGCGTCCCGGGGCTCGGCCCGCGCCGCCTCCCGCCGCCGCAGGTCCCCGCCGCTGCCGCCGCCGGGTCCCGGCGCGCCCGCCCGGCCGAAGGGCACGAACCGCGCTCCGCCCGCCCCCTGCGCGCCCTCGGGGCTGAAGCACCAGGGCCCGTCGGGCGACGGCGTGCCCGGGGAGTCGAGCGGCGCCCAGGCCGCGGGGCCGGCCGGCTGGCCGGGGCCAGGCAGCCCGGGCGCCGACAGCGCCGAGAGGCCGTGCCGCGGAGTCTGCCGGGCCGCGTCCCCGAAGTTCAGGCCGAGGCCGTGCGCGGGGGAGCGCGCGGGGGAGCCGGCGGGGGGCCGGGGCCGCCGACGGGGCCGGGGCCGCGCCTCGGGGGCCGCGTCCGGGCTGTCCGGGCCGGGCGAGGGCAGGCCCAGCGCGCCCCCGGACGGGCTGTCCAGCTTGCAGAGCTTCGGGGCCTCGCCGGGGTCGGGCGCGCCGGGGCCGTCGGGCCGCCGGCTCGGGGCGTAGGCCGACTTGATGTCCAGGGAGAAGGAGCGCTTGAGGCGGTTGGTGTCCTGGAGGCGGTCCGAGGAGAGGTGCAGGCCGCGCAGCCCCTGCTGCAGCGCGCTGGTGGCCGGCGCCGCCGCGGCGGGCGCGGGGGGCTCCCCGCCGGCGCCGGGGCCGCTGTCCCTGGCTGCGGAGGCCGCCGCGCTCCCGGTGGCCGCTCTCTCTGAGGTAGGTGGTGGCAGCTGCGGCAGCGGAGCCTCAGGCGTCCCCGAGGGGGGGCCTGCGTCGCCCTGCAGGGCGGCCAGCAGCTTCAGGCTGCGCTCGTACTCCAGCAGCTGGCCCAGGAAGTTGAAGTTGGGCGAGATGGACGGGCGCCGGTCCTTCACGAACCTGCGCGAGAGGGCGCCAGTGGGGGGCTGCTTCCCGCCAGGCCCAGCCGCCGCCCGACCCTGCCCTGCTCGCCCGGCCCACCCTGGCACACAGGCCGGCGCGTGGGGGGCTGGGCTTAGGCCAGGCCTGTACAGGTTGGGGCCGCTCTGGTGCCGCCAGGACGGTGGAGAACGGAAGGGGGGATGTTGAGCCCCGGCCGGGCAGGGAGGTACCTGTACGCATCGTCTGAGGACATGCCCATGGTCTTCATGATGTAGGCGATGGCGATGGTGGCAGAGCGCGAGATGCCGGCCAGACAGTGGACGATGACTTGGCAGCTGGACAGCTTGGCTTTATCTGGGGGCAGGGGAGCCACAGGGACCAGGTGAGGGCCGGACTGGGCCCCTCCCCACCCTCCCGGCTGCCCACGTCCCGCTGCTTCCCAGGACCCCCTCCCCTGCCCGAGACGGTGCCGCGGCCCCTGCCCCTGGGCTGGGGTGGAAGCAGCCCCTCCGCCTGCCCCCTCACCAATGAACTCCACGGACTTGTCCAGCCAGGGCAGCAGCTTTTCACAGTAGTTGTCGTTGATGGGGATGCGCATGAAGCGGCTCTCGCAGATGAAGTCGGGCTTGGGGCAGGAGTTGCTGGCGTTGAGGACGTAGCTTATTCCATTCTGGGTCATCAGGTCCTGGGGAGGGAGGCCCGTTGGAAGGGGTGGCAAGAAAGGAGAAGGGCCGGGCGCCCGGGAGCCGCGGGGGGCTCCCCCTGCAGCTGGGAAGGACGTTAGAACTGGGGTCTCCGGGTTTGTCCGAGGAGCCGGGCCCAGGAGCCCTGCGGGGACAGGGACGGGGACGGCTGGCCTCCTCTGCCAGCCCCGCCCGCTGCCTGCAGTGGGCGCCCAGGAATGCATGGCGGCCTGGGCGGAGGCTTTACCCTTTTCCGTCACCGTTTTTAAAACACGGATTCTTTCAGAGCTGGCCAAGGGCCAGTGACGTCAGTGGTTTGGCATGTGGGGCCACCGCTTCTGACCCAGCCCTGCTGGGCCCCTCCCTGAAGCCCTGCTGGGCCCTGGGGGTGGAGACCTCAGTCCCCCCACCTCACCCATGCTCACCCCACACCGGGCCTCCCCCACCAGTCCTCGGCCCCCTTCCTGCTCCAGCTGGGCACGCACCTTGTCCAGGACGTCCTTCTGGGAGCCCAGGTAGAGGTGAGGGAGGATGCGGGTCAGGCCCACGCTGGGCGCCGGCAGGCAGGGCTGGGAGAGGCTCACGGACAGCAGGGTGCCAGGCCGGCCCTCACAGAGGCCAGGGAAGCAGGAGGAGAAGGTGGCAAAGCCCCCTGCGGAGAGGCAAGGAGGGGAGTGTCAGGTGGGCAGGAGAGTGCTGGGCTGCCCCATCCACCGCTCAGGCCCAGCCGCACCCAGCCCGGGCCCAGGCAGAGCCAGGAGCGGGCAGAGCCTCTGGCCTGAGCACCTGGTCCCAGGCCAGAGGGCCGCTGTCCCCACGGCAGGGGTAGTGCCGCCACTCTGAGCCTGCACCGATGCCCGGGCTCCTCCTCACGCAGACCAGGGGCTGACCCGGCTGAGGCCAGGCCGGGCGGCCAGCACAGCATGTGCAGGCCGGGCCGGGCGAGCCTTCCTCACCCCTCCCTGCCCACTGCTGGCTGGGCCCGGGCTTGGGTGCCAGCACTGGGAGGCAAGAGCTTCTGGGGGCCTCCCCTGCCCCAGGCATGACATCACCCACGGGAACTGGCACGGCCGCAGGGCATCTGTGGTTGGTCACAGCTCTGCCCTGCCCAGCAGGGGAGGACAAGGAGCCCAGGAGCCCTGGTGGCGGGAGCTCGCCACACACTGGCGGGCACGGGCCTGCCGCCTGCCACGCGATGTGGGCAGGAGCCCCTCCGCCGGGCCCCGGCCACGCCTGACTCAGCAACTGTGGGCAGGGCTCGCCACGCCTCTGGACTCAGTTTCCTGGTTCTGCCTGCCACACGGCACTGTTGTGAGGCTCAGAGAAGACGATGACCATGAGGACACAGAGTGGACCTGACCACACCCAGCCCGACGGGGCTGACCCCTGACTCAGACTGGACACTGGGGACACCGCCTTGGTAGGGTGGGAACTGCTCAGCGACCCCCAGGGCTGAGCATGGCTCGGGGGACACAACCCCACAGCGGGCGGGGGGGCTCCTGTTTCTGGCCCCAGTGGGCCCAACCAGCACCAGAGACAACTGGACACAGGCCACCCTCTCCCGCCGGAGGCAGCGAGGACGCGCAGTGGGTCCCGGGCCCGGGGTCCCGGCACTTTCCCGCCCTGGTCTGCAGAAGAGGCTGGTGATTCCCGGAGACAGAAGTCTGGGCTCCACCTTCATCCCTGGCCGGGCTCAGTGGCCAGTTCTACAGACGCCCGACCAGAATGCCCGTGCATTAGCGCCCAGGGCTTGAGCAAGGCATGACCTTGGGGGCCACGGAGATGGGGCACCTCCAGGCTGGGCAGGTCCAGGTACCAGCCCTGGAGGAGAAGCAGTCCCTTCCTCGTGAAGCTGTTGGCCACACGGGGAGAAGCAGGTGACAGCTGTCACCATCATGCCACAGCGCACAGGTTCACAGGCTCCCGGAGCAGGCTGGGCAGGGGCCACGCGTGTTCGCTGCAGGCCCGCACCGCCTCTCCGTGGGCTCTGGCCTGGGCCTCCTGTCCTCCCACCCGCTCCAGGGCTCTTTGCTCTGCTCTCTGCTCTCGGCAGGGCCTGGCCAGAGTGGTCGGGGGTGACGGCCATCAGAGCCCTCCCCAGCCCCGCCCACCTCCCAAGGGAGGGAAGGCAGGAACGTCCCTGGACAGGTGAGAGCCCCGACACCTTCACAGCCGTCCCTCAGGGACGCTTCCCGGGACCCCCACAGAGCCAGGTAGCCTGGGTGCTCCTGCCGATTCTGCTGTGGGTTCCAGGGATCCCAGGGCCACCCGGGCCCTGGGGGTGGGTGACGGGCTGAATGAGTGACACTTTGCAGGTCCCAGCAGTCCGTGGGGCCTGGGGAGGGCACTGCAGCTCACGCTTCTGCGAAACCCAGAGCGCACAAAGGCACATGCCCCATCTCCCGTTCACCATTTTCCTTCCTGTTCTCACGGATTCGGGGCAGAGCCAGCCGGGAGCAGAGGCTGTGCCCACCTGGGGGTGGGGGGCTTGTGGGCAAGGCAGGGAGCCCGTCCTGCACTGGGTCCTGATTTGGTGCCACTGTGAGCTTCCCGTACACCTGGGGGCCACGACTCCTCCCTGGCTTGGCCTTTGGAGGAATGGGGACATCTTCGCAGGCTGGACACAGGGCAGGTGGCAGCCCAGAGGGCTCAGAGAGCCAAGCGGGGCACAGCCAGGTCCCACGTGAGCCCTCCTGGCGAATCCCAGGCCAGGCCCGCCCCACCAGGTGCCAGAGAAGGCGCGGCCTCCCACGCTGTCCTGGCCCTGGCCACCATGCAGACGGGGCCGTCCAGGCTCTGGGCTTTCCCCAGCACAGCCTGGGGCGGGGGGGAGGGGGGTGCCACTCGGGGCCCTCTTAGACTCCCAGAGGGCCTCATGGCCCCGTTCCTGACTAGGACAGCAAGCTGGGCCCGTGGAGGGTTCCAGCTATGCCCAGGGCACCTGCAAAAAGCCCAGAACTTTCCAGCCCTCCCTCCAAATGGAACCTAGAGGCTGGAGGTTGCATCCAAGGGTGCACCGTTCTGAGGCCTCTGGTTCCAAGAGTGCACACACGCCCCAAATCCCACCGGCAGGCTCAGGGTCACTGCAGACACTGGAGGCAGGACACACGCACTCACAGGCAGCCGCTGGCCACCAGACACCCTCTGACTGCGCCAGTCCAGAAACGGGGGACCCTCAGCTCGTGCCCAGACACATGTGGAGAGAGGGTAGCCGTGTCCCATATGCGATGCTGAGCTGCCACCCCCCAGCCTGCTAGGCACCCTCCAGGGCTGGGCGCGGCTGGCCAAGGCAGCTGGCACACCCTGTGGCCCCCACAGGACGCCAGTGCTGGGGCCGCCCGGCTGCCCACTCGCTGCCCCGCCCCCCGTGTCTGCAGGTGGCAGGGGCTCAGGGTGCTCTGTCGCTGTGGGGGGAGGGCGTGTCAGCCCTCCACACTCTCCCCTGCCCACTCCAGCCCCTGGTGCCCAGAGGCCCAGTGGCAGGGACATCAACAAAGACTCCTGTCCTGGGCCAGGGAGGGTCCGGCTCTAGGCCCTGGGCCCTCCAGGAGGTGGATTCCACCGAAGCTCACTCAGCCACTGCTGCGGGCGGAATGAACCGGAGTGTGTGTGTGGGGGGCCCCGCCTCCGGTCTGGGCGCTGCTGGCCGGGCTGCCCTGGGGGCACAGGTGGCCCTGGGGAGGGGCCTGCTGGACCCCAGGCAGCAGCCTTGAACACTAGGCTGTTGCTAGGCAACCTGTGCTCAGCTGGGCTTTCGGGGGTGTTGGGGCGTGGGGACCCCTCTGGGGCAGACTGAGGCTTCCGGAGGGTGGGGCTCTGCCTCCCCTCGGACAGGGAGCTCCGGGCATCTCTGCCTGGACGCCGGGCCTTTGGGGGCTTCCTCCTGTGCTGGGGTGGGCCCGTATTGGAGGGGTCCTGAGTGTGGGGTCCCTGAGGAACCCAGAGGTCCCCAGGCCGGGGTGGGGGTCCGGGGGCTGCGCACCCACCTGTGAGGATGGCCACGCTGTGGAAGCAACCGTCCAGCTTGCTCAGCAGGATGGACAGGAAGCTGTCTGCGGCCAGCACGCTGGCGTCCCGGGTGCTCTGGTCGTAGACCACCACGTCCTGCGGCTCCGCAGCCTCCACCTGGGGCCGAGAGGGCAGAGGTCAGGGTCTGCTGGCCCCTGTCGGACGCCCTGCCCCCGCCCTGCCCCCGCCTGCTGCCGCTGGCCCAAGGGGAGGCCAGACAACGGGGAAGGGAAGGGGCAGCTGTCACCTGGCAGGGGCCTCCCCACACCTCACACTCTCCTCCCGCGGCGGGGAGGGGGGACAGGTGTAGCCGCCCACAGCCACACAGGTGAGGGGACGGACACCGTGGGCACCCCTGGGGGACAGGACTATAGGGAGCAGACAAGGTGAGTGTGACAGGGTCCCTGGGGCCCCAGCCCTCCACACTGTCCCCCTGCCTGCCCAGGGAGTGCACACGGGACACGGGCCGGGGCACAGGACGTGGCCTGGGCTGGCTCCCCACGCAGAGCTTGGAGGCTGCCTGCCGAGCCCGCACAGCCCTCCCCTCCCCAGCCCCCCGGAACCCAGGGCAGCAGGAGCCCCCCCCCCAGGAGGCAGCAGCTGGAGGTGGGGCTGTTGGTTGCTCCTGCCCTCCCCCTCCCCCTCCCCCAGCCCAGCCCCCCCGCCCCGCCCCGCCCCCCCCCCCCCCCCCCCCCCGTGGGGCCAGATGTTGGCAGCTTTTGCTCTGACAGCACTGGGGCCCCGCCCCCCAGCACACTCGGCCCTTAAGCCAGCTGAGCTGCCAGCCCTGCACTGGGTGATGTCACCGGCAGCCAATGGGACCGCACTCCAGCCAGGAGTCCTCGCTGGGGGTGATTAATCACCAGATTCCCCTCCTTGGAGGCCGCAGGGAGCCGATTCTGGCCTTGGGGTGGGCTCCCGACAGGCGCCCAGCCCCCCTGTCCTCTCCCGCCCTGGCTCTGAGCTGGCAGGTGTGTGACAGGCCCCTCCTGCCCCCTCCAGGCACGTTACCCGCCACCCCGCAGCCGGACTCGGTCCCTCCCGGAAGGCCCTCCCTGGGGCCCCAGAGAGAATGCTGGGTCTCAGCACACTCCGGGGCGTGGGGACGTGGCCGGCCCCTCCTGTCCCCACAGCAGTCCGGTGCCTCTCCCTGCACAGCCCTGCCCGCACTCACACCTCACTCCTCCCTCAGTGTGCCTCTTTGCGAGCCTGGGCCACTGCGGACACCGCCCAGGACTCCGTCCTGTCCCACGTGTGTTGGGGAGGAGCGGGCAGGCCCGGACCTCCGTGCAGGGGCTGCGCGGGGCCGCGGGAAGGGCACGTGTGCAGAAAGAGGCAAGCTGGGGGCGCCCCCTGCCCCCGACGCCCGAGCTGTGACCCGAGAAACCCAGTTTGGTTTCAAGAGCAGCTGCTGACCCTGGAGGTGACGGCCCGGCAGGAGGGCCGGCCCGGGTACCTGGCTGCGCACGGCCGGCTGGACGAGCTCCGCGATGGTCACCTTGCCCTGCTGCAGCCGCCGCTTCACCAGCTTGGAGCAGCAGATGTTGACGGAGCTGAGCACGTGCCAGCTGTTGTACTCCACGAAGGAGCGGCTGTCGATGACCAGCGGCCCCCCGGGCCCTCCCCGCAGCAGGCTGGCCAGCTTCTTGGCGTCCATCACCTTCCTCGGGAGCCGGTCCCCAGCCATGGTGGGGCCCTGGGCAGCGGGGTGACCCCTGACACGAGGAGGCGCTGCTCCGACGGCCGGGGGCGTGGCCTTGCGCTCAGTGTCACCTAGCACATGGCGCCAGCCCTGCGGGAGAGGAGGACGTCAGCAGGGCTGCAGGCCCAGAGCGCACCCGGCTGGCGCCCCAGGAAGGGCCGGGGCTGGGACCTGAGGCCACCAGAGCCTTTGGTACCGACATGCGCCGAGGGGTCTTCGCCCTCGGAGGAAGCAAAGTCTCATCGAGTTGGAAGAGCCCACGGCAGAGACCCTGTTCTGCCAAGACTGCCTCGCCACAGGCCGGCCCCCGGCGGACCCCGCGACGTAGGGGAGGCCAGCAGGGCACCCAGAGGGCACATTCTCAGGGCGGGCCTGGGCTCTGGGCACATCACAGCCACGCATTCCAGAACACTCCATCTCAGCCCCGGGGTGCATGCCTCTTCCCACTCTGGCCTCGTATCTTCCCAACCACCAGGAGCCCAGGAGCCCAGGGGTCCAGAACTTGCCCCTCCCCTCCTGGCTCAACCCCGGGGAGCCCAGTCCACAGAGATGAAGTCCGGGGCCGCTCTGTAAACCGATAATCCGGACCACGGCAGATGTGGGCGCTTTCCAGAGGCGGGTGGACAGGCAGGCTGGGGGCTTGGGCGTGGGGGCGCCTTTGTTCCTGCCATTGTCCTAGCTCTGCAGGCTGAGGTTCAGTGCCCTGCCAGCCCACTGCCCAAGGCGCTGGGGGCAAAGGCCCAACCCCTGCGTGGCTACATCTCACCCTCAGAGCAGGGTGGGGCTGGGCGCTTCAGGCTCAGCGCAGGCCTGGGGCACGGGGGTCCCTCGGGGCTGGGAGTCCCCGGACGGGTTGAGTGGGGCCAGGCCTAGGAAGAAGGTCCCTGTGGCATAGCCTGCAAAGGCCTGGGGCACGGGGGTGCCTGGAGGTGCGGCTGGGGGCTCAGAAGTCCCCTCCTGTGGCTCAGTGACCAGCCTCTGCCACCCCACCCATCTGGCCCTGTCTCCTCTGCCACCTGCCAGGACTGGCCTTCCCCTAGGCCCACCCGAGACGCAGACCCACGAGGCACACAGCATCACAGTGACAAGTTTGTTTTAAATGTGGGGAAACTGAGGCTCAGGGCAGGGATGGGACCAGCACAAGGTCACACACAAGACTGGACAGGGCTCCCGGGTGTCCCCCACAAGGCCCACCTCCCCGCCGAGCTCAGTGCTGGGAAGGCCCCCAGGGCCACAGTGGGCAAAGGCCCCTACATGGGCCCCCAACCCCCAGCCCCAGAGACAGAGGGCGCTGGGAGCAGGTGGCCTGAGAACACGTGCACACCACAAGCAGCGATGCTGGGGAAAAGTGCCACCACCACTCCTCGAGCCCCCGCCCCCCTGGGTCGGCCCCCAGGCTGGTGGAGCAGGGCCAAGGTCGGGTCCACAGAGCAGCGGGCACAGGCAGGTGAGGCCTGTACCCCCAGCCCCCACCCCAGAAACTGAGGGGCAGGGCTGAGACCCCACCCCACTTGGGAGTCCTGGCCGTGCTCTCCTTTCCGCAGACAGTGCTGGCTTGGCCCTGCCTGCCCTTCCTTGTGGGCACACCGCATCTGTGCCCATTGTCCCCAGCACCCTGCTATAGACGCCCCTCCCTCCGCTCCTGGGGGTGGCGGGAAACCCCGGCCCCTGGGTGGGCAGCTTTAGGGTGAGGCAGCACAGCTGCCACCAAGGAGCCGCAACAGCACCTGGGACCCCATCACAGACCCCCCTCCAGGCCTGGGCGCCCATCTCCGCCACGGGGGGCGAGGCCCGGGGGCAGGGCTAGGGAGCTGCCCCTGGGGCCACACCAAGCAAGTTCAACAGCAAAGGCACCTGTCTGCTAAAGGGTCCCCGATTCAAGTCCTGTACCGGCTGCCTTGGGCGGTTTTCCCTGAGTCCTAACTGGAATCTCGTGCAAGGCGGCAGAGGGGAGGTCGGCCAGGTCCCGCTGGACAGAGGACCAACAGCCCGACGCCAAGGCCCAGGACCCCCAGGCCCAGGGGTCTGCCAGCAGAAGCCTCAATGTGCCCCCTCAGTTAAGTGGGGGTGGGTCACCTCTCACCGAAAACAGCGGAAGCAAACAGGGCTGCCAGCCATGGGGGGTGCTGGGGAGACCCCCACCCAAGGCAGCCGGCCGGTGTTCACACTGCCCAGAGAGAAGCCTGGGCGGGCTGGGGGTGGGCGAGGCGGGGGCGCAGGGTGGGCAGATGGGCCTGCACCTGGCCCCGCCCCTGCCTCCCAGGCAACCCTCTGGGCTCCAGGAACCACCATGGCGTTGTCATTTGCAGCCAAAGGGGACTCGTTAGCAAGTTAGCACCTCCGACGTAGCCATGGCAACAGCAGAGGTGCCAGGCAACCGCTGCTCCTGCGGCAGCGAGCGCGGGCTCCGCAGCCGAGTGGGCAGGTCGCCCTCCTTGCGCTCTCCCTCCCTGCCGCCCGCAGCAGGTGCCCGGGAGCGGGGCCAGCAGTGACCCCCAGCCGCCCCGTGGATCCCAGAGCCAGGCGGGGGATTCCTCCAGCACCCCCACCTGGTCCTGACCCTCCGCCCACCCCGTGCAGCTCAGGGGCTCCCCTCCCCCTCTGAACGAGCACCCCCTCCTGCAGGAAGCCTCTGTCTGCTGCTGGCCTCGGGGGTCCATCCTCAACCACTGGGTCTCCTGGACCTAAATCTCCTGGGGGGCAGACCCCTCACCTCTGGCCTCCCCCCATGCTATGGATTGGGCTGCCACTGGCGGGCTGCGGGGTGGGCCGCGGGACACTCGGGACAGCCTTGAGCACACCAGCTGGGCTGGCACGGGCCAGGCGGACACAGCAGAAGCAAACACGCGGATGCCGCGGGGCCCAAGCCCTCCGGCCCAGCCTTGGTCCACACCCGTTCCTGGGAGCCGGGGTGGAGAACCCTCCTCCCGGCTGTTCCGGGGGCCTGGGGCTCGGGCGAGCAAGGCCCAGGGGAGCCCACGCGCCCTCATCAAAGGGCCTCCAGCAGTTTCCGAGTCCAAAGTCAGAAGGAGGCTCGGCTCAGGCCCCGCCCTCCTGGGATCCGGCCGGCAGCGCCTTTCTGGGCGCCAGGTACACCGCGGGCCCGCGCGCATGCACACCGCTGCCCGTGCGAGCCGGCACACGCCCCTCTGCACACTGACTCCTTACCCACAATCCACCTCTCCTGTGTGCAACTACGCGTGAACGCCTGTGCACAAGCGTGTGGCACCGGACGCCGGGCGCATGCAGGAGCGCGCGCACACGCACGCACACGCACGTCCTCACCCTCTGTTGGCCAAATCCCTCTAGAATCCAGGACCCCTGCACCCCAGCTGCCGGCTCCAGGGTCTCCTCACACACGTGGGCTTCCACTCACGGCCTCCACGCAGCACAATCACGACCCCGAGCACATATGTGACCTGGGCCCGCCCCCAGCCCCCAATGACAGCACCCTCGCCAAGTCACCTTCTGTTCGTCAACGAGGGCTGGGACACGCTGCCTCATCCAGGTGGGCCCCCGCCCTCGCACCCCCAGGTGGGCCTGGGAAAGAGGCCAGCAGTGCAGGAGCCCGAGGTGCTGAGAAGTCGGGCCACTGCCACCTGGGACACGCTCTAGGGAGGCCGGGAGAGGGACGGTGGCCGGCAACCTCCAGAAGCAAGAGCCCACATGCTGACAGGGGTCAGCTCACTCCACCTGCACCTGCTCTCCCTGGGTGGACTCCCACCTCAGCCCCCCGAGGTCAGCGGGGCAGGACCCTGGCTGACCTTCAGTCTGCTCGGCTGGGCCCACGGCAAGGCCACGCAGAGCCAGCCCGGGCCCGGGGAGGCTGTGGGTGGGAAGAGAGGGGAGGGGGTGGAGGCCCACTCAGCTCCCAGGGATGGGGTCTGGGCTGAGCCCTGGACACTGACACCATCCACGTTTCCTGCGTTCCCACCTGGCCCGTGCCAGCCCCACTGATCTGCAGGCTTCTGCTGGTCACTGTGCCCCACGCTACGTGCCAGGGCCACCGGGGCTTCCACAGGGATCGCCTGAGCACTCTGGGCAGCGAGGCCTCAGCCCGTGTAGTCTCTGTGGCCAGGGTTTAGCCATCTCTCTCCCTGCTTTCTCTACGAGGGGCACACCTGGGCCTCCCCAGCCCCTCCAGGCTCGCACCCAGTTGAAACCTCTGGGCCCCGATGCCAGCCTCCAGGGACACAGCCTGACTCCAAGCATCTTTCTGCATCTCTGTTCATGAAATTTTGTTCCCAGAGGCAGCCCCTGGGCCCAGAAGCCTCTCCTAGGGCTGAGGGCAGGAGGGACTAGAACCTGCCCAGTGACTTTCCCCCAGCCCTAGGCTGACTGCAGCAGGAGATATTTCAGTGAGACTTCAGGATGAACTCCCAGCTCCCAGTCACATGATCTGCCCATCCATGTCGGGTGCCTGCTAGGAGCGAATATACATGGGACTGTCCTCCAGGTAAAGGGCCAGGGCCCTGGATGCTACACGCATCCCCTGGGCTGCGCTGGGAGCAACAGTGTCGGAGGGTGGTCTGTGCCAGGAAGGAGGCAGGAGAGCGGGGGACGTGGACCCCCAGAGGCAGGGGCACGGAGCAGGAAGAACGCGCCTCCCTGGCCTTCGGCGCCCCACCCCCACCCAAGCCGCACAACACTGCAACGCTGCAGACAGCACTCCACACCCCGCCACCCCTCCTCCATCCAGAGCCCCCCAGCCCCTCACTGCCCCCCTCGGCCGACTGCCCCCGCAGAACCAGGACACCCTGCAGCGGGGAGTCGGAAGGCAAGTCCTTCCAGAAGCTATGACCTGGGGGGCTGGGCCTATTGTTGCCCCCCTCCAGGCTAGACTATTGGGTACCCCCCACCTGGCGCGCTCGCCATCCCAGGTGGGCAGACGGGCCTGGGGAGGAGGGGTGCAGGCAGCCTGGCTGTGCCAGCCCCTCCCCCAGCATCGCGGCCGCCTCCGCGGCAGGCAGAGGGATGGCCTTTATTCCGCGGGGCCAGCTGAGCACCCCGGGGCGGGGGTGCCAGGCAGCCTGGCCACACGGAGGATGGACCTGCACCCTCCGCGCCGGGCACGGGACGAGACCTTCCCTGGGTCTCCCGCGGGCCAAAGGCCGTCCCTCCTGTCTCCCCGACCGGCTCGGTGCCAGGGATGACCTTCTCCCGCTCCGGCCCCATCGAGGGTGCTGCAGGGGGTGTCTGGGGCTCGGGCGGGTCCAGGCTGGATCTCAATGGCCCTTCTGGGTCCTTGATTTTTGTCCTCCGCCTCCATACGAAGCAATTGCGGGGAGAAGGCTGCACGGCGGCCACCGGGTGTGGGCTGCACCGGGTCCGCCGGGCGCTGCGGGAGGAAAGGGCTTCCCGGCCTGGCGTCCCAGGAGCCGGCCAGGGGCCGCTCACCTCCCGAGCCGCCGCCTCCTCCCAGGCGCCCGACGGGCGCAGCCGCCCCCCGGGCCGCGCGGGTGAAGCCCTCCCGCCGGCGACCGCCGCGCCCCCGCCCGGCCCGCGCCTCCGCTCACCGCGCTCACGCTCGCGTCCGGGGCGCTCCGGGGACCCGCGCCGCGCTCAGGGCGCCCGCTCCGCCGCGCAGCCCATCGGCCCAGCGGGGGCCCGCGCAGCCGGGGCAGGGGCCGGGGGAGCGCGCGGGCCGCGTCGCCGTCGCCGCCGTCGCCGCCGCCGCCGCGGGGAGCGCTCGCTCGAGCCGGGGCGCGCGCACTGCGGGCGGGCACGCGCGCTCGCGGCGCGCATCCCAGCCCCGCGGCTCGGCGGGCGCGGCCGGGCGGCTCCGGCGCGGATGGGCTCGGGCTCGGCGTCCAGGCGTCCGGCGGGGCGGGGGCCGCGGAGCCGGCTCGGCCACCGCGCTCGGCCGCGAGTGACAGGCCCGGGGCGGAGGGCGGGGCCCCCGGCGGGGATGAGGTCATGCCGGGCGAAAAAAGCCCCTGACGTCACCTGCAGCCAATCAGCGCGCGCGGCTCGGGGGCAGGTGACGTCAGCCGGAGCCTGAGCTGCGGGTGGAGATTAGAGGCGGCGGCTGCGGGGGGTGGGGGGCGGGTCTCGCCGCCGCCCCGCGCCCTCGCCCCGCGCCCTCGCCCCGGTCCGGCTCTTAAAGGAGCCACGCGGCGCCCCGTCCCGTGCCCAGGACCCGGCGGGCCGGCAGCCGTGCTCCGGGACGCCACCTCCAGGAAGTCTACCCGGCCGCAGGGCTCTGCGTCACCCGAGACCCCCCTGCCTCGCCGCACCCAGAGCCCCGACGGTCCTGCCGACCGGGCCTGGGGTCTGCCGCTCGCCCGCCGCCCTCCGGGGCTGGCGCCGGTTCCCTCCCTCGGCGCCTTTGTTCGCGCGGGGCCGCCCGCGGAGAGCCTGCCCGGCCGGCCGGTGCGAGCCCGGCGGCGAGGCGCCCGACCTGCAGCATCCGCGCCCGCCCGCTGCGAGACCCCGGCCGTGGGAGCCCGATCCCCACTTGGGAGGAAATGGAAGCTCAGAGGCGACACGGTTTGCCTCAGGTCACACGTCTCATGAACTCTGGGGGGTCCCCAGAACCCACGGGCGTCTCCGGCGCAGCGCTGGCCCCAGCCCCCATGCCAGGACGGAGGCACGAGACGGGGGGACTTGGACCCCCAGAGGCCCTCAACGCTTCCAGTGAAGAGCCCCCCGCGCCCACCCTGACGCCCCCCGTCCAGGCGGTCCAGTGTCCGCCCCCGACGACCGCTGTGGGAACACGCCCGCCTGGCGGCGGACGCCGGGAGTCCAGGGCAGGAGGAAAACATAGGTAATTACACCCTGGCCACGTGTCGCCGGAAGCGCACAGGGCCGGACGCGCTGGAGCAGGGGCAGTCAGACCACCCCGGGGTGACCGCGGGCAGGGGCCGGTTGAGGAGGGACTCCGGGCGGGAGGGACACAGCGACTCCGGCAGGAGGCCCGGGCCTTCCCCTTGGGGGGCCGAGGTGGGGGGTGGGGCTCAGAGGACAGGCGCAGTCACTGTCTACTGAGTCACCCAATATTTACCGGGCGCCTTTCGTGGGCCAGGCCTTGGTGCTGGACACTGAGGACACAGCCCTGAGGAAGGGGACAAAGACCCTTGTTCAGGGCAGGCAAGGAGCCCTGGGAGACTTTGAAGGTAATTATTCTGGGGGTGTCCAGACCGTCCCCCCTCCTCACTGCCCGATGGAGTGGGGTGGTCCCCCTTCCAGCCTGGAGTCCGCAGCCAGCCTTGGCCTGCGGGGTCTCCTTCAGGAGTGCAGCCCCTTCCTGGGGAGAGGGACCTGGGAGGCTGCCCTCCGCAGAGGCCGGTCACCGGGGGGTCACAGCGAGGCAGGCACACCCTCCGCGAGGGTCTGCGCTCCGGCTGGGGCAGCAGGGGCTGCCGTCTCCCCTGCCTGGTCTCCCTTCCGCCTCCCAGCTTCGCACACAGTTGGCGATTACTAAGTGCCCGTAGCTCTCTGCTCCGTTGCTAGCCTGAGTCGGGGCAGCGTGTGTCTACGGGGGGTGAGTGGTGGAGTTCCTGACTCAGGGCCAGCACCAGCGATAAACAGACACCCGGGTGGGGGGTGGGGCTCTCCCAGAGGGGGCCCTGGGAGCCCAGGGGTCGCTGGGGGCGGGGGCTGGGCTCAGGTCTTTCCTTTTCCCTGCCCCAGGCTGGCCCTGCCCCAGAGGGCTCCGGGGAAGGGGCCCCGGCTCGAGGCGGACCCTGAGGCTGGAGGGGTGGCTCGCAGGGATAAGGCCAGGTTGGTCTCAGGCCTTCTTCGGTTTGGGGTCACTGATGTCTGCAAAGTGGGGAGGCTGTGCCCTGGGGAGGGGGCCAGGCAGCGAGTAGGGACCCCCAAGGAAGCAGCAACAGACTTGGGACCTGCAGGAGTGGGGTTGTCACTGTTAGATAGAGGACTGTCACCTGGGGGCTGTCACCTGGAGGAGATGCCTGATCTGGAGTGGGGTTGTCACTGTTAGATAGAGGACTGTCACCTGGGGGTTGTCACCTGGAGAAATGCCTGACCTGGAGTGGGGTTGTCCTTGATAGAGGACTGTCACCTGGGTGGTGTCACCTGGAGAAATGCCTGACCTGGAGCGGGGTTGTCCCTGTCAGATAGAGGACTGTCACCTGGGGGGGTGACACTTGGATGAGTGTCACCTCTGTGCATGAGAAATGACCACTGGGATTACAGCAGAATCACCCTCCCAAGGGCACGCCCCTCCCCAGGGACAGCCCAGGCCTTCCAGGAAAACCTGTGTGCCACCCCTCGAGGTCACATCGAGGTCACCACCTGCCCACTGCTCGGGCATAGTTAGGAGCTGCCCAGGTAGACCCAGAGTTCTTAGGGGACAGTGTGCACTCCCAGGCCACCTGCAGATGCAGACCACAGCCTGGCTGGGCAGAAGAGGAGCCCCGTGCAACACCCTCTGTCTCCTTGTCTCCCGGGGCTCACCTGGGCCTGGCAGGGACAGCAAGGTCAGGCATCCCCTCCAGGTGTCACCGTCCCAGGTGACAGTTCTCTAACAGGGGCAACCCCACTCCAGGTCAGGCATTTCTCCAGGTGTCACCACCCAGGTGACAGTCCTCTATCTAACAGGGACAACCCCACTCCAGGTCAGGCTAGGCTCCACCCCCCTCACTCAGTAGGGGGTCGGCCAGGCGCCTGGCCTGGGGCTTATGACCCCGGACCGGGTCAGCTCAGCGCCACCCCGCACAGATGTGCATCGGAGTGGGGGACGCGACACGGGAGGGGCTGCCCGCTGGGCCCTGGCACCCACCCCGCGGCGGCGGAGGATCCTGCGCGCGGTCAGGGAGGCGCCCAGGCCGTGGCGGACCCAGCAGCCGGGCAGAGCCGCGCACCTGCGGGCAGGTGGCTCGAGCCGGGCGGTCCGCGCGCGCCCTCTGCCGCCCGCAGGCCGCGGCGCAGGGTCGGCCGCCGTCGCCTCCCGCTGCTGGGAGGACGTCCAGGGCTGTGCTAGGGGACCCTTTCTGTGCTGGAAGAAAAGTGAGGTTCACTTCTCTTGCTGATTTGCATACAATTGTTTCAGCTAATGATATGTAGGAAACATCTTGCCACTGTGTTTCCCTTTAAGTCAAGGCATAGTTAACTCCATAAAATGCCAATCTCGGGTGTTCAAGTAGATTTGTCTTCTGTTTATTTTTTATAAAAGTTATTTTTTATTGTGGTAAAATACACATAACATACAATTTACCATCTAAATCATTTTTTTTTTTTTTTGAGACAGAGTCTCGCTCTGTTGCCCGGGCTAGAGTGAGTGCCGTGGTGTCAGCCTAGCTCACAGCAACCTCCAACTCCTGGGCTCAAGCGATCCTCCTGCCTCAGCCTCCCGAGTAGCTGGGACTACAGGCATGCGCCACCATGTCTGGCTCTTATATGCTTTTAACACACATTTCAGATTATTTTCTTTCCTAGTTTATTATTATGACGTCTTATAACTTACAAATGTACGTAGTGAACAGTATAACAAATTCTTGGCTGCCAGACCCAGCAATGCCAACATTTTCCCCTTTTTGCTGCAGATGAGAAAAGCAGCAGGTGAAGCCCCCGTCCCTCGTTTGCCTCTCCCAGAGGCAGCTGCTCTCAGGTGTGTGGCTGCCTTCCCGGTGCCGTCTTTGCTGCATAGCGAGGTCTCCACGTGCAGCAGGTAGCTTTACTTTTTGTGCTTTCAAATACATGTGATTATCATAATGTAACTATTCTTTTTCAGTTTGCTTTTTTTCACTATCCAGCCCATTTGTCCTCTAAAATGAATGTTTTAAAAAATGAGACAGGATCTTGCTATGTTGCCCAGGCTGGTCTCAAACTCCTGGCCTCAAGCAGTCCTCCCGCCTCAGCCTCCCGAGTAGCTGGGATCACAGGCGTGCAGCACGGTGCTGGCCTCTCTGTCCTTTTGATGCAGACGAGCTGGTGCTTCCATTTTACCTGCTTTGCAGGTCTCTGTTGTGTGAATACACTGTTTATTTGGCCACTGACGGCGATTCAGGTGGCGGTTCCTGCTGCATGAAGCAGTGCTGTGATGGGAACTCTAGCTGCCGTCTCCCAGCTCCCTGACCGGCCGCCTCCACGCTGCGCAGGAGAGGGTTCGAAATGCAGGATCTCACACACCACCCCGAGCCTGCTGAGTCAGAATCACGAGATTTGTGTGTACACCCAATTTTTTATTTTCCTTTTTGCAAAATTCTGTTTAATTTTTAAAAGTACTATACAACGAAATTGAAGTTTTGTTGACATTTAAACAATTATGGCAAAATACACAAAAGAGTTACCACTGTGACCATTTTTAAGTCTACACTTCTGTGGCATTAAGCACATTCACAGTGTCTTGCAGACACCACCACCAAACGTCTCCAGAACTTTCTCATCTTCCCAAACTGAAATGCCGCCTCCATTAAACACTAACTCCCATCCCCTCCCCAGCCCCCCGCACCCGCCATTCCCCTTTCTGTCCCTATGGACTGGACGACTCAGGGACCTCCAGTAACCACTTACGTGAACCAGACAGGATGTGTCCTTTGTGTCTGGCTGATTCCACTGAGCATAACGTCCTTGAGGCTCATGCACGTTGTCGTGTGTTAGAATTTCCTTTCTTTCTAAGGCCGAATCATACTCCATTGTGTGGACAGACCACGTTTGTCTGTCCATGCATCCAGCGACGGACACTTGGGCTGCTTCCATTTTTTGGCTGTTGGGAATGATGCTACAAGGAACACTCGTGGGTACGTATCTGTCTGAGTCCCTGCGTCCCAGTCTTTCGCAAACGTATCCAGGATTGGAACTGCTGGGTTGTGTGGAAACTCCATGCCTGCCTGTTGTGGAACCACCAAACTGCTCTCCTCCGTGGCTGCACCGTTGAGCATTCCTGCCAACCATCTATGAGGGCTCCAATTTCTTGACGTCCTTGCCAAAATTGATTTTTGGGGGTGTCCAGTTCTATGGATCTTAGCACACGTGTAGATCCACGTACCGTCATTGTAACCAGGACACAGGACAGTTCCATCACCGCAGAAACCTCTGTAGTCAGTTTCCTTCCACCCCCAGCCCCAGCAACTGGTCTGTTTTCCGTCTTGACGGTTTAGCCTTTTTGAGAACATCCTAAGAGACCGGGTGTGGTGGCTCACGCGTGTAATCCCAGCACTATGGGAGGCTGAGGCAGGAGGATCGCTTGATTCCAGGAGTTGGAGGTTGCTGTGAGCTAGGCTGATGCCACGGCACTCTAGCCCGGGCAACAGAGTGAGACTCTGTCTCAAAAAAAAAAACAAAAAAAAAAAAAAGAAAGAAAAAAAAAATCAGGTCTAAAAACAGGCAATTCACTGAGGAGCAAATGGAAATGTCCAATACAAAATTTGAAAAGTAGAATGCATTTAGTGGTAGTCAGATAAATTCAAATCACAGTAACAGTGATATATTTCGTACCCACCAGACTGGCAAAAGTTAACAGGAATCTTAGCAGCTATTGCTGGTGAAATTGGGAGAGAAGGGTATTCTTAAACATTGTTCTTTGGAATGTAATATTTTGCAGTATTTTTGAAAACAACATTAGGTAATAGCAATACAATTGGCCTTGAGATTACTGAAAATAAAAGCAAATGTGAACATATATATGTGTACACATATGTGTATGAAAGATTGTTTGCAGTGGCAAAAAAATCCTAACAGATCGGAAACCAATGCTGAAAGGTAACACCTGCTACCAGACCAGACTGCAGTGGACTTGGAGAATTCCCTGAAGGCTTTGGTCAGTGTGACATGTGACACGGAGAAATGAGCACAGTGGGGTCCTATTTTGGTGACACACACACAGATGATATTTTACACATATGCTGAGCATGCGCCCGAGGGTGGCTGGGACGGTGGGTGGGTGGCTGGGACGGTGGGTGGGTGGCTGGGACGGTGGGTGGGTGGCTGGGACGGTGGGTGGGTGGGTGGCTGGGACGGTGGGTGGGTGGCTGGGACGGTGGGTGGGTGGCTGGGACGGTGGGTGGGTGGCTGGGACGGTGGGTGGGTGGGCTGGGACGGTGGGTGGGTGGGCTGGGACGGTGGGTGGGTGGGCTGGGACGGTGGGTGGGTGGGCTGGGACGGTGGGTGGGTGGCTGGGACGGTGGGTGGGTGGGCTGGGACGGTGGGTGGGTGGCTGGGACGGTGGGTGGGTGGCTGGGACGGTGGGTGGGTGGCTGGGACGGTGGGTGGGTGGGTGGGGTGGGGAGGGCAGCAGGGAGGAGAGGGAAATGACAATATGAAAATGAGTCTGGAGTGTATTGTACGATCCCACCTATGGAAGAAGTTTACGTGTGCGTGTGTGTGTGTGTGTGTGTGTGTATGTTTGCTGTGTGTAAAGAGGCACCGAGCTACACCCATGGCCACTTCCTCGGAGAGGTGTCTGTGATACCTGTTTTAGTGAAAGAAACTGAGTTGCAAAGAAATGTGGGTAGTAAAATTCTAACTGGTAAAAATGCCACTGCCCCCGCCGTGTCTGTGTGTACGTGCTTTTATACACTGCATGAGGGGCTGGGTAGGGCACAGCCCGGACCCCTCTGCGTGGGGCTGAGGGAGCAGGGCTGTCCCAGGAGGCTGGCTTCTGATGATGCGATGTATGTCTACACTGTGAAAGAACCACACAGTCACGACAATGAAGGTCCCCCCATTCCACAGTTCTCCTTCTGTGTGTGTGCTGAGAACATTTAGGATCTACCTTAGCAAATTTCAGGCATACAATAAAGACCGTATTTCTTACCTGTGGTCATTTTGCTGCACGTTGGATCTGCAGAACTTACGCATCTCACACAACTGAAACTTTGTCCCTTTGACCCTCGTTGCCTCACCTCCCCTCCGCCGGCCCCACAACCACCATCCCGCTCCCGCCGCTGTGGGCGCAGCCCGCACGGCCCTCATCTCTGTGGGGTGCGCCGCCCGTCTTCCTGTGTCTGGCTCCTTCCATTCCACGCCAGGTTTTCCAGATCCCTCCATGTGGTTGCAAATGACAGGATTTCCTTCCTTTTTGAGGCTGAGTAATATTCCAGCGTGCATGCAGGGCTGTGTGTGCGCGCGTACCACAGTTTCTTTTTAGAAAAAAGTCAGACACACACATGCATGGAGCAGGGTGGTGGTTACCAGCAGCTGGGGCAGGAAGGAAATAGGGAGAAGTGGGTCAGGGACCTGTGGTCACGTAGGGCAGTAAGTCTAGAGCCCACAGCCACAGCCGCAGCCCCGGAACGGCCGCAGCAGCCCACGGTTCTGGTGGGTTGAGGGGGGAGCGGATGGGAGGGAAGAGCAGGTGGGAGGAGCAGGTGGGAGGGAGGAGTGGGTAGGAGGAGCGGGTGGGAGGAGCAGGTGTGGAGCCTCCTGTGCCAGGCAGGGCCTTTTATACCCCGGCCCAGGGTTAGGCCGATTAAGTGTTGGCCTCATGATTCCTGTTTGTGCCTTTTCTGCAGGGCCACAGAGAGTGAGTGTGATGATGTAAATGTGTCTGTGTGAGTGTGTCACTGTGTGTGTGTGTGAGTGTGCTCTTCCTGTCCACAGCCTCCCTTGGCTCTCACATCTTTCTCATGTTCTAAATTTGGCCTCTTTCCCAATTTGTTAGCTTGTTATTAATAGAAATTAATTTGTTTTTTAATCTGTTGACATAGTGGATCCCATCGGCTCGTTTTCCGAGCTGAGCCTGCCTTGCATTCCGGGGACAGATTTCACCAGGTCATGGTGTGCACGCGTTCCCACGCTGGCGGTCACACGCGCGCACGGTGGCGGTCACACGCTTCGGCACGTGGCAACTCCGCGGAGCTAGCAGAGTCCAAACCACTCAGAAAAAGAGGAAAGAAGCAAGCGGGCTTCCGAGACCTGACCCGGGGAAGGCTGTGAAGTGCAGACCGGGAGCCTGTGACGGGACGACCCTCGGGCCCGCGCTGAGAGGGTCCCTAGAAGGAAGTGGGGGGGGGGGGCGTGCGCAGGAGCAGAACGACACCGTTCGTGGCTTCTACGCGGCGACGGATTCGGTGCTTGCCCCAAACCAAAGTGGGAGGCCTGAAACCGTCGGAAGGGACGGGGTACGAGCGTGGCTGGGAGGCGACAGAGGTTCCGCACACACCCACAGCGCCATGCGCGAACACAAGCGCCGACCCGCTGCGCTCGGCCCGGGAAGGCGCGGAGAGAGCGCGGAGACGGGAGCCCGGCAGGAGGAGGGTTTGCGGGTCTCCCTGCGGGACTCCTGCGTAGAGAGCTCTCCGGACCGGGGTCTTCCGGAGTCACTCGGGGCTGAGCCCGGGCAGACTCGGAGACGCCCCCAGCCCGGCATCCCTGCCCGCGAGCGGAGGTGCCCAAAGTCCCAGGCCAGCGCCCCGTCCTCAGCCCGCAAACCCTTGCCTCCCCGCACCTGCACCCACAGAGCAGGCCCTGGGGTCCTCTTGGGACACGGCCCCTCCTGCCGGAGGAGGAAAGAAGAAAAAAGGGATAAAAAGAAAAATGAATTTACTGGCGGTCCTTCACGCCTTTCTGTCAACGGCCCAATCTCGGGTTGACGGAAGCAGCGGCGAGAGCAGCGCCACGTCCACCCCCGTCCCGGGGAGTTTGCGCCCCCGGAGGTGAGAAGCAACATCCAACCGTTCAGAAAACCACCGAGTTGCGCTGAACTCTGTTGCGTTGGAAATGCTCACAGGCACACCTTGGAGATATGTCGGTCTGGTTCCAGATCACCCCAATAAAGCAAATATTCCAATAAAGTGAGTCACGAGTTTTTTGGTTTTCTGGTGCATATAAAAGTTATGTTGAGGCCGGGCACAGCGGCTCAGGCCTGTAATCCTAGCGCTCTGGGAGGCCGAGGCAGGAGGATGGCGTGAGCCCATGAGTTGGAGGCTGCAGTGAGCTATGACTGATGCCACTGCACTCTACCCAGGGCAACAGAGTGAGACTGTCTCAAAAAAAGAAAAAAGTTATTTTGACACTATACTGTAGTCTATTAAGTGTGCAATAGCATATGTCTAAAGAACAATGTATATACCTTAAGTAAAAAATTATTGGCCGGGCGCGGTGGCTCACGCCTGTAATCCTAGCACTCTGGGAGGCCGAGGCGGGTGGATCACTCAAGGTCAGGAGTTCAAGACCAGCCTGAGCAAGAGCAAGACCCCGTCTCTACTAAAAATAGAAAGAAATTATCTGGCCAACTAAAAATATATATAGAAAAAAATTAGCCAGGCATGGTGGCGCATGCCTGTAGTCCCAGCTACTCAGGAGGCTGAGGCAGGAGGATCGCTTAAGCCGAGGAGTTTGAGGTTCCTGTGAGCTAGGCTGATGCCACGGCACTCTAGCCTGGGCAACAAAGCGAGACTCTGTCTCAAAAAAAAAAAAAAAAAAAAAAAATTATTGCTAAAAAAGGTTAACAATCATCTGAGCCTTCAGCGAGCCCTAATCTTTTCACTGATGGAAGATCCCGTGCCAGTGTTGATAGCAGCCGACTGCTCGACGGCGTGGTGGCTGCTGAAGACTGGAGTGGCCGTGGCAATTTCCTTTTCCTTCCTCCTTCCCTCCCTTCCTTCTTTTGTGAGAGTCTCACTCTCTCGCCCAGGCTGGAGTGCAGTGGTGTCATCACAGCTCACTGTAACCTCCAACTCCTGGGCTCAAGGGATCCTCCCACCTCGGCCTCCCAGAGTGCTAGGCTTACAGGCCTGAGCCACCGCGCCCGGCCTGTGGCCATTTCTTAGAATAAGACAACAGTGCGGGAGTCCCCAGACCCGCCTGGGAACAACAGTGAAGCCGGCCACAGCGACGGACTCTTCCCTCCATGAGAGATTTCTCTGTAGCACCCACAGCAGAACTGCCTTCAAAGGTGACGTCGCTCCTCTCAGACCCTGCCGCTGCTCATGGACTGTTCTAAGTCCTTTGTTGTCATCTCCACGGCGCTCAGGGCACCTTCCCCAGGAGGCGACTCCATCTCAGGAAAACGCTTTCTTTGCCCACCATAAGCAGCAGCTCCGCATCTGCTCAGCTTTTATGGTGAGATGGCGGCAATGCGGCCCCTCTCGGGCGCCACCTCTCGGTCTGCAGTGACCCCCGCCACTCAAGTCATCCGCGAGGGCTGGCATCGACTTCTTCCAAACTCCTGTTAATTTTGGCATTTTTCACCTCCCATAAATCATGAATGTTCTTACTGGCACCTGGAGGGGCAAATCCTTTCCGGAAGGTTTTCAACTTACTTTGCCCAGATCCATCAGAGGAATCGCGGTCTGTGCAGCTCTCGCCTTATGAAATGCGTTTCTTAAACGGTGAGACCTGAATGTCGAAACGGCTCCCCGGCCCACGGGCTGCAGGACAGACGCTGCTCAGCAGGAAACTCGAGTCCCCCTGGCGCTGGGGCCACCGTGCTCTGTCGGCGAGCAGGGACACTGTGAGAGGACTCTTGATCCGAGCAGTAGGCCTCGACAATGAGCGGGCTGGAAACATCCAGTAACCGCGCTGTGAACAGCCGAGCTCTCGCCCACCCACCCCTCCCGCCTCTTGGCCCCTGAGGGTGGAGCCCCGTGGCTGTCCCCCCACTGGTTGTCCCCCCGCAGCTGTCCCCCTGCAGCTGGCCCCCCGTGGCTGTTCCCCACGGCTGTCCCCCCGTGGCTGTCCCCCCGTGGCTGTCCCCCACGGCTGTCCCCCTGTGGCTGTCCCCCACGGCTGTCCCCCACGGCTGTACCCCACGGCTGTCCCCCTGTGGCTGTCCCCCACGGCTGTCCCCCACGGCTGTACCCCACGGCTGTCCCCCTGTGGCTGTCCCCCACGGCTGTCCCCCTGTGGCTGTCCCCCACGGCTGTCCCCCACGGCTATCCCCCACGGCTGTCCCCCCGTGACTATCCCCCGCGGCTGTCCCCCCGTGGCTGTCCCCCACGGCTGTCCCCCTGTGGCTGTCCCCCACGGCTGTCCCCCACGGCTGTACCCCACGGCTGTCCCCCTGTGGCTGTCCCCCACGGCTGTCCCCTGCGACTGTCCCACAGAAGAGCAGCCCTGAGCCCTGAGCCGCAGCCGCTGTGGCCCCCTCTGACCGGAAGGAAACGAGGAAGATGACGCCTCCCTTCTTTGTGGATGTCCTGTGATTTTCAGCCCTATGTCCCCTGAGTGACTCACAGCCGGGCCGGACCCGCCAAGGAGGAAGGCCGGGCCTCAGAGCGCCCCCCCATGGCCAGCGTCACGTGTCTCCTCCCGCTTCAGAGAGGCGAACTCGCCGTCCACACCCACCACGTGCGCCTGTGGCCCGCGGTCCCATCTCACACCCCCAGGAAGCTCTGCCCCCCCCACGCGTCCTGCCCCCCCCCAGTGTCCCGCCTCCCTCCGCAACTCCTCTGCCATCTCCACGACGGCCCTGCCAGGCCCCTGGCTGACCCCAGGGCAGCCTCAGCCCCTGCCAGGCTACCCCCGGGACCAGCGTGGTCTGACTGCACCCCCGTGTCCCCAGCACCCCCTCTGTCTGACAGAAGTGATGGAAACCAAAAGACAATGGAACAGCATCCCCAAAATGCTGACAGAAATAACTGCCAATCTTCCCATGACAGAAACACACACGCAGAAAGAAATAACTGCCAACCTATAATTCTATACCCAGTGAAACTATTCTTAAAAAATAGAGGGGTAGCGCGGTGGCTCACACCTGTAATCCTAGCACTCTGGAAGGCCGAGGCGGGAGGATTGTTTGAGCTCAGGAGTTTGAGACCAGCCTGAGCAAGAGCAAGACCCCGTCTCTACTAAAAAAAGAGAAAGAAATTAGCTGAACAACTAAAAATATATAGAAAAAATTAGCCAGGCATGGTGGTACATGCCTGTAGTCCCAGCTACCTGGGAGGCTGAGGCAGGAGGATCGCTTGAGCCCAGGAGTTTGAGGTTGCCGTGAGCTAGGCTGAAGCCACAGGACTCTAGCCTGGGCAACAGAGTGAGACTCTGTCAAAAAAAAAAAAAAAAAAGAGGGACTACAAACAAATTTTCACAAACAAAAACTAGCAGAATCTGTCACCAGGAAATTCATACCAAATGAGATACTGGAAGGTATTCTACAGGCAGGAAAAAACAGAGAGCCCAGATAGGACCAGGCTGGGCAACATAGCAAGACCCTGTCTCTTAAAAAGGTAAAGAACAATGAGCTGGGTGTGGTGGTGCCTGTGGGCCCAGCCACTTGGGAGGCTGAGGCAGGAGGATGCCAGGATCACAGTGAGCTGTGATCTCCACACACTCCAGCAAGGGCCACAGGGCAAGACCCTGTCTCTTTAAAAAAAAATTTCTTTTTTGAACTTAATGTTAAAAAATAGCACAAATCCCTTGTGGGATTTTTACTTGTGGGAAGTAGCTGAAAGAGAATTTTAATCATCTTAACGCATATTTACAAACAAGAGAAAATCAATAATCTAAGCATCCATCTCAAGAACTGGCATAAGAAGTTAAACTCCCCCAAATTAGAAGGAAATATGAAATAAAGAGCAGAAATTAGTGAAATAGGAAAAAAAAATACAATAGCGAGGGTCAATAAGCTAAAAGCTAGTTTCTTTGGAAAGATTAATAAAAAAAGAAAAGCTACAAATAACCAATATCAGGAATGAAAAAGGAGACATCACTACAGATCCAGTGGCTTTTTTAAAAAAAAACAAACCAGGATATTATGAAACACTTTATGCCAAACACATTGAAACTATAGTGGAAATGGACAAATCTAGACAAATACAACCTACGAAAACCATCACAGGAATAGATAGTTCTAGAACTAGTAAAGAAACAGAATCTCTGATATAAAAATTTCCTACAAAGAAAACAAAGAATTTGGTGAATTCTACCCAACATTTAAGAAATAATGAATACCAGTATTACCTTTTCCAGAAAGTAGGGAAACAATTCTCAACTCATTTTACGAGGTCCCCACAACCTTGATACCCAAACATGAAAACCGAACACGCCTGTGCTCTCCGACTCAGCAATTCCAGCCAACCAGAAACGCCTCCTTATGTTCAGCAGAGACACACATGAGAACGTCCACGCAATGCAACATTTTTTGTAATGGCCAAAAGCTACAAGTACCTCGATGACCATCAAGATATAACGGGCAGATAAATCATGGTGTGTTCGAGAGTGAACTGACTGCTGCTACCCGCAATGAGATGGACGAGTATCACTCACATAACGTGGAGAAAAAGAAGTCCGATACAAAAGAGAACAGGCGGTATGATTCCATTTACATAAAGTTCAAAACAGGCAAAATCAGTCTGTGGAATTGGAAGTTACAAGAGTGCTTCTTTTAAAGCTCCATGCCCAGCCCCCACGCCCTTCCTCCCACCTGGACTGCCCTTCCCCGCGCACCTGCGAACTCAAATGTCTCCTGCGTAAAGTCGACTCCTGACCTCCCCGAGGTAACCGATCAAGACCCCTCACGTCCCACCATGGCGCAGCTGTCCCCTACAGTGCCTGTGTGGGGTGAGGGGCGGTTGGCATTTCAAACATCGTCTAGCCCCGAGAGGCCACCTCAGTGTGAGACCTCCATGTGGCAGGAAGAGGAGACTGCCACGCCTGTGAGGCCACCGCAGGAGCACGGGCTCCTCAACCACACACCAGGCCGTGACCAGCTCTTCCCACCTGACGGAAACTGATGACTTGAGGCCGAACAAGACCTTCTCACTCGTGGTGAGGGGCTCTCACAGGGGACGCAGAGATTCCCCCTGAACCTGCTCTGTCATGAACTCCCCCTGCTTAGGTGAACCAGCGGGTGCTACATTCCAAATCGCAGGACAAACCCTCAGTCACCAGAACTCAGCTGGTCCTTGCCAGCAAAAGTTTAAAAAAACACTATCAACTATGTGACCACTCACAAAGGAACCCACAGCAGCCACCAATCAGGTTTAAATCTCAAGCCATGTGCAGCTGCTCACACCTGCAACCCCAGTGACTCAGGAGGCTCAGGCAGGAGGTTCCCTTGAGGCCAGGAGTTCGAGACCAGCCTGGGCAATACAGTGAGCCCTCATCTCCACAAAACAAGCTTAATTCTCAAATAATTGCTACTTCCTCATAAATGTCTTTCCATTTCATGCATGTGTTTGAGAAAATCCACTGTGCTCTATACTTACACTGTGTGCGCTGTTCTGTGTGTATCTTATACTTCAGTTAAAAAGGTATTTTTTAAGAAATATATTTATGAAAGTCTAACAAGTACAGAGACTCCCCACCCGATGACACCCCGAGGTGGAATCTCTCCCATGGGTGTGACTGGTGGGTCTGACTGGCAGGCTTCGGCACCACAGTGCTTTTTCCGGACAGCATCTCATGAACACTCACTGGGGTCTCTCACCTCAGCCCCTCACTCTATCCCTTCACTGAGAGCCCCCATGTCAGGATGCCCGGACAGACTTTGAAGAAAAGGCAAACAACCCAAGAACTCTCTTTCAGGAAACAGGCACCCTGGAGGGGCTGGAGGCACAGGCAGGGGCCGGGTGGGGCATGAGCACCTGGCAGACCTGGGCAGGGCCGGGCCAGGAAGACAAGCACACACGCGGCAGCCAGGACTCACCAGAGAGCAAGAGTCATGGCTACAGCGGGATGGGGGGTACTTCTGTATGATCCAAATCTCACAATGGATGGACTCAGTAAGTTTAAAAATAAGATAAAGACATAACTGGGTAAACCAGATAAGTTCAAAAGTAAAGATAAAGACATAATTTTCAGGGACTCCCATGTGGCCCCCGACTGCAGCCGGCGTCCGGTCCAGGAGGACGGTCCGGTCACAGGTAGTCATCCCTACGCTCAGGTCGTGTGGAGTCGCAGAGCTGATGCCTCTCACCTGGTCCTCACATCCCCATAGGGAGCCACAAAAGGGAGCCCAGACAGCGTCAGAGCCAAACACTTGTTTTAAATGGCTCTCTTCACCCTTATGAGAACTGCAAGAAACAAATCCAAGAGGTTACGGCATAGAAAAGAATGAAATGAATCTAGAACATCTGAGCAGCTTTCCTAAAAATGTAACTCTTGCAGTCCAGAAATCAGGCCAGCAGCATCCTTGTAGCATCCTGCAATGAATTCTAAACCTCACATCCAGATTCTAAATCAAAAGCATTTTGGTTTTGCAGCCTACGCTGTGCATAAACAATACTGAGAGCCCATGTGCCCTAAAGAGCTACCTGCATCACCTCACTGAAACCTTGCCACCTGGAGGGAGGTACATTTGGTAGCCCTGGTTACAGATGAAACAATCAAGTTCTGAAGGCCAAAGAATCTGCCACTGGTCACCAAGCTCGGGGCCCCGCTGGTTCCAGGCCCCGAGCTTTCCCCGGAGGTCGGCCACCCCTTTTCTTGGAGACACGATTTCACTGTCTCCCGGGCTGGAGTACAGTGGTGTCTTCACAGCCCACTGCAGCCTCCTGGCTCACGCGATCCTCCTGCCTCAGCCTCCCCAGTAGCTGGGACTACAGGCATGCGCCATCACACTTGCTCATTTTTCTATCTTTTGTCGAGAAAGGCTGTTGCTCTTGCCCAGGCTGGTCTCGAACTCTAGGCTCAAGCGATCCCCCCTGCCTCGGGTTCCCAGAGCGCTGGGATTACAGGCCACCACACCCGGCCTAGAAACTGTTCTTAATTTAGTCACGATTCCAACAAGCCTGGACAGTTGGTGCCCATTAAACACAAAGCAACAGTGACAGGCACGCGGTCCGGCCCCTGCAGCAGAGGCGGGCCTCCTCGAGGTCTTCCTCCTCCTCCGAGCAGCCCGCCCGGCTCGCAGACCCTCATGCTGGCCCGAGACCCTCGGGGATGCTCGGCTGGAACTGATTTTAGAAAAGTTCACCAAGTACAAAGAACAATAACGTAGACCATACATTTTTACCAAAAGTGTTTAAACTTCTGACACCGAAATAAATCCGTTCCCAGGAGACGTCACCTTCGGGACACCACCCAACGTGGCCGCACAGCAGCCTCCCGGGCCGGTGGCGCCCCCAGGCCCGAGCCTCCCCCAGGTGTCCCTCTTTCAGGGGTACCTGAGGTCGCGGCCTCCGCGAGGCCCACCCACCGCAAGGGAGACCCAGCTCTAGCCCCGCCCCCGATCTCTGCACCGCCCCGGACAGCGAGACCCCGCCCCGCCCGGGCAAGCCCCACCTCCGGCCCCGCCCCCGCGGGTCCGCTCTAGCCCCGCCCGCAAGGCCCCGCCCTGAAGGCCCCGCCCCACCTCCGGCCCCGCCCCCGCGGGTCCGCTCTAGCCCCGCCCCGGGACCCGCCCCGCCCGCAAGGCCCCGCCCCCTAAGGCCCCGCCCCACCGCCGGCCCCGCCCCAGGCCCCGCCCCCGCGCGCCCCGTTCCGCCAGGGCCCCCGTTGGCCGCAGACACCGCCCCGTTCGGCCCGGTCCGCCCGCCCCAGTCCGAAACCGGCCTCGTCGCGCTGGGTCTGCAGGCCGGCGACAGTCCCTCGGGCGCCTCGAGGTCAGTCCCTCAAGCGATGCGTCAGCCGCGGCCAGCCCTTGCCGTCGCCGGCTGTGGTCGGCTCCTGTGCACGCGCGCCGGCGCCCCCGCGACCCCGGCTGCTGGGCCCAGACGCGCCCCGAGGTGGGGCTGGGCGGAGGCCGAGGCGGGGGCGGCGGGCCGTGGGCGGTGGGGCCGGGCGGGGGCGGGGCGCCCGCGGACGTGGCGCACCCGATGGCGTCATCGCGCCTTCCCGGGGCATGCCGGGAGTCCTGGAGCGGGGGACGGGTCCGCGCCTGCGTGGTTCGTCCCCGCGCGGCCGCGGTTCCCCCTGGGGGTTGGAGCTGGGGGCTGAGCGTGCCCCGCCGAGCTCTCTTCCCGCGTGGCGTAGCCCTTGGCCTTGCTCCCCAAAGAGCCGACCCGCAGGAAGGACAGCCCGGGCAGGGCACTCGCCCGCGTCCCACCCGGCGCGCTCGGGGGCGGGGCCCCGTCCTGCGAGGCCTCGGGGGACGTGCGCACGGCCCTGGTGGTCTTGGCCCTCGGGCGGCCCCGGCACGGAGGGGAGCGGAACCGGGCCTGGGCGTCAGGACTGTCGCGGGGCTGGCTGCGATGGAGAAGGCGGCCCAGGCACTTGGAGCACTGGTCCGCCCAGCCAGGGCGCCCGCGGTTCGGCGGAAGCTGGTGGACTCTCGCAGCTCCTGGGGGGCAGTTTGACCTTAGAACCAGGCAGGCCCCTTTCAGGGGTGGTGGAAAACCTGAAACCCTGTAAACTGTCTGAATGTCCGCCTGTAGAGGCTGGCTGCGGAATACTGGTGTTTGCACACAACATGGCCATTAAAGGTTACATTGTATACAGATTCTTCAGTGAGGATTCTTACAGCAGTTGCAATCCCCACCACAACAAAATTGCCACCAATTTGTTATTTTACACTTCTGGAGGTCAGAAGTCCTAAATGAGTTTTAGGGGGTTAAAATCAAGCTGTCGGCAGTGCTGGTTCCTCCTGGAAGTTCTCAGGGGGAATCTGCTGCTTTGCTTTTTCCAGCTTCTAGAGGCTGCCTTCCACCTTGGAACCCCTGTGTCTGCCTCGCTCCTTACAGGGACACTGAGTGCACGGGGCCCACCCGGGTACTCCAGGATGACCTCCCCATCTCAGAATCCTTAACTGAGTCGCTTTTGCAAAGCCCATTTTGCCATGTAAGTGACAACTCAAAATAAGTGACAGGGGCAAAGATCTTAATCAATGGAGGATGGGCCCAGAAAAAAAGGAAAAACAGTGCAATTTGAGAACTCAGTTGTTAAAGGGGACGGGGCATACAGAAAGAAAACAGGAAGGGGGAGTGGGCAGTGAGACAAATGGTCCCATTCTTGTGAGGCCCAGGAAATCTGTATTTTACATAAGATCAGGCAAATGTTACAAGAGAAAAGGAATGAAGGAAGCCTGGTTATTTAGATGTCCCTTGGTAGGTGGCAGAATGATCCCATCTCCTCTCTGTTCTGCATCTGGGAAGATAAACCTGTAACCGGCTGTGGTTTGGTTTGTGTTTTTCCTGGGCCAGTACTCAACTTTGGCATAATAAACCTCCATTGGTAGAGATTTTTGCCTCAGTCATTTATTTGGGTGGATGAATTGAACAGACTTTAGTTTCAGGAGCTAAACTTAGGCTGTATGTAGACCCAAAGTTACAATTTGCAACTCCTTGTTTATGGGAGGCCAGCAAAGAATTTCCTTGTAAGTGATCTGTGGGGACAGCCCTTGTAGATGCCTGAGGCCTTTACCCGCCGTGGGGATCTGGCTGATGTGAAGTTAGTAGCAGCTGTTCATGTGGGAGAAGGTGTTGTGGACTCACCCCCGGGCTTGGCCTTCATTTGCATGAAGAGTTAGGGGATGATCCTGAGATTTTCATTTTCCCTGTAATTTCAGAGGTTTGGAGATTAGGACCAGGACTCCTTTTGGGGCCGTTCTTCTGTCTACCATTCCTGATGTGCCTTTTTTTTTTTTTAAATGTGTGTTGTGTACAGATAACGTGTATCAACAGGTACACAAATGTCAGAGTGCTTATCTCTGGAAGATGAGGATTCTAGAGCTTTTCATTTTCTTATCTCTGTCTTCTGATTTTTCTACAAGAAGCACATCCTGCTGGTGGGGTAAAAACCGTGTTAAAGTTGGCTGGGCACGATGGTTCATGCCTGTAGTCCCAGAGCTTTGGGAGGCCTAGGCAGGAGGATTGCTCGAGTCGAGCAGTTTGAGGTTACAGCGAGCTGTGATCGTGCCACTGCACTCATCGTGGGCGACAGAACAAGACCCTGTCTCTAAAAGAAAGGAAGAAAGGAAAGTTGGCAGGGGCTCTAGTGCACTCGGAGGCCCCCTCCGTAGCCCTCCCGTACTCTCTCCCTGTGTTCTCACCCTTCCCCGGGCTGCAGTGGCCCTCCTTGTCCTGCGTCAGGGTGGAAGGCGTGCGTGCTGTCTGCACTCCACTCGTCCTGAGCACCTTGGCAGGCGTTGGACACACCCTTGGCCTGCAGGTGCCTGGGGTTGTCTGTACCTGTGTGGCCTGCCCCTGCCCAGCCACTAGCTCTCCTGGAACCCTGGACCCTGAGTTGGTGATCCCCACCCCTTTGTCCTCCTGACACCCAGCAAGCTAGGGCAACAAGCAAGGGCTGCCCCAGCCAAATTTTCTTCCCCATACTGAGTAAACTCTTCACTGTACAACCCAAAAGAACCGGCCCCGTCAGGCCACTGGCCAGCTGCTGGCTCCAGCCATGAAGATTAAGCCAGCTCTGCAGTGAGCCCTGTGTGCAGTGCCTTGGAAACCCTCTCCACTCCACTTCCTGTGCCACCAGCTCCCGCCCGCCAGGCCTCGCCTCCTCCCTGCCACCCAGCACACTGCTCCCCCTTACCTGCAGTGATTGCCCCCACCTGGCACTCTCCCCGTTTTAATTCTGTACATCCCCCCTTGACTGTGAATTCCTGAGAGCTGACACCTTTGCCCTGTCTTGCTGCAACTGTGCCTGGCACACAGTAGGTGTCCAGTAAGCGTTGGTGAATGGTAAATGCCTGCGCAGCGGGAACACACCGAGCTCCGGGTGCTCTAAAGCGCCTGCAGGTCAGCGGGGGGCGCCTGGCATAGATGCATGGCCGGCCGTGTGTGCAGGAGGGCCGGGCGCCTGGGTGCCCCGCGGCGGAGACGCGCGGACTCTCCAGCCCACCTCAGTCCCTGCAAGCAGCGCGCTCTACTCCGAGTCTCCGCAGGAACCGCCTACCCTGGGAGATCTTTTCCTGTCTGTAGGAGTCTTGTCACCTGGCAGGTTGTGGTGTGTCAAAGTATTTAACCGTTTTCCTACTGATAGCTCTTTGGATTGTTTCCAAGTTTGGATGTTTACAAAATGCTGTGAATAGACCATTCCTGAGCACGTCTTCTAGGCTCACTCCTCAATGTTTCTGTTGCCTGATACACAGAAACGGAGCGGCCTGAGCATGTTTTACACAACTCCAAATTGTGCAAAAAGCCTCATCACAGTCTCCCCCGCTTCCCCTCAGCCACAGCAAATCATTGTCACCCTTTCCGTCCTTTCCAGTCTGGCAGCAAAACGGGGTGTCTCAGGTGTGCTTTGCTTCTGTGTTCTGGGGAATTGCTGGAGTCCGGCAGCTCGTGGGAGGAGGCAGATTGGGGGTCCCTGGTAAGGGTGGGGGTCCCCGCGAGGGTGGAGGTCCCTGTGAGGGTAGGGTCCCAGCGAAGTGGGGGAGTCCCCGTAAGCGTGGGGGTCCCGGCGAGGGTGGGGGTCCCGTGAGGGTAGGGTCCCAGCGAAGGGGGGGAGTCCCCGTAAGCGTGGGGGTCCCGGCGACGCGAGGTCCCGGTGAGGGTGGTCAGGGCTCATCTCCGCTGGCAGAAGTGCCTGGGGCGGGGGGCACAGGCGCTTGTTCTGGGACATGAAACTGAAAGGCCGGCTGGGGCCAGAAGGTGGGACATGGGACGGGACGTGGTCTTGTCGCCCGCCAGCGGAAAGCGGCCAGGGCTCCGCTCGTGTCTGCGCAAAGGCCCGGCCCGGCCCGGGGGGGGGGGGGGGGGGCGGGCAGCGCGGGTGCGGGCCGGAGGGTCGGGTGGGCGAGGGCAGGGCGGGGCCCCCAGGGCGGACACACCCTTTGGCCTGGAGCCCCGCCCCCTCCCGGAGCCCCGCCCCTCCCGGAGCCCCGCCCCCACCCGGAGCCCCGCCCCGCCCCCTCCCGGAGCCCCGCCCCTCCCGGAGCCCCGCCCCCGCCCGGCCTGGCGGAAGCAGCGCGGCGGCGGCCTCGGCGGCTCTGAGCGCAGGTGAGCGTCCCGGGCAGGCTGGGCCGGCAGCGCCCCCTGCGTGCTTTATCCGGGGGTCCCCCCGGGCCGTCTGATACGCGGCGGAGCGTCCAGAACCAGCGGGTCCGTGGGACCTGCCGAGCGTGGCCGGTGCCTCCCACGCGGCCCGCCGGGGCGCAGGGCCGGCAGAGAGGCCTGTGCCCACTGCGGTTCGGATCCGGGACGGACCGACTCGGGCCGCGGCGGGGAGCAGCCCAGCCGGGGGCGCTGGTTCCCCTGTGGGCCTGAAACGTGCTCTTGACCCGCTTGTGGGGCCGCGTAGCGTCTAGAGAAGGCTGCACACGCGGCATCCTTGGGGGATGTCGCGGGCTTCAGTGGCAGCAGTGAACCACGCAAGTTAAGCGGCATCTTCCTGGTCCCAGCGCCCAGCCGGCGTTGGGGCTCAGCCGCCACCTCCACTCCGCATCCGTGTCCTTGACCCCAGACTGTGGCGGGAGAGCCCCTCGTGCTGTCCCAGGAGGAAGACTCTTGGGGCGCAGAAGGCAGCGCTGCTCCCAGGCTGGACTGCGGAGCGGGTGCTGGGGCTGGGGCTCCTCCCATGGGGAAGTCAGAGTTACCATCCGCGGCCCCGCGGCCCCTCCTTCCCCCACCCCACAGCGTGTCAGGAGATGACTGTGCCCGTGAATTCCAGTCTGTTTGGGTGACCACACCCTGGCCTCCCTAGGCCCCCACCCAGGCGGGGCTGGTTTTGTTCCTGTGCTCTGCGCGGTGGGCTTGGTGACCCTGGTGAGTTACTGGCGCCCTTGCCTCCGTTTCCTCTGCAGGCCTGTGTGAGCATGTCTCCCCTCCTGGCTGGCACCGGGGCCTCCTCCCTCCACTTTGGCCACCGTCCCTGTCACCCTGACCAGCCCTGGGAAGGGAGTGGGGAGGGCCCCTGCAGCAAGGCCAGGCCGTGCCAGGCACGGGCAGACCAGGAGTGAGAAGAGCAGTGTTCTCAGGAAGCGGGGATTCGGGGATTCGGGGAACCGGGAGGGGATTCTCGGGGAACCGGGAACTCACCGAGGCCGCATCATCCTGTCTGGCACCTTTGCAAAGGGCGGCTGGAGCTGCGTCATTCCCAGCAGTGCGTCTCCTGGGCTTTTCCTGTGGCTTTTGAATGAAGCCCAGCTGCCCCTCCCGAGTGTCAGCACCGTGGGTCACTTTGTCCAAAAACAGGGAGCCCTCCCTGGCTGCCCCTGCGTACCTCTCCAGGTGTCCCTACCCCCCGGGGTGGGTCCTGCCCAGCCCTTGTCCCCAGCCACTGCGTGGCAGCTGCCCAGGGAACGTGTCTGCCCGCCAGTGGCGTGTGCTGGGGCTGGCGTGGGTGGGTGTCCCACGGTTCTCTGACGGCTTCACTTTCCCTTGACCCGGGGCAGGGCACCTGTGCTGTGCTCTCGGCCCGGTCCTCAGGGACATCGTTGCAGGGCCACCTCCTTCATTCAGGCTCCGAGCTTGTCCCTGGTGAGGTTTTAGGGCCTGTAACCCAGCCTGCCTGACAGCCTGGCTTCCCTGTGGGCTGGCCCAGGGTGGCGCGGAGGATGTCCCCGGCCCCAGAATGGGGTCATGGAAGCTTATGTCCCCAGTGGCCACCCAAGGACACCCTACCTTCTCTGTCTTGCCCAGGGCTCGTGAGGCCAGGATCCTGGGGGTCCCTGGCCGAGTGGGAGCCTGACCCTCCTTGTCCTCAGGGCGAGGACAGGCCCAGTGGACAGGCAGGGTTTCCACAGCCCCTGTGCTCCCCTGGGGTCTCCGGGCCACAGACCACCCCAGTCCCACCCTGCCCTTGTCCAGGGAAGTAAGAGGCAGGGGCTTCCTGGGCCAGACTTGCCATCCCCACCTTCTCCTGGGCAGCAGGTGCCCCCTGAAGGCATGTGGGCAGGAGGTGAGGCTGGCATCTGCACCCCACATCCAGTCCCCAGGCTTCCTGCCTGTGGTGGCCGTTGCCAGGGGAGCTGGTTACGCAGCCTCTGCCCCCACGTCCGCTCGGGGAGGCTGAGCCGGAGAGCGTGACGACCGGGAGCAAGGCAGGCCCCTGCCACGGGGGAGGCTATGGCTCTTCCTGAAGCACCGGCCCCACCGTGTGGGCTTTTTTCCCCCTTTGCAGACTCTCTGGCCTGTCAGACCGCGGGAGAATCTGGCTGAGACATTCTCTCCGACGCAGGCGACACCTCAGCCCCACCATGAGTCTGGACATCCAGTGTGAGCAGCTGAGTGACGCCAGGTGGACAGAGCTGCTGCCGCTGATCCAGCAGTACCAGGTGGTCAGGTGAGGCCCGGCGTGCGGGCGGGGGCGCTTTATTTATGGACACAGACGTGATTCCATGTCGTTTTCACGTGGCAGGAAATGTTGATCCTGTGCTTTTTCCAACCATTTAGACTGTAAAGCCCATTGCAGACACAGGCGGGGGCCGGCTGGTGGGGCCTCTGGCCCCGTGGGCTCGGCTCCTCCCTCCCTCTGGGAACCCGGGGGCAGGACTGGGCCGAGGCCCCTCGGTCAGTGGCCGTGGAGGTGCTGCCGGTCCCTGCCGAGTCGGACTGGCCTCTGTCCTCAAAGTTCTCACAAACCCAGCAGCCCGGAAGGTTTGACAGCAAGAGGCAGGTGCCTGCGTGGGCCTCACCGTGAGCGTGTTACGTGAAGTAGTTTCAGGTCTGCGGAAGAGACAGGAAGGCAGCACAGGGCTCCCGTGCGCCCTCCCCAGCCTCCCCCGATGACAGCATCTCGCGGCAGCTGGGCACAGCTGGCACTCGGCCAAACAGAGATGCCAGCGCTGGCCCCGCACGTCCAGCTGCAGGCACCGGTCCGCTTTTTCACCGTGCCCTCTCCCTGTGCCTGCTCAGTCCGGGATTCCACGTGGTGTTTGCTCCTCCCATCTGTGACAGCCCCGTCCCTCCGTCCCGGTGCTCTGACAGCCGTGGGCGGGGCCAGGCTCCTGCGGACCCCCTCCATGTGGGCTCATCTGGGCTGTTCTCGTGGCTGAAGTCACAAGTTTTTGGCAGGAATTCGTGGGCCCATCGTGGCACCTTGCGACCACCTGGTGAAGGTGGTGGCTGCGGTGTCTCCCCTGTGGAGCCGCCCTTCTTCCCTTGTCACTGACGGCGTCTGGGAGGCGCTTTGAGGTTCTGCTGATGCCGGCTCTGCTCAGACTCACCTGCGGGTTTCCGCGGCGTTGGTGGCTCGCACTGGAACGGCCATCGTGTGCGGTACTTGTCGTCCCCTCCCCGTTTACCAGCGAACAGCCTTTTGTGAACAAGAGCCGGCTTTCCTCCCACCTGCAATGATTCATTTACTCGGGATGGCGTGAAGATACCCATGCTGCTGAGCTGTGATCGAGCATCGTGGCTTGTTTTTGCTCCCACATCACAGCTCCGACTGCTGGGAGCCCCTCCCATCGGCTGCTGTGTCCTGTCCCATGCACGTCCCCCAAGCCGTCCCCTCTCTGGACAGACCAGGCGCCCTCGTGCCCTGGGCCCCGAGGCAGGACGTGGAGAAGACAGCGTGCCGCAGACACACGTCTGCAGTGTTTGAGTGTCTTAAACAGAAGTTCTGTACAATTTCTCCTGTTTTTTGTTTCGTTTTTGAAACGTGCCGGTGTGACCCATCTTGCTCATTTCTTGGCCCACTGATGGGCCACGCCCTGCGTGTGGGGTGGTCCTTGAGCCTGAGGCTGGTGTGGCCGAGTGGTGACTCCAGGGTCCTGCCTGCAGGCTGGATGACTGCGGCCTCACGGAGGTGCGGTGCCAGGACATCAGCTCCGCCCTGCGGGCCAACCCCGCCCTGACGGAGCTCAGCCTGCGCACCAACGAGCTGGGCGACGCTGGCGTGCGCCTGGTGCTGCAGGGCCTGCAGAGCCCCAGCTGCAAGATCCAGAAGCTGAGGTGAGCTGGGGCCCTGCCCGGGCTTGCAGGGGCCGCGGTGGGCCGGCAACGGCTGCGGGCGCGTCAGCTTCAGCCGGAGGCACGTGGGTGGTGTCCACACACTGCGGGGACAGGGCCCCTGTCACCCCTGGGCATCACCGCGCCACCCTGCGGACAAGGGGCTTTGCAGAACAGCCCTGGGCCCGCGGACCCAGAGCCCCCCCAGGGAAGGACAGGCACAGACCTGCCCCCTGCGAGGTGCTGCCTGGCCGCGGGGAGGCCCTGACGGCGGGTGTGCGCCAGCCTGCAGAACTGCTGCCTCACGGAGGCCGGCTGCGGGGTCCTGCCCGGCGTGCTGCGCTCCGTGCCCACCCTGCGAGAGCTGCACCTCAGCGACAACCCCTTGGGGGACACGGGCCTACGGCTGCTCTGCGAGGGACTCCTGGACCCCCGGTGCCACCTTGAAAGGCTGCAGTGAGTGTGCTCTGCTGGGGGTGGCTCCCCGCTGCCCCTCCCCGGCACGTGGGAACCGAGGAGGGGCCGGGTCGCAGGGCCCCGAGGTGCTCCTCCCCTGTGGCGCTGCGGCTGGGGACCCCGTTGGGTCCCACCTCCCCATCCAGTTGCCTCTGCAAGGCGCTGGCAGCCGTCCTGGGACCCATGGCGGGAACCGGTGCCAGCTGAGTCAGGTGGCCTGGCCACGAGTGACCACGGCCGAGCGTGATTTCCCGGGTCTGGTAGAGCCCTGGGTGCGAAGGGGCCTCTGGGCTGGTGAAGGGTTTCCGGTGTCCACGTGGGCTGGAGCCCTGGACACTGCCCGCCCTGCCCTGAGCCCTGGGGATGGGTCTCTGGGCCTCAGTACTCCCGCGACGCTAAGGGGTCGCACCCCTCCCTGTCCCCGTCCCGGGGGCTGACACCCGCCCGCCCGCCCCAGGCTGGAGTACTGCAACCTCACGGCCGCCAGCTGCGAGCCCCTGGCCTCGGTGCTCCGGGCCAAGCCGGACTTCAAGGAGCTCATGCTGAGCAACAACGAGATCGGCGAGGCCGGCGTCCGCGTGCTGTGCCAGGGCCTGAAGGACTCCCCCTGCCAGCTTGAGACGCTCAAGTAGGTGCGGGGCCGGGTGGGGGGTGCGGGGAGCAGCTTGGGGCGGGGAGGGGGGGGGGCTCCCTGCTCCCACGGCACATCTTGCGTCCCAGGCTGGAGAGCTGCGGTGTCACGACGGCCAACTGCAGGGACCTGTGCGGCATCGTGGCTTCCAAGGCCTCGCTGCGGGAGCTGGACCTGGGCAGCAACCAGCTGGGCGACGCGGGGCTGGCGGAGCTGTGCCCGGGGCTGCTGCGGCCCAGCTCCCGGCTCAGGACGCTGTGGTGAGCCGGCCTCCCTCGGGGGCGACGGCTCTCCCGGGTGCCCCCCCCCCGCCCCGTCCCCCGCTGCGCCCGGTGCTGGTGAGGAGCATCTGTAGAGCGTGTCGCTGCCCCGCAGGCTCTGGGAGTGTGGCATCACCGCAGAGGGCTGCCGGGAGCTGTGCCGCGTCCTCAGGGCCAAGGAGAGCCTCAAGGAGCTCAGCCTGGCCGGCAACGAGCTGGGGGACGCGGGCGCCCGCCTGCTGTGCGAGAGCCTGCTGGAGCCCGGCTGCCAGCTGGAGTCGCTGTGGTGAGGCCCCAGGGGGGCGGGCGAGGCGCTGGGGCTGCCGGCTCAGCCCCGACCCTCGGGTCCTGCCCGGGAGGGGTGCGGCCTGGCGGGGGCCCGGGGCCTGGGGGGAAGGGCCGGCTGCAGCCGTGGCCCAAACCGCGCCGTCCACAGGGTGAAGACCTGCAGCCTCACCGCCGCCTGCTGCCCCCTCTTCAGCTCGGTGCTGGCGCAGAACAAGTCCCTGCTGGAGCTGCAGATGAGCAGCAACAAGCTGGGCGACGCGGGTGTGCGGGAGCTCGGCCAGGGCCTGTGCCAGCCGGGCGCCGTGCTGCGGGTGCTCTGGTGCGTGTGCGTGTGTGTGCGCGTCCCGTGGAACAGTAAGCGGGCTCTGGGGTTCCACGCTTGAAGCCTGGTCTCTTTCCGGGTCTCCCCGACTCTTGCTAAAGCACTTTCTCTAGAAGTTCCCAAGAAACATGCCACGGAGGTGACTTGGGAGCCTTGGCTGGGTGTGGAGCCCTGTGCCGCGCGTGGGCCCGTCGCTGGCCAGTGCTGCTGTGTCATTTTCTGTCTTCTGGGGGAACTCTGCTCTTCTGATCCCTGATCCACCGTGATCCTCCTGGCAGCTTCTAAAGAGCTCTCTGTCCGTCGTATTCGGGTTCGCCGTGCCCGGGGCCGGACAGGGACTGAGACACAAGCTGCCAGGCCGCACTGGGGGAGCAGCCGGTGCAGGAGCATTTCGGGGTCCTCTGGCACGCCGGGCATGGGCCTGTCACCATCCCAGGCCCAGGTCACACAGCCCATCCTCCGTCCTGACCTCCACCCTGCTCCCCCCAGGCTGGGGGACTGCGAGGTGACCGACGGTGGCTGTGGCAGCCTGGCCTCGACCCTGCTGGCCAACCGCAGCCTGCGCGAGCTGGACCTCAGCAACAACTGCCTGGGAGACCCGGGCGTCCTGCAGCTGATAGACAGCCTCCGGCAGCCGGGCTGCGCCCTGGAGCAGCTGGTGTGAGTGGGCGCCCGGCCCGGGGCTCAGGCAGGCGGGGCGGGGGTGGGGACGGGGCGGGGACACCCAGCCCACTCCTTGCCCACCCTGCGCAGCCTGTACGACATCTACTGGTCTGAGGAGATAGACAACCAGGTGAGGGTCCTGGAGGAGGACAAGCCGTCCCTGCGGATCATCTCCTGAGCCCACTGCCGGCCACCAGGCTCCTCCACCTGCTCTCCCTGGACAGTGGCCGCAGCCACCCACAGGGTGGACCGGCTCCCCGGGGGGCGCACTCTGTGGGTATCCTAGCTTTCCCTGGAAAGAAACGCTTAAATCAACTTATTTTAGAAAAGTTTAGACACTTTATCGTCATTAAAGCACTTTTTTGGCAAGAGGGTGCCCGTCCTTCCTTGTGGGGTCCCCTGAGGAGACCACAGTGTCCAGGGCTAGCAGGGGTCTCGGCCCCTCTCTGCCATTATTAGTGGCGCCCACCTCCCGCCACTCTGGGGTCACGGGGTGTGCGGGGCCTGCGGGAGCTGCCCTGGCCTGGCCGCCTGCAGCCTGGGCCCCAGCACCGTCCCCCCGCCAGCCCCAGCCCCGTCAGCTCTGCGGCTCTCTGGATGGGGGGGCCGGGTGCACCTCAAGCCCCTGCGCAGCCCAGGGGGGACCTGCATTGCCGGGGGCTGGGGGGGGGCTGCCCCGCGAGGCCGTGGGAGGCTCGTCGGCTCTGAGGGCCGAGTGCCCAGGCACAGACTTCAGGTTTGCTGCTGTGACGCCTGTCAAGGTGCCCCACGGTCTTCAGTTTCTGTGACAAATCTGATCCCCTGTTCAGAGGAACCAGGGCTCCCTGGAGAACAGGGTGACCCAGGCCTGCGGCAAAACATGCACAAGGTGGGCCCGGAGCGTGTCATAGCCTCAGAGACCAGAGCTGGGACGAGTGAGGACGGGTGGGGCGGCCCCTCCAGCGAGGTGCCATGTCCACCCACCAGATGCAGCGCCGAGGGCCCAGGGTGGCCAGGGTGGCGTCAGGGAGGCTGTCCCTGCAGCGGGGAGACGGGGCCGCCACTCTCACCAAGGGGTCAAAGCCGCCACCCGTGAGGGGAGCAGAAGGAGCTTCCTGGGGGTGCTGGGGGGACGTCGAGCGGCTCCAGCTCCAGGGAAGCGTGAGGGCAGCGGCGTGACCCTGGCCCGTGCGGGACACAGTGGCCCCAGCAGGACAGTGTCAGGGACACACGCAGGACTCGGGGAAACCGCTGCAGGAGCCGCCCTGGGCAGAGGCATTGGGGTACAGTCCTCAAGCGCCCCACGTTCCAGCCCCGCGACTTACGGAGGGTGGAATCTTCCCACCACGCTTTCGCCTCTTCGTGTGCGCTTGCAAATTTTCATGGTCGGGTTTTAACGTTCCAGCCTGAGCAGGTGGCTGCCCCTCCCAGGGACCCTGTGGCCACTGCCCAGCGGGTCACCAGCCCCATCCCACGGCCGGGACAGATGCAGCGGTGGGGAGGTGGCCCCGGCGACCCGCACACGCACCCACCGCACTCCAGGGGGTCTCGGGCAGAGGCAGAGCCGACCTGCCGGCCCCCCGTGCTTCGCGGGTCTCCCAGGGGGCGCGGAAGGCAGGGAGGAGGAGGAGGCTGCAGACCTTCGTCGCCACTTTATTTGTTCTGTTTGCTCGTGGGGATGACCCTGAACTCAGGGAGCCACGGACACGGGTCCCAGCACCCAGTTACAGGCCTCCGGCCCTTCGAGTGTCCGACTCAGTTTACCCTGAGGGGCCAGTCCAGCGGCCTCCAACGCCATCCACAGGCCGCCAGGTCACTCTGCCAAACGAAGACTCGCGGGAACGGCTCAGTGCTGCCGTCTGATCGACGCCTCTCGGCCGCTCGGTGGACGACCGTCCCTCGCACACAGGCCGCCAGGAGGGGCCCCCGCCCCCACCGCGCTGCCTCGGAGCAGCTGGGGCGAGGGGCGCGGAGAGGGCCGGCGGAGCCAGGGCTGGGCCGTGCCAGGGCTGGGTGACGGGGCACTCGGGGCCAGAGGCCACTGGGCTGCGCAGGGACCCTCACTCCAGAGGAACCAGCTGCCCTGGGCCAAGCCCCAGCAACCAAGGACACACACGTGTATCACACGCAGTCACCCGTGTGTACACGCTTACGTGCACACACGCAGATGAAGCCAGGGCAGGCTGCCTTCACCCCTCCTCAGTCCCTCTGAGTGGAGCGCACAGGAGGAAGAACAGGACCTCAAGGCGGGCCTGGGTCCGGGGAGGCTCCCGGGGTGGCTGAGCTGCAGGTCAGTTTGGAGCTGGAGGCCCCGTCCCCTCTGCCGCCCCCGTCCCCTCTGCCGCCCCCGTCCCCTCTGCCGCCCCCGTCCCCTCTGCCACCCCCGGCCCTGGCGGGTCTTCGTCCGGCCCCAGTGGGTGCTGGTCCCCGTTGCCGACGGCTCTGCCCGGGCCGCCCCTGCTCTGCTGCTTCTGCCGCCGGGTCTCCTTGTACCTCAAGGTGATGTCCCTGGGGGTGGCGCAGGGAGGCCCGGTCACACCTGCTCCCGCACCAGCCCCCGGCTGGGCCCCGTGGACATCCGGGCACCTTTGTCCCTTCAGAGGTCACGAGGCCCGAGCCCCTGGGGGCCTGTGGGTCAGGAGGGCCCGGGCTGGCTGCCACAGGGAAGCTGGCACAGCCGCGCCCAGAGGGTCGGGCAGGGACAATTAAACAAACCGCGGCAGAGCTTGTGCCCGGAGACGAGGACAGCCGCTGGCCGGGGCGGGGCCCCCGCCAAGAGCACCAGCCCTGCCCCCACTGACCTCAGGAAGAAGCGCCAGACGGTCCAGGTGAGCACCAGCACGGAGCCGAGGGTCCAGCACTGGGAGATGTAGAAGGGCAGGGACAGGGTGAGCGTGTGGGGGTCGTACTTCACCACGATGAGCAGCTCCGTGACCGTGATGGCCGCCACCAGCCAGGCCTGCGGGCCCAGCTTCCTGTGGGGCTTCCTGCAGAGGGGGCAGCGGCTGGCCCAGCTCCCCCAGCCCCACGGGGCCCCCCAGGCAGCCCCGGCTCTGCCTCCCGCCCTCCGCACCCCTCCCCTGCACCCCGGCCCGGCCCGCGGCCCTCACGGGTCGTCCATGAAGTCGTAGATCTCGCGCATGGCCACGCCGCCCACGTTCACGAAGAAGACCAGCCGCAGGAGGACCAGGTAGTGCTCGGGGGGCATCCACAGCACGAACTTCAGGTAGAACGTGTTCAGTTCCGCCAACAGAAACTGGGGGCGGGAGGGTGCGGAGAGGGTGAGCCCTCGCTCCGGCCGCCGGCCAGCCGTGCGACCCCAGGGCAGCCCGGCCTCACCACCAGGATGATGCCGCACACGGCCAGCCAGCGACGCAGGCTGGAGGCGGGCTTCCACTCGAAGCGGACCCAGCTGTACGGCGTGAACTGGAAGGCGATCCTCTTCATCTTGCCCCTGCGGACCGGAGGGCCGTCGGCCTGAGACGAGGCCTCCCCACCTCGCACACCAGGACTGCTCTGCGGGGCAGCGCCAGCCCCGGGACGGGCGCGGAGCAGCGGGGTCTACCCGCCCCAGGCCAAGCCCCACCTGCCACGGCCCTCCCCGGTGTAGGACCCTCCTCCAGCCCAGCCAGCGCGGCCCTGGCCCCTCGAGAGGGCTCTGCGCTGGCTCCGGGGGCCCTAGGGCACCAACAGACAGGAGGTGAGGCCTCCCCAGCATGGCCCTGGGACTTTTCTTAGACTTTTGTTTCCTTTTTCAAATCCGAAAGTAAAAACAACAGAGCACCTGCAACTACTCCGTAACGAGACCACAGGCAGGGGCAGTGTGGGGTGGCCGGTGCCACAGAGTGGACATTCCAGGAGGGCCACCCCGCCCCCCCCCGCAGCACGCTGGACAGACCTGGCCCTCGGGGCCACCGAGGCAGGGCAGCAGACGCCACCTCAGGCGCCACACCCACCCAGCCCCTGCTGAGGCTCCCGAGACGTACTTGTAGGTTGGAATGTTCCAGAGGCCCTGCCACTTGTAGGTCTTCAGGGACAGCCACTCGAGGGTCTTCATGCCGCAGTAGATGCCCAGCCCGTTGCAGACGAGCACGTCCATGATCCACTGGGGGCAGCAACCAGGTGGGAGGCAGACACCCGTGGGACCCCCGCCCAGCACCGGAAGGCGACGCCCGGCCCCACAGAGCTGGGAGGCGTGAGGACCCGCGAGGCCCACAGCCCTTCCCGTCACGTCCCTCCTGGCCCAGGATGCACCAGCCCCAGCCCGGGAGGCCGCACGGGGCACCTACGTGATCCCACCAGCACTCGCTGAAGTTGGGCAGCTGGTGCTCGAGGCTGTACTCCAGGAACTCGAACATCACGCTCACTATCATGCACATCCACCAGTCCCGGATCATCAGCGTCTGCGGGGCGGACGCCGGCGTCGGGCTCGGCACTGAGCGTGCAGGGGTCTCCCCGCACACAAGCCTCGCCCACGGGGAATGCCAGCCCCACCTGCCCACCGGCAGGGCCCCCGGCCCCGTGAGGTCCCGGGTGAGCACGTGAGGTGGGCAGCTGTCCCCCCAACAGCCTTGGTTTTTAACACTTTCAGCAAATGAGGCAGTGTCCTCACGCTCAGGGGCGGAGCTCTGAGCTCTGGAGGGAAGGCCTGGTCCCTCCGCCAGGCCAGCCAAGGCCGAGCCGGGGCTGCCGCGTGGGCGTGTGGGGTCGCGCGGGTGCTGCTCTTGGCCCCGCGGGTGGCGCCAGCCCCTCCTTCAGCAGTGGGACGGGAGTGGAGCCCGAGCCCAGGCTGGGGCGGGACTTCCCGCCTCTCGCTCCCCCCTTCCCTACCCGGCCCCACAATGCTGGGGACAGGGCAGGGATCCGTGGGCAGGGCGCCCACTCCAGCCCTGCTGGAGACCCCCGGCTCCCAGGCGTTTTCACGGACCCTGTAGGACAGCACGGTGCCTCACGGCCAGGGCTCACCCACCCACCGCACTCAAGGGGCACGGAAGGTCAACCTGGGCCAGAAACAGCCCAGAGCACAGGGCAGGCCTGAAGGGCGTGGGATCAGAAGAGGAGGTCACCGTACCTTCAGGTACCAGCCGAGAAAGTGTGCGGGAACAAAGCCGTCCATCTTGTCCTGTGGGCGACAGGGCCTGACCTCAGGTACAGCCGCCCCCGCCCCGGCTTGAGCTGCCCCCATGGCTGGCAGGTCAGCTGGGACCACAGAGCCTCTGAGCAGCACCCGCCAGACCTGGGGGACGCTCCCTGGGCCCCTGCAGACGACACGCCGGACATCCGAGAGAGCAGGCGCCCACCCCAGGGAGCCCCCTCTAAACCGACAGGGCCCAGGGCAGGTCTCCGGCCAGGAGAGACCCCTCGTGAGGGCGGCAACCTCACGCAGTCACGAAGCCTGGGCAGCCCCCGTGCCTGGGCACCCAACACCGGCCTGACCCTCGGGGGGCCCACCTCGGGGGTCCCAGCCCTCACCCAGACGTTGTGGAAGGGGTCGGTCTCGTTGTCTGCGTCATAGATGAGGCAGTTTCCCCCGTAGTCCCTCTCTGGCAGCGGGACCCCCAGGCTGGGGTCGATGTATTTCAGGAACTGCCGGCCGTCCTGCACGGTCTGCAAGGCCAGCACCCTCGTTAGTGGGGCCGGGACGGGTGCGGCTTGGCACGCGGGTTACGTCTGTGGCGCATCTCAGTCGGCCTGTCGACAGTCTTGCCAGCTGTCCCACCCCAGGCAGGGCTGCAGACCTGGGGTCCCGAGACCCGGCAAGGGGGCGGGGGCGGGAGGTGACCCCCAGACCGCCGCCCCACGTCTCTGCAGCTGTGCTCACCCTGGGCAGGTGGCGGGACCTGGAGCACCGGTCGGACGGGCCACGGAGGCGGCCGTGCTCCCGACTTCGCCCGCCACCCCCAACGGGTCCGCAGGGCCAGACACCCTCACGGAGGAGTCACCTTCGTGGGACGCCCCTTCTGTCTTCAAATGACGCACAACAGCCTTTCCCAGACTCACAGAGGCCACTGTTAGCCAGATGCTCCTCTTGGTCCCTCAAGGGAGGGGGTTCGCCCTCGAGCAGGCCTGACTCTCCCTTGAAGCCCCTCTGGCCACCAGCCAAAGGACAAAGAGGAGGAGGCTCGGTGGCCTGGAGACCAGATGACAGAGCCGAGGTCCAGGAGGCGCAGCGGGAGTGAGAACACGCCGGAGTCTCGGGGCGGGCCCCGGCCACACAGTGACAGGAGACCAAGACAGCCCCCTTGAGCTCGGCCTGGGGCTGGAGCAGACGGGACCCAGTCTCAGGGGACAGAGGCAGACAGTGCTGGACACGACACCCCTCCCAGCGGGTCTGACAGACTCTGCGGTGGCGACTGTGTCTCCGTCACCAAGCGGCTCTGGGGCAGCAAGGCGGGGGCAGGACCCCGATCCGCGCCCAGGCGCCGCCCCACAGCGCCAGGCAGCCGGTGTCGGGGGCAGTAAAGGAGTCGCCACACAGGGGAGAAGTCTGACAGACACCCCGGCCAGCTGGTCGGGTCGGCACCGCCAGTGACAAGCCGTAGTGACGGCGTGTGCCATGAGAAAGACCTCACACAAATCCAAATTAATGCCGACACCCCCAAATCACAAAAAAGACATTCCAGGAAGATTACAGAATAATTCTCTTACGAATATGGATGCAGAAATCCTAGACAAAACACTAGGAAACCAAATCCAGCAGTACAGAGAAAAGGCTCTACACCATGACCAAGAAGGATTCATCCCAGGAACGCAAGGATGCTTCGAAATAAGAAAATCAATCAACATAACACGTCATGTTAATCCAGGAAAAAAACCCCTATCATCATCTCATTTCACACAGAAAAGGCATTTTCATGATAAAAATGCTCAACAAACTAGAAATGCAACAGAACCCCCCGCCTGACAGGGGCACCCATGAAAATCCCACGCTGGCGCACTCGGGGGGCAGAGACCGGAGTGGGACGGGCACGTCCGTCCTGGCCGGCTGCAGCCGACACTGCGCCGGAGCCTCCGGACAGGACAGTCAGACAAGAAGGGCAGAGAAGGCATTCCGCCTGGAGGGGAAGCAGCAGAACTGTCTCTTTCTGCAGACGGCACGATCTTGGATATAGAAAATCCTACACCATCCACCAAAAAAGCCCCTCTCCAAACCACAAACTATGAGCGCTGATGAACTAGCTCAGCAAGGTTGCAGAACACAAGATCGTCACACAAAAGCTAGTCGCATTTCTATGCACTGGCAATGAGCAACGCAAAATGCAATTACAAAAACAATTCCATTTACAGTAACATCAAAATGAACAAAACACCTGGAAATAAATGGAATGAAATGCAAAATTTAAACTCTGAAAACTGTAAAACATTGTTGAAAGAAATTAAAGACCTAGGCCGGGCGCGGTGGCTCACGCCTGTAATCCCAGCACTCTGGGAGGCCGAGGCGGGAGGATCGTTTGAGGTCAGGAGTTCGAGACCAGCCTGAGCAAGAGCAAGATGCCGTCTCTACTAAAAATAGAAAGAAATTAGCTGGACAAATAAACATATATAGAAAAAATTAGCCAGGCATGGTGGCGCATGCCTGTAGTCCCAGCTACTCAGGAGGCCGAGGCAGGAGGATCGCTTGAGCCCAGGAGTTTTCAAGGCTGCAGTGAGCTGTGATCGCCCCAGTGCCCTCCAGTCCAGATGAGAGTGAGGCCTTACCTCAAAAAAAAAAAAAAAAGGAAAAGGAAAAACCACAGGAGAAAATCACGCATCACTCATCCAACAAGGACCTTGTATTAGGACATCAAAAACTGTCACAATGTGAGACTACAAAAACTAACCACCCGAGTTTTAAAAAGGGCAAACACCTGGACACGTCACTAAAGAGAACACCTGCGTGGCAACCGAGCGCGGAGAGAGCTGGTCGGCACCGCTGGACTCAGAGAGACGCAGACCCAACCCCGAGACCCCACCGCACGCGGCCTGACGATCCCAGGTGCGGACGGGAGCGCGGAGCCTGCGCTGACACTGCTGGTGGGGACCCAGGCGGCATGACCTGTGGCAGCTCCTCAAAAAGTCACAGCCACCGAGCCGGAGCCGCTGCGGCTGGGCGCCCGGCCTGGAGGGTGGAGCCGGGAGCACACGGAAGCCACACGGGACTGCCCGGAGCGGCTCTGCTCACGACCCCTGAACCCAACAACCAAGTGCTTCCCCACACGTGGCGCACAGACCGCTGTGGTCCCCGTGTGAAGGGACAACGCCAGCAGGACTGCGAGAGCCTGCAGAGCACAGAGGGCACCAGGACGCCGCCCGCCACACGGCGTCTCCAAGGCGCCAAACTGGAGAGACGGGGGCAGGTCACTCCCGGGGGGGCGCAGGTCACTCACGGGGGGCAGGTCACTCCCGGGGGGGGGCAGGTCACTCACTGGGGGGGCAGGTCACTCACTGGGGGGGGCAGGTCACTCACTGGGGGGGGCAGGTCACTCACTGGGGGGGCAGGTCACTCCCGGGGGGGTCAGGTCACTCACGGGGGGGCAGGTCACTCACTGGGGGGGGGCAGGTCACTCACTGGGGGGGGGCAGGTCACTCACTGGGGGGGGCAGGTCACTCACTGGGGGGGCAGGTCACTCCCGGGGGGGGGTCAGGTCACTCACCCGGGGGGTCAGGTCACTCACGGGGGGGGCAGGTCACTCACGGGGGGGCAGGTCACTTGGGGGGGCAGGTCACTCACCCGGGGGGGCAGGTCACTCACTGGGGGGGCAGGTCACTCACGGGGGGGGCAGGTCACTCCGGGGGGGGGTCAGGTCACTCATGGGGGGGGGCAGGTCACTCACGGGGGGGCAGGTCACTCACGGGGGGGCAGGTCACTCACGGGGGGGGGCAGGTCACTCCGGGGGGGGGTCAGGTCACTCATGGGGGGGGCCAGGTCACTCACGGGGGGGGCAGGTCACTCACGGGGGGGCAGGTCACTCACGGGGGGGGGGCAGGTCACTCACGGGGGGGTCAGGTCACTCCGGGGGGGGGCAGGTCACTCACGGGGGGGTCAGGTCACTCCGGGGGGGGGGTCAGGTCACTCATGGGGGGGGGCAGGTCACTCACGGGGGGGCAGGTCACTCACGGGGGGGGGCAGGTCACTCCCGGGGGGGTCAGGTCACTCCAGGGGGGGGGTCAGGTCACTCACGGGGGGGGGCAGGTCACTCACGGGGGGGGCAGGTCACTCACGGGGGGGCAGGTCACTCACGGGGGGGCAGGTCACTCAGGGGGGGTCAGGTCACTCACGGGGGGTCAGGTCACTCACGGGGGGGCAGGTCACTCACGGGGGGGCAGGTCACTCAGGGGGGGTCAGGTCACTCACGGGGGGCAGGTCACTCACGGGGGGGCAGGTCACTCGGGGGGGGCAGGTCACTCACGGGGGGGCAGGTCACTCAGGGGGGGCAGGTCACTCACAGGGGGGCAGGTCACTCACTGGGGGGCAGGTCACTCACTGGGGGGGCAGGTCACTCATGGGGGGGCAGGTCACTCAGGGGGGCAGGTTTAGGGCAGTTTCCACAATCTACACAAGCGCCACAATTCACAGACCTGCACACCAACCCCCCAAAGTCAACTCTGCCACGATGCTAACCTGGCCGCTCACTGACCGAGTTTTGAGGTCATGAGTGAGAAAGTCCTTTGCACACCGAAGGCAGCCACCAAAACGTGTGCTTGTCACTCCAGCAGAACGAGGATCAGTGACAGACACCGGCGGCAGCGTCCCCACCCAAGACGCACTGAAACGAGCGTCCACCCTCCACCCCGCTCCCCTCTCCAAATGTGCGCCAGGAGGGAGGGTGGTCCACAGAGCCACGCGCGGCCACCCACAAACCCAAACCCAAACCCGTGAGCACGCGTGGCCCGACGTGCTGCCCTCCCTGCAGCGTCCGTCCCTGCGCAGTGTGGACACGAAGCCGCGGGCAGAGACCCCCCCACCCCACCCCGGTGTGAGCATCGCTGGGCCCCTCCTGCCACCGTGCCGCCCACCGAGACCCTGCTGAGAGTAACAGTCAGGCTCCCACCGACGGACGCTTCCGGAGGTCCCCCTGCAGCCTCAGCCACTTTTGCTGGGGTCAGGCCCTGCTTCCCGTCAGCGCTCGGGAGGGCTGAGTGTGCAACCGCCCCCTGTCACCTGTCACCTGTCACCCTGGCTGGGGCCTCCTTGCTTCCTAAGTTCCCACAGTTTATCCAACCAAGAAAAACCGCTTACCTGGAAGAGGATAAAGATGAGAAACAGTTCGTAGACCACACTAACGCAGAGCCAAAACCTCCAGTACGCTACAGAGACAAAGAACACAGAAGCGTTAGTGCCCCAGGTCCTGGGTCCTCCCAGGCCCCCCAGCCTTGCTGGTTCCCGGCACAGGAGCCCCCAGGACCTCCCGCACGACTCCGTGACAGTGTCTGTTCTGGGCTCCTCACAGGTCCCTGGCCCAGCCTTTTTTTTTTTTTTTTTGAGACAGAGTCTCACTCTGCTGCCCAGGCTAGAGTGCCGTAGCATCAGCCTAGCTCACAGCAACCTCCAACTCCTGGGCTCAAGCAATCCTCCTGCCTCAGCCTCCCGAGTAGCTGGGACTACAGGCATGCACCACCATGCCCGGCTAATTTTTTCTATATATTTTTAGCTGTCCAGATCATTTCTTTCTATTTTTAGTAGAGACGGGGTCTCGCTCTTGCTCAGGCTGGTCTCGAACTCCTGACCTCGAGCGATCTACCCGCCTCGGCCTCCCAGAGTGCTAGGATTACAGGCGTGAGCCACCGCGCCCGGCCTGGCTAAGCCTTTAAAGCAACGTCGAACCCAGAATTAAGCACAGTTTCTCTCTGAAATGTTTTTTTCCCCCACTTTCTTCCACTCTAGTCCTTAAACCGTACACTTCTCTGGCCTTACTGCAGTGGCACAGAGGAGCGGTGGCAGGAAACACTCTGGTCTCGTGTTCCCTGGTGGCACTTTCAGCCTCCCGTTGTTGATAAGTCTGCGGTAGATTTTTGGTGGATCCGTTTTATCATGTTAAAAGAATCTTCCTTCATGCCTGTAATCCCAGCACTCTGGGGGCCGAGGCGGGAGGATCGCTCGAGGTCAGGAGTTGGAGACCAGCCTGAGCGAGAGCGAGACCCCGTCCCTACTAAAAATGGGAAAATCGGCCAGGCTGTGGTGGCGCACGCCTGCAGTGCACTGGGGAGGCCAGGACAGGAGGATGGCCTGAGCCCAGGAGTCTGGGCTGCAGTGAGCTGTGATGACCACTGCACCCTATCTGAGGTGATAGAGTGAGATTCTGTCACTAAAAAGAAAAAAAATCTTTTAATTCCAGTATGCTGAGTTTTCCTCGTGGATAAGTATGAACTTTCACTTTTCTACATTTCAGAGGATTGATTTTTCCATTAACAACATGAGGCGTTACGTTAGCGGACTCCTAACGTTGAGCCCTCCCTATACTCCTGAGCCCCGCCCTGTACCCCTGACCCCCGCCCTGTACGCCTGACCCCCGCCCTGTACGCCTGACCCCCGCCCTGTACCCCTGACCCCCGCCCTGTACCCCTGACCCCCGCCCTGTACGCCTGACCCCCGCCCTGTACGCCTGACCCCGGCCCTGTACCCCTGACCCCCGCCCTGTACCCCTGACCCCCGCCCTGTACCCCTGACCCCCGCCCTGTACGCCTGACCCCGGCCCTGTACCCCTGACCCCCGCCCTGTACCCCTGACCCCCGCCCTGTACCCCTGACCCCCGCCCTGTACGCCTGACCCCCGCCCTGTACCCCTGACCCCCGCCCTGTACGCCTGACCCCCGCCCTGTACCCCTGACCCCCGCCCTGTACCCCTGACCCCCGCCCTGTACGCCTGACCCCGGCCCTGTACCCCTGACCCCCGCCCTGTACGCCTGACCCCCCGCCCTGTACCCCTGACCCCCGCCCTGTACCCCTGACCCCGGCCCTGTACCGCTGACCCCCGCCACGGCTCTGAGCAGCTCCCAGCAAGGCACCCACAGGTTTCGGGGCCAAACCCAGCACCGTGGGAGGCCCTCTGGGCAGGGCTAACCCTAATCCACCTGGGGGAAGACGGCCGTGATGTTATACAAAAAGCCACCTCGCACAGGCAGGAAATACAAACGTGGTAAGTTCTTAGGAAATTTGCTAAAGTAGTTCAGGGACATGAGATAGAAAATGGAGATTACAAACTTATTTTTCGTGCCTTGAAGGACAAGAAGATTCTGTCTGGGAAATCCTCACTGGCTCAAGAGCTACAACAGCAGCCAAGAGTCTGTGGGGAAATAAACCCGGGGCAGCCTCCACCCCAAGGGCCATTGAGCAAGACTCCTGGGCAGGTCCCGCCTCTGGCCGCTCGGAGCACCGGGTGCTCCCCGAAACCACAGACACCTGACAGGGCCACTCGGGTCCCCGTCGCCGATTCTGTCCTTCCTGTGCCCCAAATCGGAGAGTTGGGTCACCCGGGACTCACCGCTCACCCTGGGCCCTGCCCACCCCCAACACCAGCAGGCCGTCCGCCCACAGCCCGCAGCAGCTGCAGCCCCCCCAGGGCTGGTCTCCCCGATCCCGCAGCCCCAGCCCAGGCACAGGGCCGAGGGCAGGGCAGACGGGCGGCCTCACGAGGTGCTGTCCTGCCGCAAAGAGCTCGCCAGCTTCTGGAGGGGCCACAGATGGAAGCAAAGACCACGCAGGGACGGGGCCTTCTGCAGCGGGCCAGGACCTGTTTGAGCGTGGTCTCGCTCGGAGCTGTGGCCAAACACGTTCCCACACGGGGCAGCCCCCCAGAGAGGAGCTGGAGCTCGTTTTGCCTCTCAGCACACACTTGATCTACCGGCTCCGGCTGCGGCGGCCTGACCGGCGTTCCTGGGCCCAGCGCAGGCGGGGAGCGAGGCAGAACCCGCAGGGGCCGTCCTTCTGGAGCCAGAAACCCCTTCTGGCTCTGGCCACAGAGCTCTGCGCTGCGTAGGACCCTCACTTGTCCACTGCACCCGTATTTCGATTGGGCGGTTTGAGAGTCTCCTGCCAACCACAAAGTTAACGTGGGGAGGAAGGAGGCTCCAGGCTTCCTACGTCAATAATGTAAAGATCTGGCCGGGCGCGGGGGCTCAGGCCTGTGATCCCAGCACTCTGGGAGGCCAAGGCAGGACAACTGCTTACGGTCAGCAGTTCGAGACCAGCCTGAGCAAGAGCAAGACCCCGTCTCTACCAAAAATAGAAAAACTAGCTGGGCATTGTGGTGCGTGTCTGTAGTCCCAGCTACTCGGGAGACTGAGGCAGAAGGATCTCTTGAGCCCAGGGTACTCCAGCCCAAGTGACAGAGTGAGACTCTGTCTCCAATCAATCAATCAATTAATCAAAGATTGGCAAAGAAACATGCAGTTTATGCAACGCAAACTAAATCGAAAGAAGAAAGGTGGCGCTAAGCTCAAAATAAAAGCTTAAGACACAATAAGACCCCACCCCCACCCCAACGCCTGGCCCTGTCTGGGAGGGACTCGGCCTCCAGCCAGGACGACACTGGCTGAGCTTCCGGCAGCTTCTTCCCGTACCAGCAGCATCGGTCTTCCATGTGCGATGTGGAGTGTGAACCACGCCCTCGCTCTTCCCGGCTGGGGAGTGGTCCAGACCCCTCCAGACCAGGTGTGCTCAGTCGAGCCCCAGCCCCAGGGTCCCTCTGGCACCTCAGGCCCTTCCTCAAGACCCCGGAACAGCAGGGCCACAAGACCAGCTGGCCGGGGGCCTCGGCGCTAACTGCCCTTCTAGAAGGCCACCTCGGAATGTCTGTCACGGGCCTGAAATGTTTGCGCCCTTTAACCCGATACTGCTGCTCCTGGGACGGTTATGAGATGAATAATCAGATATTTACACAGCACATGTGCAAAAATACACCACAGCCTAGTTTGTTACAGAACAACCGAAAACTTCCTAAATACACGGTATTACAGCGTAAGCAAATGGATTAACTAAAATTATGGTACATTCTAATGACAGCTAAACAAGCAGCCACTAAAAACCCAGTTATCAAACAAAACATTAGTGAATAAGGAAATGCTTGTTAAACTTAAGGTGAAAAACGCATGATGTAAAGCCACACACGTCATTCTTCTCATTCTTTTAAGGCTATGTTTATGTACACATACACAACACATCAAAATTTAATAGTGGTTATTTTTTGTGGGCGGTTTTTATTTTTAATTAAAACGTTTTTTGTATTTTCCAGATTTTCTACAATACATACCCCTACTGAAACAGAAAAGAAATGTTTCCAGTCACTACGCCTGGGCCTTCGGGGGACCAACCGACCGTCCCTGCAGAGGCCTGGCGGGAAGTGGCCTGTGCCCCGGGGAGGACCTGCGCCTGTTCCCCCGGGATTGTCAGCCACCAGCTCACTGGGGGGCACCGAGGCAGAGAGAGGGGAGGGGGCGCCTCCCAGCCCCCCGCTGAGCCCTGCCTGCGGGAAGGGAAGGGCAGGGGGAGCAAGGGGCGCAAGGGCCCGAAGGAGGGGAGCAGACACCTGGGCCCACCCTCCGTCCCTGCCGTGGGACGTGGCCGGGACGTGGCCGGGACGTGGCCGGGACGTGGCCGGGCGGCCGGGGCAGGGCCGGGCCGAGGGAGGACACTCACAGCCCGCGCAGACAGCAACTGCTCAGAACAGAACTGCCACACACGGAAGAAGAAATGGCAAGTTACCTGGATGAGGTCTGGAAAATGGCCCGTCTTTAGCTTGTGTGACTCCAAAACATAAGAAAACCAAAATACTGGCCACAATACCTCTGCAAATAAAGAACAAACAGCCCCTCAGTGTGTGTAAGCTTCTCCCAGGAGGGAGGCAGCGGGGACCCCGGGACACCCTCTGTGGGACAGCCCCGGCCTCAGGCAGAGCTGGGCGCGGCCGACTCCACCCCCGGGGCCAGCAGTCTCACCTGGGCCCAGTCGCCGGGTGGCGGCACCACATTCGTCACCTACAGTGTTGAACCACCAGGGTATGTGCTTTACGTGAAGAAAAACCACACAACCACCAGGGTTCACTAACTATTCTTACAGCGCTTTTGTCCTTTTGGGGTCCCATCGTCCAGTACTGACAGGACTCCTGTAACCCGTAAGAAGGTGGAGGTGTGAGCACCACAACCCAGACTGAACGATGGATGACACGGTGCACGGGGACGGCACAGCCCAGAGAGCACGGGCGGCGCAGGGGTGCAGGGCAGGGGCGCAGGGCAGGGGCGCAGGGCAGGGGCCGCACGGGAGGGCCCCAGGGCAGGGGCGCAGGGCAGGGCCCCAGGGCAGGGCCGCAGGGCAGGGGCCGCACGGGAGGGCCCCAGGGCAGGGGCGCAGGGCAGGGCCCCAGGGCAGGGGCCGCACGGCAGGGCCGCAGGGCAGGGGCCCCAGCACGGCTGCTCACACAGGCTGGGCTCCGAGTCCACAGTCTGCCCAGGACGGCCCGGCTGGCCGTGCGGGCACCTGCTCACAGCACCTGTGCGCCCGGCTGCGGGCCTGCTCCGCCCCTGCAAACGCACGGAGGTCCCATCCTGCGCGTCGAGGGCACAGCAGCCACCGCGGGCAGCGCCCCTCCCCGCTGCAGGGGACCTGCGCTGGCAGCCACACCCCACACACTCGCACACTGAGCTGCACCCCGCGTGTGGCTGCGGAGAAGCCGCCACGTACAAACGCACCTTCATTCCGCTCCAAGAACGGACGGGGCACAGAGCTCTCCGCAGCGCTCTTCAAATCTACCCGGTGACAAATTTCAGCCTAAAAAGTTCTCCTCTCTGCCCAGCAAGACTGCCCGGGTCTGGAAGCCGCCCGCAGACACCGGGGAGGCAGAGACCCACCACGGACAGCGCGAGACGCACAGGACCGGGGAGCACACGGGCTGCGGCCTGGCCCTCACGCAGCTGGGACAAGGGTCCCGTCACTCGGGGCCGTGTGCTGCTCTGAGCCCAGAGCCTTGAGGGTCTCACCCTTGGCAGGGTGTTCTCGGACCCCCCAGTGGGACACGTGCGCTTCCGGGGCAGCCTCCACACCAGGCCCCAGGGACGGGCGCAGAGACACCCTCGCTGCCTGGCACAGTGCCCCGGCCCGAGGTCTCAGGGCGCTCGGGGGCGGGAGAGGTGAAACCACCTTGCGGGGCCACAGGAGCCGGATGCAGCCCCACTCAGCTGCGCCTCCACGGCGCGGGGCGGGGCTGTGCGGGCTGGGGGGAGACAGCAGACGCTCCCCTGCCCCCAGGACGGAAGGAAACGAAGAGAGAAGTGGGTGCTGACCAAGGAGGACGCTGCTGGCATCGCCCGGGGCCGGTCAGTGCGCCCTGGCTACGTGGCGCCCGCCTGGCGCTAGGCTCCCGGGGCAGCCTGGTGGCTCTGCACGTGACGAGGCCCAGGAGCCAGCTCTGCCCAGGTCACACGGGAACGTGAGCTGCTACGCATCACGTGCCTTTCTCCTGACTTCATAAGGCTACGTTGTTTCTAAGACTTGCTTCAGTACTTGGGACGGTATGCCGTTTGGGTAAAGGAATTACCTTAAAGGAAAACAAATACATTACGTTTCTAAAATAAACTCAATTTTGGATCGGTTTTAGATTGACAGAATCACTGTGAACAGCAGAGCTCCCACGTCCCCGCACCTGGTTCCCATCACGGACACCGTGCGTCAGTACGGGGCGCCTGTCACAACTGACAAGCCGGTACTGACACGTCACCACTGACTAAGGTCTACACGTTGCTCAGGTTTCCTTAGCTCTTCCCAGGGTCCTTTCCTGTCCCACAATCCCGTCCAGGATTCCCCGAGACAGGGAGGCGCCCGTCCCCCGACTCGCCTCTCGGCTGTGACAGTTTCCCAGACTCTCCTGTTTCCAAGGACAGGACAGTCTTGAGAACTGGTCAGGACTTTCGCAGAATGTCCCTTAATTAAGGTGGTCTGTGCTTCCTCGTGATGAGGACGGGGTGCAGCTTTCTGGGAGGAAGACCACGGCGGTAAGGACCACTTGCGCCAGCGCCATCAAGGTGCACGCCAGCACCACGACCACCCGGCGGGGGCGCTGGTCAGGCCCCTCCCACGCCGCGTGCTGGGGAAGGGCCCCCCACGGGCAGCCCAGGGTGGGGGGAGGCTGCGCTCCACGCCCTGCAGGGTGGAGTAGCTGCGTCGTCGCTTGGAAATCTTCTGCAGGGAGATTCGTTTTCCTTCCCTATTTATCCATCACGTACATCGTATCTTTCACACTCTGGGCTATATTCCAATACCACCGTGTCGATTTCATTGCTGAAACTGTTCCAGCTTTGGCCACCGAAAGCTGTCACTTGGCTCCTGCGTCGCTTTGACATAATCCTGTCATTGTGGGGTTTCGTTGTGTCTTTCTGAGCAGCTCTTTGCTTTCTGGCACGACAGGTGCACCAGGCTCACCTGGGCACTCACTCCGTGCCCAGCCCTGGAATCGGCCAGTTCTGCAGGGAGCCCTGGGCCCTGTGGCTGGAGAATGTCAGAGCCCGGGAGCTGGAGGGCTCGCTGCCCCTGGGGTGTGGTAGGCTCTGGGTCCTCTCAGCCCACAGCACAGTGAGGTATCTGTGTATACACTAGGCGACACGTATGCACATTATAAACATTTATATTATTAGCTATTTGTGTCTTTACTGAGCTAAACATGAGTTCTGACTGACATCTCTGACTACGGTCTATTCCCACGCGGATCCTTCTGGCCTCCTCCCCCTACCTGTGAATTCCTGAGAGTGGACACCTGGCTGCCACCGTCCCCACCCGACACAACTGCCGCCTGGCACCTCCTGGACACAACCGTGTCAGTCAGAGCACCGTGCTCCACGCAGCTCTGTCTGCCACCGCTCGGTCCCCGCGTGACGCAGGACCTGCTCCCCTGGCCCTGCGGGAAGGCCCTGCGTGCCCCAGGCATGGTGACCTGCGTCCTGCCACAGTGTGCCTTCCATCCTGGGATCCCTGACCTCCTGAGTTCGCTGCTGAAATCCGCACGCACCGGGGCTCACTGTGCGGCCGTCTGGTTCTGCGTCTGGACCGTGCACCGTGTCGGGCGCCCCCGCGCGGGCTCACTGTGCCGCTGCCTGGTTCTGCGTCTGGACCATGCACCGTGTCGGGCGCCCCCGCGCGGGCTCACTGTGCCTGCCTGGTTCTGCGTCTGGACCGTGCACCGTGTCGGGCGCCCCCCGCGCGGGCTCACTGTGCCTGCCTGGTTCTGCGTCTGGACCATGCACCGTGTCGGGCGCCCCCGCGCGGGCTCACTGTGCCGCTGTCTGGTTCTGCGTCTGGACCATGCACCTTGTCGGGCGCCCCCGCACGGACTCACTGTGCCGCTGCCTGGTTCTGCGTCTGGACCGTGCACCGTGTCGGGCGCCCCCGCACGGACTCACTGTGCCGCTGCCTGGTTCTGCGTCTGGACCGTGCACCGTGTCGGGCGCCCCCGCACGGACTCACTGTGCCGCTGTCTGGTTCTGCGTCTGGACCATGCACCGTGTCGGGCGCCCCCGCACGGACTCACTGTGCCGCTGCCTGGTTCTGCGTCTGGACCGTGCACCGTGTCGGGCGCCCCCGCGCGGGCTCACTGTGCCGCTGTCTGGTTCTGCGTCTGGACCGTGCACCTTGTCGGGCGCCCCCCGCACGGACTCACTGTGCCGCTGTCTGGTTCTGCGTCTGGACCATGCACCGTGTCGGGCGCCCCCGCGCGGGCTCACTGTGCCTGCCTGGTTCTGCGTCTGGACCATGCACCGTGTCAGGCGCCCCCCGCACGGACTCACTGTGCCGCTGTCTGGTTCTGCGTCTGGACCATGCACCGTGTCGGGCGCCCCCGCGCGGGCTCACTGTGCCTGCCTGGTTCTGCGTCTGGACCGTGCACCGTGTCGGGCGCCCCCGCGCAGGCTCACTGTGCCTGCCTGGTTCTGCGTCTGGACCGTGCACCGTGTCGGGCGCCCCCCCGCGCGGGCTCACTGTGCCTGCCTGGTTCTGCGTCTGGACCGTGCACCGTGTCGGGCGCCCCCGCGCAGGCTCACTGTGCCTGCCTGGTTCTGCGTCTGGACCGTGCACCGTGTCGGGCGCCCCCGCGCAGGCTCACTGTGCCTGCCTGGTTCTGCGTCTGGACCGTGCACCGTGTCGGGCGCCCCCGCGCGGACTCACTGTGCCGCTGTCTGGTTCTGCGTCTGGACCGTGCACCGTGTCGGGCGCCCCAGCGCGGACTCACTGTGCCGCTGCCTGGTTCTGCGTCTGGACCGTGCACCGTGTCGGGCGCCCCCGCGCAGACTCACTGTGCCGCTGCCTGGTTCTGCGTCTGGACCGTGCACCGTGTCGGGCGCCCCCGCGCGGGCTCACTGTGCCTGCCTGGTTCTGCGTCTGGACCGTGCACCGTGTCGGGCGCCCCCGCGCGGGCTCACTGTGCCGCTGTCTGGTTCTGCGTCTGGACCGTGCACCGTGTCGGGCGCCCCCGCGCGGGCTCACTGTGCCTGCCTGGTTCTGCGTCTGGACCGTGCACCGTGTCGGGCGCCCCCGCGCGGGCTCACTGTGCCTGCCTGGTTCTGCGTCTGGACCGTGCACCGTGTCGGGCGCCCCCGCGCGGGCTCACTGTGCCTGCCTGGTTCTGCGTCTGGACCGTGCACCGTGTCGGGCGCCCCCGCGCAGACGTGCCCCGGGCAGCCCCACTGCCACAGCAGCGCCGCGTTCCGCTGCCCGTCTCGCCTCTCCCCTGGAGACCACGCCTCTTTCTACCATCCCATAATTTCACCTTCCCAGAAAGCTTCCCAGGGTTACCCGGCTGGAATCGGACGGTGCGCGGCCTTTCCGGCCGGCTTCCTCCACTCGGTGGTCACGCAGCCTGAGCTCCATCTGTCTTGGTGGCTGGAGAGCTCGTTTCTTTTTATCACTGAACGATATTCCGTCCGTGCCACAGTTCACTTGTCCACTCCCCGGGTGAAGGACATCCTGGCTATTTCCAATTTCTGGTGACTAGGAACGTTCGTGCAGGTTTTGCGTGAACACAAGCTTTCAGTTCGATTGGATCAACACTTAGGAGCACGACTGCGGGATCTAAGGTAAGAGTCTAGTTCTGAGGCGGCCAAACTGCCTTCCCAAGTGGCCGCGCCATTCTGCATTCCCGCGGCAACGATGAGTGCCGGGCGTTCTGCCGCCTTGCCAGCATTTGGTGCTGTCAGGTTTTAAATTTTAGCCATGGCAGTGGGTGTGCTGTGGTCTCTCAGCTTTTGATCTGCGACCCCCTGAAGACGGGCGGAGCTGAGCACCCTTCCCCGCGCTGACTGTCATCTGTGTACTTTCTCAGGGGAGCATCCGAGAGACCTTTCACCCGGTTTTTAATCGTGCTGTTTCTTTTCTTATTATTGAGCTTTAAGAGTCGTTGCATATTTTGCACACAAGTCCTCTATCAGATACGTGTTTTGCAAATGTTTTCACCCCAACTGTGGCTCCTCTTCTCATTCTCTTAACGGTGCATTTTACAAAGCAAAAGCTTGCGATTTTAGTGAAGTTCAGCCTGTCAGGTTTCTTCTCTCACGGATCGTGCTATTAGTGTCCATCTAAAACGTCATCACCAAACCTGAGGCACTAGGTTTTCTCCTGTATTTTCTGCAAGAAGTTTCACAGTTGTGCCTTTTACATTCAGGCCTATCTGTAAGCTATTTTGGGTGACTGTTTGTGAACAGTGTAACACCCAGACTCGCTTTTGCACGTGGGCGTCCGCTGCCCTTTCTCCAGGGTGCGGCCTGCGCTCCTGTCGGCCAGCGACTGTGCCGTGTGCCGTCCGGCTCGCTCTCTGGCGCCCTGGTCTCTGCGCCTGCTGCTGCCAACCCCGCACCGGCTCGACGACCGTCGCTTCACGGCAAGTCCTGGAATCGGGCAGGGTCAGCTCCGCAGCTTTGCTCTTCGTCGGCACAGAGGACATATTCACATGCGCTACGTTTCATATGTGTTACATACGTAAAGTATATTTATATTTTAAATGTGTATCTACGTATTTATATGTATCATATCCATTTTATATGACTAAAACGTGTGACGTTTTATTTACTAAATTTGTAAATGCAATAAAAAATTCATTGAAGACCCTGCAAATGTGTTGGCAAGAAAGACCGGCATCTCCCCGCGGTCACCCACAGAGGGCGGAGCTACGGCCTGCGGCACATCCGCCTGGCAGCTGCTCCCCGGCAAGGAGAGCCAGAAACTCCCGACAGACACGACGTGGATGCCACACACCGTTCTTCCGGGCGGGAGGAGCCAGACGCCAAGGAGCATGCGCCGAGCAGCGCCATTACGTGAAACACACGGGCAGAGCACAGCCGTGCTGGCAGGCCAGAGCCCCGAGTGTCGGGTGTGGCCGTCTGGCGGCGCAGAGGAACTTGGGCAACGGAAATTTCCTACCTCCGCTCAGCGGAGGGCACACAGGTGTATGTGTTACATACCTGTCAAAAGTCACTGAGCTGTATGCTTTGATTAGCTATATATAATATCAAATTACATGTCAATAAGGTTGACTTGGCCGCGCGGTGGCTCACGCCTGTGATCCCAGCACTCGGGGAAGCCGAGGCGGGAGGATCACTTGAGCTCAGGAGTTCCAGACCAGCCTGAGCAAGAGCGAGACCCCGTCTCTACTAAAAATAGAAAAAATTAGCTGGGCGTGGTGGCCCACACCTGTAGTCCCAGCTGAGGGAGGCTGAGGCAGGAGGATCGCTTCAGCCCAGGAGTTTGAGGTTGCTGTGAGCTATGATGACACCACGGCACTCTAGCTGGGGCAACAGAGTGAGACTCTGTCTCAAAAAAAATTAAAAACATAAGGTTGACTTAAGAAACAAAACAAAACCAACCCCCTAAAGTGACAGAAACTGTTAGATGCATAAAAAAGAACAAAGATATACCAGCTGAAATTGGAAGCTTACAGAAAACAAACTAGTTTTCTACATTTTTAATAACATAAATATTAATTTTTTTAAAATAAAGGTAACCTTTAGAAGGTCTTTTCTATATAAAAACCCCCGCTCAAGGGCATGAAATAACTCCCACGTATTAGAATAAACTGGGCCAGCGGCCTCCCTGCGAGGCCTGGGCAGGCCAGAGTGTCGGCCCTGCGCCGCCGGGCTCCCAGGCTGAGGCAGTGCGGTCCCGAGAATGTGAGCCAGGACAACGTACCGTGTCCCCACAACACAGACCCTCAGAGGAGGAAGTGCCCAGGAGCCCCTGGTCCCTCCTCTCCATGCGCACACGAGGGCTCCCTGCTGAGGGGCGGGAGGACCCAGCCTCTCCTCCCAGGGCAGCTCAGGACAGGCCGTGCTAGAGGAAGGGGGCGTCCCCACTCGGTCCCGTAAGCTCCAGGGTCTGCATTCCCAGCCCCGCTGGGTCTAGGCTGCCCTTGCGGGGGGGCGCTGCTTCTCCAGGGGTCTTGGGAGACAGGTTCCTCCCTGCGGCGGCTCTTGCCCAGTGACACTGGGACTGCTCACCTCTGGCCTGATTTTACTTGCCACATGGGGACACCTCCAGAGGTGTGACCACGGCCCGCTCCTTGGTACTCCCTGGCCCCTGTGCCCCGGGGAGGCCGCAGACCCTGCACACCCAGGTGCCGAGGGGTGAATCTTGGAGAAGCCTGAGTCCTCCCTGGAAGCCCCCTGCAGGCAAACACGGGCCCTGCTAGAGCCCCACCATCCGCACACCCACAGGCGCAGCGTCCCACACGGCCCCTGCAGCGGGACAGTGTGAGGGCAGGCCCAGGTGGCCCGGCAGGGCCCGCGACGCAGCACCGGCTCCCTCACCTGCTCTGGGCTGCAGCCGCCAGGCGCACGGGCTGCTCCACGTGCGGCCCAGACTGGGCTGCCGAGAGAGGAAGGAGGAGCCGCCGGGCCGCACAGGTGAGGGCAGCAGTGGCCGGGCCGGGAGCGAGTGGCACCTACGGTCACAGCGGAGGGGAAGACCTGGAAAAGCCAACTGGGAGGTGGGAGCAAAACCCAGTGTGGAGCTGCGAAAAGGGCGGGAGACGCAGGAAGGGAGTGGCCACCTGCGCCTTCCAGGGGGGACAGAGGGTGACCCCTCAGGGCGGGTGGGCCGCAGAGCCCTGGGTCCCGGCACCCGCGATGGCGATTTCTAGCCAGAAACGCCCGGCTGCACCCCAGGGGACGAGCTCCGTCACGAGGTGTCTCTAAACCACCTAAGCCATCCCATACGGCCGGGCGAACAGCGCTGATGGCGAGCCGCCTGGCCCCGCTATGGTGGCCCTAACACCACACCTTCCCCCGACCCCGTCTAATTATCACACAGACATCAGGACCCTCGTTTTACAAAAAGCCAAGTGCTGGCCCAGAGCTGCTGTGGCAGGGAGGTTCCATAAGGCCCAGGCCCCACCAGCCAGAGCCACCTCACAGCCCCGCCACCGACAGGCCTCCGGGCTCCCTCCACCTCGGGCCCCGCCTGGTGCTGGTCTCCACACTCCCCCTGGCTCCCCCTGGCTCCCCCTGGCCGTGCCACCAGGGCAGCCGGCCTTGCTGGGCAGGATGCGGCCCTGAGCCGACACCCAGGAGCCAGGACTGGGAGAGAACGGAGAGGCCAGTCTGTCAAGCACAACTCAGCTCAATGAGCAAGCTCTACAGCCAGCCTGTCTTCCACACTGGCCCCAGAACCCACGGAATCCGGGCACAGGACAAACCTAGTGACGCGTCTGCCTGCACAGTGACTCGTTCCCGACCTGCAGAAGTGCGACCACAGGCTGTCCGTGGACCATCGCCTGACATCTTGCAGCGGTTTAAATGTCTAAAAAGCTTTAGCATCGACACCAGTGCGGGGCAGGCGCGGTGGTTCACGTCTGTAATCCCAGGACTTTGGGAGGCTGAGGCTAGGCGTTTGAGACCAGCCTGAGCCACACAGCAAGACCCGTCTCTACAGAAATCTAAAATAAAAAATTAGCCGCACGTGCTGGCAAGTACCAGTAGTCCCAGCTACTCAGGAGGCTGAGGCGGGAGGATCGTCTGAGCCCAGGGGTTTGAGGCTGCTGTGAGCCGTGATGACGCCACTGCACTCTAGCCCGGGCAACAGAGAGAGACCTTGCCTCTAAAAAACAAAAAGCGAAACACAGAACACACCGGCGTAGAAGAACCATGCCAGCTAACTGGGGGAACCCTCACTGGCCCCCGCAAAACCCCGACACTGTAAGATACCCCAAAACAACGGCTCCACCCCGGGAGGCTGCGAGGCACACCCCCGTCTCTCTGCACGTGAAATGCAGAGAAAACGCAGCACGAGCTCCAGGGCACACGGGAGCTGACACGGACCCCAGGGACCCGGTGACGGCAGGACAGGGGCTGACCAGTCCACAGGCAGGAAATGCCACGCAGCGCTGAAGGGCGGCCCTGGGACTCTGGTGCGTCAGGCCCACTGGAGAGGAGGCCGGGAGCCCCCGCCAGCCCTCCCGCGACGCCAGGGAAGGGCTCCTGAGCCCCCGGCCGGCCTGAGGACAGCAGGGACACCGGGCCAGGCACACCGGGCGCCCGCGCACCCCGTTCAGAGAGCAGGAGGAGGCGGGGCTGTTACCTCTTGGTGTTGTAGGCCGTGTCTTGAGGTGTTTCTTCCAGGAGAGTCACGTAACCCAGCGCACAGGTAAGGATGAACAGCACCGTCAAGGTGTGGGCTCGCCTGCAATCGAAAACACGCCATCAGGCCAGAGCACGGACAGCGCTGTTAGATACTCACGTGACGTGAAACCAAATCGCCCCGCACAGAGCAGAGAGCTACAGCTTCACTCTCCAGCTCCCAGGAAGCAAGTGGCTGGCGGCCCCCAGCTGGCTGCTCCCCGATGACCCCGTGTCTGCCCCAGGGAGCTGCAGGCCTGTTGTCAGGAGCAACCAGACAGCAAGTCAACGCGGCACTTTTTTACTGAGCAAGATGTGCAGAGGTGACCAGCCTTTGGGTTCACGAAGCCACCATAGCTGCGAGACTCACAGGGACGACGGCCCAAGAAACGAAGAGCTGAGAGGACACCAGGACCTGAGCGGAGACAGGCACGACCCTGACGGCGCTGCTCACTCACAGGGGCCCGGCGGGGAGGACGGGGCAGGGCGCTCCCCCTCAGCAGCCTCAGCCCAGCCCACCACAGCGGGACGCCCCACGTGGACGGCCCCCGACCAGCCAGGCACCAGACCCACAGCCCGCAGACCTCGACCCCGGCCTGCGTCGGACCCACCGGGGACCCCTCTGCATTTCAACCGCCTGCAAACAGCCGGAGACCCAGCTCTCACATCCAAAGGAGCAGCGTGAACTTGCAGAAATGAGGTGACCCTCTGCTCTGGCCTCGTCTCTGGGTGGGGGGACTCCCGCCCTGCAGGGACACCTGGGGGACCGGGGAGCAACACGCACACAGCACGCAGCCCGGGACTCGCCTCCCAGAAACACGGACTGTTACAAACAACAGCTGCATCCTAAAGAAGAGAAAAAGCAAACCACACGCTGGGAGAAAATATCCACAATGCACATATCTGACAAAGACTTTGTACCCAGAATGCACGAAGAGCTCTTACAACTCAACGAAGATACACAATCCAGTGAAAAAAGGCAAAAAACTGAACGGACACTTCACAGAGAAAACACACAAACGGCCAAGAAGCACATAAACAGACACGGAGCCTCACTGGTCCCCAAGAAAGCAAATCAGAGCCACAGCTGGACCCCAGCACACGTCCGCCGAGTGGCCGAAATCAAAGCACTCGCGACACCCCGTGCCGAGGGGACAGGGACACGAGCCTCGTCTGCCGCAGGCGGGCGCGGAACGACCCGGCCACTCTGAAAACCAGCTCGGCAATTTCTTAAAAAGTTAAACACCCATCTACCATCCAACCCGGCCATCTACTCCAAAACGTTTACTCAAGGTGAATGAAAACACAGGTCCAGTCAACGACTCCTACGCAGACATTTAGCTATAATAGCCAGAAACTGGAAACAAATCGAAAATCCCAGTGGACGAGAAGCCATGGTCCACCCGCACCACGGGACACGGGACACGAGACACGGGACACGGGACACGGGACACCACGCGGCAATGACAGGAACGAGCCGCCGACAGAGGCCACGGGGTGGACAGATCTCGACATCACGCCAGCCGGGGGCCGAGGCGGGGGCAGCGCTTTTGCCCAGGAGTTCGACGACCCGACACCAAGCGGACCAGGCCGGGGAGCGGGACAGGCTCCCGGAACGTAAGATCTGCGCTGTGAAGTTGCCATGCTGGTCTTGCACACAGCACGACGTCCACACACACATGGCAGTGACACGGTGCCACTCAGGACAGCACAAAAAAGACTCCAAAGGCATCCGTCCCTGTCCCTCCCAGGAGGCCAGAGCTGTGCGCAGTGGCCCCTTCCTCCACCGCCCTGACCCTGGGCAGATGCTGGGGAAGGCTTGTGTCCTGCGGTCAGGCCCCGGACAAGAGCTGTGGTAAATCCCAGGACTCCAGACACTCAACAAGGACGAGGGCCCGAGGACAGCTGGCTCCCTGCCTCCACGGTGGAGGACGCCCCGCTGTCAGTCCCTCTAGAGAGGGCCACACTAGGCCGGGTGGGTAGGAAGCCAGGCGTGCCAAGTTCAGTTGGAGGGAAAGACCACACATCGCTGAGGAAGGGCCAAGACCAGAGGGCCTGTCCAAGGCCTGCCCGAGGCTGCGGCACCGGCCCTCCTGGCCTGCCGCCAGCGTGACCCACACGACTGCAGCTAGCCAGTCACGCTTCCTAGACGTGGGCACACCCACAGAGACCGAGAATGCATCCTCAGAAACCTGGGGCGTCTAAGATCACCCCATGCTCTCCAGGCTCCGAGGTTACAGAACTGCTCTAAGACACGCTGACGACAGCAACGTCCACAGAGCCACTAGGAAGACTCACCAGGGGCGCCGTGTTCTCAGATCTAAGCGTACAGTGAAAACTCTCAAAACGTCAGACCACCTCTTCCCTGGCGGAGGTGGTTAGCAAGCGCGGTGACCTGAGGGTGCGTCACCGTCTGCCACCAACAGGCGGCCGTGTTCCAGGTACCCCTCCAGGGTGACGGGTCCCAAGTCTCCCAAGTTTTAGCCCTTAGCTGACGCATCTCTGCACAGTGTTTCTCAGCGTCTGCCGGCCCAAACTTCCCCCTGTGGTGTCCCCACAGTTGGCAGAAGAGACAACGTCCTTACTACCTCCCACCAAGAGCAGGAGGGCGCAGCGGCTGCTCCAAGGCTCCAGCAAACTCCGGACCCTGGCTGCTCGCCCTGGGGCCAAAACCCAATCACAAAGAAACAAAATCCACACACCAGAGCCGTGACTGGCCCCAAAGAAACCCGTCCAGCTTTGGAAACGAAAACCCTAAAAACAAGATTTTACATCATACAAAATTTCCTTTCGGCAATTTTGGAACCCAAAGTCATTTCCGCAAATATATACTTTTTAGGTTAATCTTCACCTATGTTACCTTTTTGCAAATTCATTATTAAAATTCTCTAAAACACAAAGTAAGAGTTTTTAAAATCCTAACACAGCAAGTCAGTGAGGGACACACAGGAGTCAGCAGCAAGGCGCCGCGGGTCAGCACAGGTCCTGCATCCGACTACCTGCCTGCCACGGGGACCGTGACGCTCCGTCCCCAGCACAGCCGGAGCCTGTCCCCTGTTCCTCTGCACAGGGTTTGGGGGGAGCCAGAGCCACCCACCCAGGGGTACCTGAAACCAGCCGGCCCAGTCGCAGCCCCTCAGCCTCCTCACGGCCAGGCCTCTGTGTCCCAAGCACCTCTTGTGAGCAGGAACCTGAGGGCCACTGGTCTGAGCCTCTGAAGAAATCTGTCTTTCGCTGAGCGGCCTCCCCGGCGCTGGGTGAGCTGTGAGTGCTCCTGCCGGCTCTGCCGCACTCAGCATCCCTGCAGCCGGCACGTACGGGCCCTTCTGAAGTTCAGGGACCACCAGCATCTACGCGTCTCGTGTAGTTTTCTGCTGTATCCTCCAGAACGGTAACTGTCACCCAGTAGGGGTCCCCAAAATGTGCTGGTGACTGAACAAGGAACCACCCACTCCAGCCACCTTGCTCCAGGACCTCAGAGACGCCGGCGGACACCAGTTGTGTGCAGGGACGACGGTGCCCTCCCTCCCGTCAGAAGGGTGCGTGGCAGGAGACCTGGCCGAGAGCAGCCCCCGAGGGCGGGAAGTCTTGTGCGCCAGCTCCGGGCTGTGCCTCCACTGACGCAGGGCACCCCACCCCTCTCCTCAGGGACTGCACAGCCATCAGAGTGCCTTATCTCCCCACAGGAGGGCTCGGCTCCCCCTCCTCCGGCAGCAGCTGCCTGCACCCCCAGGGAAGACCCCGGCACAGGGTCCGGATGTTGGGCGGCCTCCTCTCCTGAGCTTCCACTGCCCCCTGCAAGCCAGCGATACAGACCAGGATACGACAGGGCCCTGTGAGGTCTCTACCCGTGTGGGGGGCCTTCCTCCGACACACCCACCACTCCCGTCAGGCTCTCCTCTCCCCCACCCAACCTGCTCTCTGATGTCCCAGGGCCTGGTTCTTCTGGACCTGGCTGTGCACCCTGTGTCCTCACTCTCTCCTGGGGCAGAGGCCCCACACACTCCACCGTCCCCCAGGGCCTACGGGGCAGGACTGAACGGCCGTTGTTCACCTGGACGGGAAGCGAGCACCCTGCAGGAAAGAAAAGCCAAACCCTTCTCCTGAGCCACGCTTTCCGGAGCCTGGGCTTTATTATTCTCACAAACGAGGAAAGACAAAGGGCTAGCCCAAGGTCAGCCGTCCAGAGGAGGGGCCAGGCTCGGAACCCCAGGGTTCCCCAGCCCTGACTCCAACTCGGGGCGCCATGCCCCTGGCTGCCCCTGGGGCCTCTGCCCTCCGCCCCCACTGAAGGCAGAGTTGGGGGCCAGCACCGAGCTGCGCAGGAAACGCTGCCTACGGGCACCTGAAGTGAGAAACGGAGCTTTCATTCGACAAACGCTGACCGAACTCCGGAAACAGTGAACTCAAGCTGGCCAGCGTGACTGCTACGCGGGGCCAGGGGGACAATAAGCAAGGCGGTTTCGTGTCCACCAACACTGTGAAGCGACCAAAGGGAACACGACGGAGGGCACAGGCGAACTACGCACAGGGACCCCAAGGAAAGCCTGGTCACCGCGCTTCCGAGGTGACGGAAGCCAAAACCTTCGGCCCAGAAGACCGCGCAGGGGGCGCCGCTCGGAGGCGGGGCGGGCAGGGGGGACGCAGGGAGGGTCCGCCCCGGGGCCTCTCCAGCCAGCCCGCGCCTCCCTCCACCCCCGCAGCGGGAGCTCGGCCCGGCCGCCCCGGGGCCTCGGAGGCGGGTTCGCCACGCCCCTCGCAGCCCGGCCGGGAGCCGGGGCGGGACCCGCGGGAGACCCAGGCCGGGCGGGGCCGGGCTCCCCGGGCCGTGGGCGCCGCAGACCCTCACCAGAAGAAGGTGTTGGTGCCGTCGTCGTAGACCTCGGACTCGGTGCTACGGCGGCCGGCGCCGGGCCCCGCCGCTCGACCGTCGGGCGGCTCCTCCAGCGAGGCCTTGCCCGTGGGCACCGGGGACCCCGGCCGCGGCCCCTCGGCGGCCCTGCGCTCGCTCCGCCGCATGGCGCTATGGCCCGAGCCGCTCCGCCCGGAGCCTTGACCCCACGCACACCAGGTCACCGGCGCAAGGACGCGCCGCACACGGCGCGGGGAGCGCCGGGAAGGGGTCGTGCGCTCGCCCGGCGGGGTCTCAGAAGAGGACGGGGGCTGGCGAGGAAGGGGTGGGCGGTGCATTGTGGGCCTTGTAGTCCGCGCGGGGCATTAGCGGGTCTTGTAGTCCCGGCGCCGCGGGTTGAAGCAGTGCTTGCCGGGAAGGATGCCGCCCGGTTGCTAGGTAACTGGGGCCCGCCCCGCGGCCGCTGGGCTGGTCCTTCGGGGCTCGGGTGGAACTGGGCGGCCCGAATGGTGCGCACACGCCGGGCTCGGTCGACAGGGGGCCGGCGGAGACCGGCCGCGCAGAGCCGCCAGCCCGAGCCGCCCCGCGCGCGCGCGGGACCGCGCAGCCGCCACGGCCGCGTAGCTGCGGGAGCCGACGGCAGCGGCCTGTTCGGACGGGCTGCGGCGCGGGACCGACGCGGGGGTCCGCGGAGAGGAAATGAGTGGCGGGCGCGGCCCCGGGCAGCGACTCCGCAGGGGGCGGGTCCTCTCGGGGCGGCAGCGACTCCGCAGGGGGCGGGTCCTCTCCGGGGCGGAAGCGACTCCGCAGGGGGCGGGTCCTCTCCGGGGCGGAAGTGCGCGGAGGGCCCTGGCGGCCGCGGGTGTGCAAAGCTGCCCTGCGTGCCTCTCGCCCGTCTGCGCCCCGATCCTCGGACGGGCGAGGGACACACAGGCCCCCGGGGCCGCCGTTGGCTTCCCCGGGCCGGGCCGTCCCCTGCGGCGGTCCCCGAGCGCGCGCGCCCTGGGTGGGACGCGGCCGCAGAGCAGCCAGGCTGGGCCCGGGGCCGCTTTCCCCTGAAGGCAGCGGGGAGCCGCCGAGGGTCTCTTAGGTAGGAGCGAGGTCAGCGTCGCCCGCCGCACGGTGCAGCACCGGGCGGGCGGTCCCCGGGCACTGGCCTGCACAGGTTGACACGGAGGGACTTGCTTTGCCCGGGGAAGCGATGCCCAGAGCAGGCCGGCTGCTGCCCACCGCTGTCTCCCGGGGAGCCATCCTGCAGGGGCCCTCCGGCCTCTCCCCGCGTCTGGCGTCGCCCGGTGCTGTTGAGGTCCTTTCCTGGGCACAGATGTTTCTCCCAAACTGCACGGAGAGCAGCGGAGCGAGGCCACAGGAGGGGCGGAGGGACGTCCCGGCCCGCTGGGCTCCCCGGGCCCCTCGAAGGTCGCTCGCTCGGGCAGGGAAGCCCCGGGCGGGCAAGGGGAGTGATCTGGGAGGGCGTCGGGGGCCGTCTGCCCTTCGCTGCGGCCCCGGGCACGCAGACCACGCGGTAGTCAGTCACTACCGACCTCTGGCCACGGCCGGCAAGAATTCCCAACGCTTTACAAACGCAACTGTCGTGATCTTCACACCCCTTAGGTTCTATTTCTGTCTCTCACTTAGAGACGGAGAAACTGAGGCACGGAAAGGCTGGTGACCACCCCCGCCCGCGCCCAGCTCCTTTCGCACGGACCCCAGAACCTCTCCCCTGAATCCCTGCACCTGGAGGGAGCCCCCCACCTGCAGCTTTGCACCCCGGGCCTGATGTCCCGGTGTCACCTCCACTCCACCCTTAGGTCGCACGCTCAGCTCCAGAAGTGCCCACCTCGCTCCCTCGGGACCGCTGGCGTGGACCAGTGGAGTCCATCGCAGGATGCGGGCTCAGGACGCGGGCGGTTTGTGGCTCAGGGATAGCGCGGCAGGTGAGAGGAGGCCCCGGAGCACCTCGGAGGACGTGGTCCATTGCCAACCCCAGAGGCAGCAGGACTGGAGGTCCCCCGCCAGGGACAGGGTGCTGGGGACAGAAGCCTTCCTCAGCTGACAGATGCCAGAGGGAGGCAGGGACTTTAAAGGAAATGGCCCGCTCCAGCCAGCTCCAGCCGTACCCAGGGACAGAGCAGAACAGAGCTCTCGTGGGCGTGGCCGGTGAGAGCCCAAGCTTTCCGTAGGCCTGGGGGAGTCACTTTCATGGTGGTAAATAGTGAAATACTGGCAGAATGCTTTCTTAAAATGCCCTGCAAGGAAGAGAGAGAAAGCCTGGGAATTCCTAAAGAAACAATAACTGCTCTTTCCGCTGGTGCGGATCACAGAAAACTCACCTTGCCACGCACACCTGCACCTGGGAGGGAGCTTGGCGGCAGGATTGCTCCCTAAGACAGGAAACAGGAACTCTTAGCAATTTAAGGCTCAAAGGTGCTGGAGGACAACAGGGAGACAGAACTGTCCCTGTAATGAGGACTTGAGGGGCCAGGTCCCCACCCCATTCCACCCTGCCGTGGCAGGCAAGGACAGCTTCAGGCAGACCCCAGGGGCAGAAGCCCAGCCTGGGAGAGGGGTCTCCCCCGCAGGGGCCTGAGGATGGGGACGTCGCCTACCTGGACAGGCACCTGCGGCCAGAGTGGCCCAGCAGGGCACCTGGGCCCAGCCCAGAGAAGACAGGAGGCAAGTTCCACAGGCACCATCCAGGCGGTGCTGCCTCTGAGAGGTGTCCCCGAGGTGTCCCCAGGCCAGGCATCTCTGCGGCCACACCCAGGGGGCAGGGGGCGGGGGTGGGAGGACAGGCTCCTGAGGGGCAGAGGACGGGGCAGCAAAGGGTGCGAGGGAATTCACCTGGGGCACTCTTCACCCTGCAGGAACGGGGCACCTGGGGGGCCTGCAGGGGAGGAGGTCTGGTGGGCAGAGTCTCCTGGAGTCTGAGGAGGAAGGAAAGGGAGCAGGGTCCAGGGTCCACAGGAGGCCCACGAGGACTTTGATCAAAGTTCTCCGCCAAGACAGGGCAGGGCCGGCAGCTGTCACCGCACTGTGTCCTCTTCAACACCAGAAGGCAAGGGTAAGGCTGGGCCTGGGGAGGTACAGTTTACAACAGCAGACTGCAATGTGATAATAAAGTACATTTGGTAATAACTTTTATAAGACTGACACGTTTGTGGTAGAAAATTTGAAAACAAACTAACATAGGAAGAAAATCATAATAACCCCGCTCTGAGTTCACATTGTTAAATGTAAATATCAAATATCAACCTACTCTTCCAGTATTTTAATGCATTTTAGGTTAGTTGAAATTAAAAATTTTGTGTATGTTTGTAATCTGTTTCCATTTAATGTGATCACTTAAACATTTTCCTATGTTCTCATAAACTCTTTAAAAGCATAAATTCCAGCAGCGCTTAATCAGCATATGAATATAGCATGTTTGCCATTTTCCCATTGTTGAACATCTAGGTGGTTTATAATTTTTGCTGCAAAGGACACATTTATACATATTTTCATTATTTTGAATTTTTTCCCTTAGTTTACAAAAGTTAAATGAATGGACCAAAGTATAAACAATTTCAGGGCGTCTAACACTAGTTGCTGCATTGCTTTCTGAGAGGGCGGTGCCCGTTTCCTCTCCGGATAGACCTGGATGAGACCTGCCTTCCCCCGTGCCCTCGCCGAGTGTCCCTCCGCCGAGTGTCCCTCCCCGTGGGTGCAAAGTCCTGGCGGCCACCTCTGTGTGCTCTGCAGCTGGTCTGCGTGCCGCTGAGGCTCCCTGGCATGACACACACCTGCAGAAGGCGGAACGAAAAAGAACAGTGTTCCAGCGGCAATAAAGTTGGGAATGACAAAGTCACTGAGAAGAGCACGGCCACGTAGACAGGCCAGGTGACACCGGAGCAGGGCGAACTCTGCGACCTGCTAGCAGATTGTCCTGACGCAATGAACGTGCAAACGCAAAGTGTCCTGCAGGTTGAGCTGGGGGCTGGAGGGAGACATCTGCCCGGAGAGTCCAGGCATGGTTGGTAACGTGGCCCTTGAGCTGAGGTTGCTCCTGCGCTCAGCAAGCCTGGCTGATTCTGTGTCTGAACTCTGACTCGGCGGAGACTGCTGGGCCCCCCAGTGCCCTGCTTTCTTCCCAGGAAAAGAGATCTCATCCCCCAGGCTTCCTTGCAGTAAGGTGTGGTCATGTGACTAACCACATGAAGGGAAGGGTGCCCTCCTTCACCCCTTCCTCTTCCTGCTGGCTAGAATGTGGCTGTGATGCCCAGAGCTCAAGCAGCCATCTTGGGCCATGTGGCAGGACCTTGTGTTTAAGGTGTCGGAGCAGCAGGTCAAAGGGATCCTGGGTCCTTGGTGACCACGAATCAGCAGTACTAGTACAGGACTGGCTAACTCCTGGCTTCAGCAGTACTAGTACAGGACTAGCTGACGCTTGGCTTCCGCAGTACTAGTACAGGACTGGCTAACGCCTGGCTTCACTTGTGGGGGAGGGAAATACGGAAGCTAGTTTAAGCCACCTCCACTTAGGGTTTTCTGTCGCACAAATCTTCACGCATTCCATCTGGACTGGCCGCATCAGAGTTGCGTCTTTGCCAGCTCAGTGTTTAATCCTGGTCCCTGCTGCCATCACAGCCGGGGGCTCCAGGGAGAAATGTGGGTGGGGCCACGTTGTCCCTTGGGGAAACCGGAGCAAACAGACCTTAAGCCTGACCTGCAAGAGAGTGCTGCTGGGCTGGGTGATGCGGGTCCGTGACACCGTGGGTGCTCCCTGCCCCGCCCCCCCGTGATGCCAGGGTGCTCCCTGCACCCTCCCCATGACACCATGAGTGCTCCCTGCCCTCCCCCCTACCCCACCCCGGTGACTCCATGAGTGCTCCCTGCACCTCCCCCCCTGTGATGCTGGGGGTGCTCCCTGCCCGCCTCCCCAGTGATGCCAGGGTGCTCCCTGCCCCTCCCCCCTGTGATGCTGGGGGTGCTCTCTGCCCCCCCCGCCGTGATGCCAGGGTGCTCCCTGCCCCCGTGATGCCGGGGTGCTCCCTGCCCCCCCCCGTGATGCTGGGGTGCTCCCTGCCACCTGGCTGCGCTGCCTGAGGAGCTCTGGCCCTGCCTCCTCAGCTTCTTTGCAGCTTTCAAAGGTGACCTCCTTGCCACACGCTGTGGGTAGGTCGGCCACGCCCCACTGGTCTGGTACCCTCCCTGTCGGGGTAGTCTGCTCTCTCCCAGCCTGGGCGTCCTCGGGGTGCTCCCACGGAGGGTCACTCTCGGGCCGCCCTGGCCGCCCCAGTGCTGGCCTCTGCCCAGACTGCCCAGACCTGCTGGGCACTGGGGATGGAGGGGCCTAACCCCCAGTCCTCTTGCAGCTCAGTCAGCCAGGGGTCCCCCAGAGCCCAAGGGCCCACCAGCTGGGGTCCACACCGCAGGGCTCAGGGTGGGAGAAGTGGGGGCCTGTCTCCCGCTCAATCCTCTTTGCACCATGTCCTCTCCAAGGGGATAAGCCCTGGACAGCCTGGAGGTGGAGGGTTGGGTGCTGGAGGGAGCGTGGGGGACGTGCCCTGGGGTCAGAGAGTCACGGCTGGGGGCACTAACGAGTGCCCAAGTGCCGTCTGTTGAGGCCTCCCTGCCCAGCTGCTTCCCCGGGGGGCGGGGGGGGGATGTCATGGAACCCCCTCTTACAGCAAAGCCCCCTCCCCAGGGGAGGGCGATGGCCTGTGGGGGAAGGGCAGGGGTACCACCGAGAGACTCCCCCACCCTCACCTGTCCCCAGGCCCCCCCACCCCCGGAAGGTGTCCGAGGCCCGGGGGTGGGGGCTTTCCTGGCCGGGGCTGGCTCCTCCCCGGCGGCACCCGGCAGGGCCAGGGCGGCGGGAGGGACCAAGTAGGAGGAGGGGCGAGTCCCACGCGGAAGTCAGGTAGATGTGTCGTCTCCCAGCCACCTGCCAGGACTCTGGGACGCAGCATGCAGGTGAGCTGGCCGCAGGGTCCGCACCTGTGGACCCCTCCCCGCCACGCCCACCCGCCATCCCCTGGCCCCAGCCGCCTAACCTGGGAGCGTCTGTGGGGGCTCCCTGCAGCTGGCCGGGGCCGGGAGCGTAGCCAGAGCTGGGGACACACGGCTGCCCCCCTGGCCTCTGGGGCCGGTGGGGAGGGCAGCTTTCCTCCCACCCAGCCTGGGGGTCTTGGGACCGCAGGGCTGGGCTCTCAGTGAGCTTGTGGGACCTGGGCCTCTACCGCAGTACCCAATCCAAGGAGAGGGCACGCCCACCCTGGGCCCTGAGCTGCTGACAAGGACCCCCAGACCTTCCGACCTTGCCCCACAGCTGGCACCTGAGCGGGAGGGGGCTGTGGGCTCCAGGGTGGGCAGGCCTGGGGTTGGGGAGGAACAGGTGGCCAGCTAGGTGGTGGCCCTCCTGCGGGTCCCGCCACTGCTGGATTCTGGTTCCAGGGGCAGAGCAGAGGGCTGCGGGGCTCAGGGAAGGGGGCCAGGGAACACCCAGGAAGATGCCCTTTCCCCTCTGCCAGCAAAGAGGTCGATTAGGGCTGGCCCAGTGCCATGTGCGGCGTGAGACCAGCCTCCCTCCCGGCCTCCCAGGTGTGGGCTGAGCAGGTGGCCTCTCACTCCGCCTCTGTCCAGGGCTCTTGGCCCTTCCAGAAGCAGCTCTGGCACCCTGGCTGCTCAGGCCAGCATGTGGACACCCCAGGGTCCCTTCTTCCAGCCCCTTCCTTCCCCATGCCAGCCCCAAGCTGGGGGTGGAGGAGACTCAGTGCTGGCCGGGGTGGGTGGGGATCCGGTTTGTCTGAGGTGAGAGCATCAGTCTTTCAAAAGGGGAGGATTCGGGAGGACTTGGTGGTCCCAGCCCCTGGCTGGGTCTGGGCATGCCCCTCCTTGGCTCCAACCCCTTCCATGGCTCCCCTCTTCCCCCTGCTGACATCTAAGCTCCCCAGCTGCCTGGGCAGACTTCCCCGGTCTGGCTTCTGCCAACCTGCAGCCTCCTCTCCAGGCAGCTCCCTGCTGGGCCTTTATGCTTCTGCAAAGCTAGGGTGCCAAGGACTGAGTCCCTGGGAGGACTAAGATTCAGTCCTCATAGGTGCTAAGTACTGAGTCACCAGGAGTGGTAGCTACTAAATCCTTGGAGGTGCAGAGTACTAAGTCCCCGGGAGTTGCTGAGTACAGAGTTCCTGGGAGGTGCTTAGTGCTTAGTCCCTGAGGAGCACTGAGGATTGAGTTCCTGGAGGTACTGAGTGCTGAGTCCCTGGGAGGTGCTGAATGCTGAGTCCTGGGCACTGACTGCACCCTGCCCCTCAGGGCCTGTCCACACATGCTTTCTCTCCCTGGAATGCTGCTCCACTTTTTTGGCTTCTACCAACCTCTTTCCCTGCAAGGCCACCTCCCTGCCAAGTAGGTGGCCGCCCCTGTGTGCACCCTCACCGTGCGCTGCCTGCAAGGACAGGCCACATCACCAGTGTCTGGAGACGGACGGATGGACGGACACAGGAAAGGACGAACTGACAGATGACACACGACGGCCAGCCGGGGGAGGGGCCGGCTATGGCTTTGGGAGCTCAGAGAGCAGAGCCAGGTGGGAGGGTCCACTCGGGGAGGGTGGTCCCGGGTGTCCAGGCTGGGTGGAGGTGAGGGGCCCTGGCTCAGCAAGGTGGGCCTCTCAGGGCTTGTGCACTGTGGTGGGGGCAGGAGAGCCCCTCGTGGTGCCCAGCCCTAGCCCTGACCTAGAGGGCCCAGAGTGCTGCTGAGGGGTGTGACCGGCCCTCAGGATGAGGTGATGCCACACGTGTGTGACTGTGGACCCTCCGGCCAGGCCTGCTCCGGGGCTGGGTGGGATCACATCTGCACGGCTGTCTCTCTGCCCACCCAGGACCCGAGGCTGACAGGGAAGGGGCCGGACAGGCAGGACCCCAGCTCTGAGCCTTCCTGCTCCCAGCCCTGGGGACAGGGTCTCCCGGGAGCCGCAGCATCCCCAGAAGTCTCTTCACCTGGAGCCAGTGGGCTCACCCCCAGGGACTCTGGGCCATGCCCACCTCGGGGTGTGTGGCCTGTAGAGCTGGGGCGGGAAGGACAGGAGGGAGGACAGTGTCCAGGTGTGTGGTTTCATCCACCCTCTTCCTGCAAGGGCACATCTTTGGGGTGACTGTGAGGCAGGGGTGAGGGTCACCCAATTCTACAGATGAGGAAACCAAGGCACAGAGAGCCAGGGCCTGCCAGCCGTCTACCCAGAACCTGCACCGTGTGGGCCCACACACTGCTTCGCGGACCTGGGCTGGGGACATGGGGGCCCTGGACACCTTGCTTTGGGCGAGCCGAGTGAGCAGTCTGCCTGGCTGAAGGGGGACTCTAGGTGAGCCCCGACCTGTGAGGGTCCCGTAGGTTGTGCTGAGAAGCCGGGTCCTGTGGGTGTCAGGCCAGGGGACCGTGTAAACACTGGCCTGGCGGACAGATGGGCAGACGGGTAGCCTGACCCTGGGCCAGGATCTGTGTCCACGGGGCTGGGCTGCCCGGCCCAGGGTGTGAGGGCGGCAGGGTCTCCGCGCCGGGTCTGCCTGGCTGTGGGGGGCTGGGCTGGGGCCCTCTGACCTCCCTGCTCCGGTGGCTCTGGCCCAGCCCAGGGGGCAGCAGAGGGCAGCCAGGGACGGTGCAGCCCCCGGAGTGTGCGCAGCTGTGCCTGGGGTCCCTGTGCAGCCGTCCGTGTCTGGGGTGGAGGTGGCCTGGCGGACACCTTGGGTGGTGTCGCCGTCCAGGGGTCCAGCTCACAGCCCTGCCCCCACGCAGGGTGGTTCTGAGAGGCTGGGGTAAGGGTCCCAAAGCCGCACTTTTGTGGGGAGGGGGCTTTCTGTGCCCCATTTCTGGGGCCGAGGGCGGCCACCACCTCCCACTTTGAGAGTTCCCCACGGACAGTCCCCCTCCCAGGCTCCTCTGTCTGAGTCACCCCAAAGTCCTGGCAGGCATGGGGCCCCCACTCCACCTGCCCTTCAGCTTCGGTCCTCGCTGCTGGGAGGGGGTCTCTAAGTGTCAGCCTCTGCCAGAGGAGCTGGGGGATGGGCAGGGCCCCTCCTGGGCTTGAGGAACCTTCTGCTGCCCGGTTCCTCCGCGGGGCACTTCCTGGGCCCTTTCCCAGGCGAGCCACAGAGCTGGGTGCCCGTGACACCAGCGTCCGGCCTGGTGGAGCCTCCACCCCCTTCCCTGAGACGGAGGCACCTTTTCCCGCCAAGACGGGGCAGGAGTTTCAGGTGCTGCCGGCCACACTTCAGTGCGGCGTCTGCGGCTTCGGTGGCAGGACGGGCAGCACTCAGGAGTCGGGCAGAGGGGAGTGTTGGCAGAGGAAGGGCTGACGGGCAGGTGGCATGGCCACCCTCAGAGGGGCCGGAGGGCCGAGGGAGCCCGTGAAGCCACTGGGGTGAGGCCCTCGGTGCCCAGGAGGCGGGGCCGGAGAAGATTCTGTGTCAGCCCCATCTCCACGTGCCTGAAGTGTGCCGCTCTGTGGTCGGGCTTGATGCGTTTCCTGCTTCTACGGAGGCAGAGGGACAGGGGAGGCAGAGGGACAGGGGAGGCAGAGGGACAGGGGAGGCAGAGGGACAGGGGAGGCAGAGGGACAGGGGAGGCAGAGGGACGGGGCAGGCCGGGCCCTGTCCTGGAGCCAGCAGCTCCGGGGGTGCGTGCGTGGACTGGAGCAGGGCTGCAGACTTAGCAAAACGATCTGCATTTCAGGTAAACAATTCTTCTGGTGTAGGTATGCCCCACGCAATTGCTGCCACACACGCTAATGAGTAGCTGTTGCTGATAGGAAATTCGGATGGGCAGGGCGGCCTGTTTCGCCTGGCAGCCCTTGAGGCCTGACTGGCTGGAGCAGTCCAGTGAGGCTTCCTGGAGGAGGCAGGTCTCGGGTTTGGCAGGGATTGCAGGTGGGGGCTGGCTGCCTGCCAAGTCTGGGAGAGCAGCTCGACTTGGCTGCGGGGTGCAGGGGAGGGGCTGGGCAGGGTGCTCGGGTGGCCACAGCCCCCAGCGTGCCCACCCCTCTCTCTCGGTACACTCCTGCTGCAGGCCCTGTCCCTCTGGGGTCCCTGTGCCTCCCCAGGCACTGCCAGCCGGGACGGCCCTGTCCCTCATGTCCTGGTGCTCTAACCTCTGTGAGTGTGGCCAGGCTCCTGCAGACGTCCCTCCGTTTGGACTTGTCCCATGTTTCCTCTTGGGGAGGGAGGAGGACACGTCCTGTCTCATGTCCCTTGGGGTCCCTGACATCAAGATGACATTGTAGGCAACCTTCACCCTCCTCAGTGGGCCAGGGGGTCTGCAGGGCGTGCAAAGGGACTGTTCTTCCCTGCCCACGCTGTCTTCATGAGTCACTCGGTCCAGCCCACGCTCAAGAAGGGAGGAGTGGCCAGGCGCCGAGGCTCACGCCTGCAATCCCAGCACTCCCAGCATCCGGGAGGCTGAGGCGGGAGGATCCCTTGAGCCCAGGAGTTTGAGGTTGCTGTGAGCTGGGTTGACGCCACGGCACTCTAGCCCGGGCAACAGAGTGAGACTGTCTCAAAAAAAAAAAAAAAAAAATGGAGGCGCATAGAAGGGTCTTTGACTCCTCCAGGCCACCCAGTCACGGTCAGGGGGAGACTCCGAGGCCTGGAAGCCCCTCCCCCGACTCACCCTCTGTCTGTCCCCGAGGGCCACACAGTTGCTCCTAGACACACGCGGCCGAGGCACCTTCGTGTGGCCTGTCCGGGGCCCTCCCGGTGTGGAGGGGCTCAGCGTCTCCCTGCATCCACCCCGGGGGGCCATGGGGCGGCGGTGCTCGCCCCTTGCGTCCCTCTCCAAGGGCGGACGGCTGGGCGTGGGGTCCAGTCCAGGGGTGTTTGACTTTAAACGCGGTGCACAGAGTCTCTCTTCACGCACTGCTCAGGCCGCAGGCAGTCTGCAAGTGCCCGTGTGGTCCCCTGATGGTCCCGGGCTCCTGCTCGCAAAGCCGCGAAGCCGTCTCCTGTGCGTCTGCAGGGGCCCTGCACGCAAGCTCCGCACAGCCCTCCGCCGGCCCGCCTGCTGCCCCCGCAGTGACCTGTTCCTTGTTCTTGGCTGCCCCTCCCCCAGTGCTGTGGGGAGGGGCAGTGTGTCCTGACCCCTCAGGGCCTGAGCACCCCAGAGGGTGGCCCAGCCGCTCACCCACCCTGCTCCCGCCACCCCTCGCTCTGCCCCCAACCCCCAGGGCGAGGAGAGACTCCAGATCCTGGCGGGAACAGAGGAGGACAGCTTCCCGCTGACAGAGATCCACGCTTGCGAGGTGGGTGTCGGGGGACCCCTCCCGGGCCTGGTCCCGCCTGCCCTGCCTGCGCCCCAGGCCCCCGGCCATGCGCCTCCCTCCTGCAGACCGAGTCCTCTGGGCAGTGGGACTATGTCCTCGTGGCCGACCGGCGCACGGAGAGAGTCCCCAAGAAGATGCTCCGGCAGCAGCAGTTCCTGGAGGAGCTCAGGAGAAAGGGCTTCCGTTTCAAGGTGGGCTGGTGCCCCCGAGGGAGCCAGGGGCCCCGGGGAGGGGCCTGCGGAGGGGGCTGTGGCCTCGTCCCCAAGGTGCTGGGGACAGGCCAGTGGCTGTGGCTGCAGAGGAAGGGCTCGCAGGTGGAACAGAGGGTCCCATGTGGCCCCACCCCAGGTGAAAAAAGACCAGAAACGGGTGTTCTTTGGGATCCGCGCCGACGACAGCATCTTTGACCTGTACCGCACCCTCCTCCTGGAGCCCGAGGGCCCTGGGTCCACAGTGAAGACGCCGACCCCCGTCCCAGCCACCACCAGGTGGGAGGCCCTGCCCAGAGCCACGGCCAGAGGACCCTCGCCCGCCCACAGCCTGGTCCAGGCAGAGCAAGGGGCCACGTCCCCGGCTCCCGGTGTCCCCTGATGCAGGACAGCTGGCCCCGTGCGGTCTCAGGGTGGAGGCCACAGGGGCTCAGACCCACTGGCTGTGCCTCAGTTTCCACGTCCGTGATGAGGGTGATGACAGTTCTGACCTCTGGAGGGTTCTGAAGTTCCAGAGTCGAGTCAGACTTGAAGGGTGGGCGGGATTTGGAGAGGCCCAGAGGCCCCGCAGCCCTCCTGGACTCCAAGGCCATCCTGCCCCGCAGACCCTCCTCTCCAGGGAGAGTGCGCCTTGCTGGACATCTGTCCCTGGCTCTCCCAGGCACAGACCTGGACGCTGGGCAGGGACAGCCACCAACTCCATCGGAGCCCACCCTTGGGCCCCTCCCAGGCCTCGCCGGCCGCTGTGAAGGCAGAACCGCGGTGTGGGAGGAGCGAGCGGGAGTCTGAGCAGGGGCAGCAGGCCTGGGGCAGGTTCCCCGGAGCGGCCCATGGTCAGACCCCTGGCACTGCGGAGTAGGGGGCTCCTCCCCGTGCCCGAGCTGCAGTCTGGGCACAGGCAGGACAGCTCGCCGGAGTCAAGGGGCTTTGTGCACATGAAGCTCAGGTGTGCTCTGGACATGTAGGGCGGGGGGGGGGAGGGGTGCGACCAGGAGGGAGGTGCAGGTGGAGGGCAGCCGGCGGAGCCCCATCCTGGAGGCGGTGTCAGGCCAGGCTGGGTGGGCGGTGGGCTTCCAGGTGGGTCCTGCATGTTGGACTCTGGTCAGGGCTGGTGGTCTGGGGGACCCTCCGGGACAGGGAGGGGCGTGAGCCTGGCCGGACCAGAGGGCGGGGCAGGACCTGGAGGGCACAGAGCTCACTCGGGGCTCTCCCGACCTGGCTCTTGGGTTTCAGAATCCGAATCCTGAACTTCATGCTGAACAACACAACGGCAGCTGGCGGTAAGGGCTGGGTGGGCCGGTGGCCAGAGGGACAACACGGGTCTTGCGGGCAGATCTCCCTTGGCCCTCACTCCCCTCTGACTCAACATGCCCTGTGACCCCCAGAGACATTCAAGAATTTGGTGAAGGATGAAGTCTTTGAGACCAAGTTCCCCCTGCACAAGGTGAGGGACAGGCCGGCTGGGAGGAGGCTGTGGCAGGACCCCGGGACAGGAGCTCTCAACGTCCCTCACCTGTGCCAGGGGGAGGCGGAGCTGGAGAAGACGTGGGCCCAGTGGAGGAAAATGGCCCACAAGCAGCCCATCGACCAGATCAGGTAGTGCTGCCGACAGGCCACCTGCACCCACGGACGCGCCTGCGCCCCGACCTGTCCCACGGACGCGCCTGTGCCCCGACCTGTCCCACGGACGCGCCTGCACCCCACACCTGTCCCACGGACGTGCCTGCGCCCCACACCTGTCCCACGGACGCGCCTGCGCCCCGACCTGTCCCACGGACGCGCCTGCGCCCCGACCTGTCCCACGGACGCGCCTGTGCCCCGACCTGTCCCACGGACGCGCCTGCACCCCACACCTGTCCCACGGACGTGCCTGCGCCCCGACCTGTCCCACGGACGCGCCTGCGCCCCGACCTGTCCCACGGACGCGCCTGTGCCCCGACCTGTCCCACGGACGCGCCTGCACCCCACACCTGTCCCACGGACGCGCCTGCACCCCACACCTGTCCCACGGACGTGCCTGCGCCCCACACCTGTCCCACGGACGCGCCTGCGCCCCGACCTGTCCCACGGACGCGCCTGCGCCCCGACCTGTCCCACGGACGCGCCTGTGCCCCGACCTGTCCCACGGACGCGCCTGCACCCCACACCTGTCCCACGGACGCGCCTGCACCCCACACCTGTCCCACGGACGTGCCTGCGCCCCAACCTGTCCCACGGACGCGCCTGCGCCCCGACCTGTCCCACGGACGTGCCTGCGCCCCACACCTGTCCCACGGACGCGCCTGCGCCCCGACCTGTCCCATGGACGCGCCTGCGCCCCGACCTGTCCCACGGACGCGCCTGCGCCCCGACCTGTCCCACGGACGCGCCTGCACCCCACACCTGTCCCACGGACGCGCCTGCACCCCACACCTGTCCCACGGACGCGCCTGCACCCCACACCTGTCCCACGGACGCGCCTGCACCCCACACCTGTCCCACGGACGTGCCTGCACCCCACACCTGTCCCACGGACGCGCCTGCGCCCCACACCTGTCCCACGGACGCGCCTGCACCCCACACCTGTCCCACGGACGCGCCTGCACCCCACACCTGTCCCACGGACGCGCCTGCACCCCACACCTGTCCCACGGACGCGCCTGCACCCCACACCTGTCCCACGGACGTGCCTGCACCCCACACCTGTCCCACGGACGCGCCTGCACCCCACACCTGTCCCACGGACGCGCCTGCACCCCACACCTGTCCCACAGACGTGCCTGCGCCCCAACCTGTCCCACGGACGCGCCTGCACCCCACACCTGTCCCACGGACGTGCCTGCGCCCCAACCTGTCCCACGGACGCGCCTGCGCCCCGACCTGTCCCACGGACGTGCCTGCACCCCACACCTGTCCCACGGACGCGCCTGCGCCCCGACCTGTCCCACGGACGCGCCTGCACCCCACACCTGTCCCACGGACGCGCCTGCGCCCCGACCTGTCCCACGGACGCGCCTGCACCCCACACCTGTCCCACGGACGCGCCTGCGCCCCGACCTGTCCCATGGACGCGCCTGCACCCCACACCTGTCCCACGGACGCGCCTGCGCCCCGACCTGTCCCACGGACGCGCCTGCGCCCCGACCTGTCCCACGGATGCGCCTGCGCCCCGACCTGTCCCACGGACGCGCCTGCACCCCACACCTGCCCCACGGACGCGCCTGTGCCCCAACCTGTCCCACGGATGCGCCTGCGCCCCACACCTGTCCCACGGACGCGCCTGCGCCCCGACCTGTCCCACGGACGCGCCTGCACCCCACACCTGCCCCACGGACGCGCCTGTGCCCCAACCTGTCCCACAGACGCGCCCCCATTTGGACACTGATGCCACCAAAACAGATAGCCCCACGTGTGGCCGCGCCCCACCTGGGCACTGGCCCTTGTGGCAGCCACCCCGGGGCAGGTGGCCCTAACTCGGCAGCTGTACCCACAGGGACTACTTTGGCGAGAAGGTGGCGCTCTACTTCGCCTGGCTCGGCTGGTACACCTACATGCTGGTGCCCGCGGCCCTGGTGGGCCTCGGCATCTTTCTGATCGGGTTCCCTCTGTTCGAGTCCAGCCAGATCAGGTGGGCGGGGCCACAGGCAGCTTGTGGGCGGGGCCGGGCGACCTGTGGGCGGGGCCGGGCGACCTGCGGGCGGGGCCGGGTGGGCCAGGAGGGGTCCGCGCTCCGGGAGAGTCACCCCCAGCCCATCCCCGCGCCCCAGCAGGGAGATCTGTGCGGCCCACACCATCCTTCTCTGTCCTCTCGGCGACCACGGCCGCAGGTTCCAGCGGCTCTCGGACACCTGCACCTTTGCCAAGGTTCGCTGCCCCTGGGGTCCACCCCAGGCCTGGAGGGTGGGCAGGTGTGTCCAGCTGGAGATGGGCTGAGGCCCGGGACCCGCAGAGCTCACCCTCCACGGGGGTTGGCGGGGAGGCCCACCTCAGTGCATCCCCCCTTCTCCCCAGAGCATCCCCTCCTTCTCCCCAGCATGCCCCCCTTCTCCCCAGAGCGCCCCCTTCTCCCCAGCGCCCCCTTCTCCCCAGAGCGCCCCCTTCTCCCCAGCGCCCCCATCTCCCCAGAGCACCCCCTTCTCCCCAGCGCCCCCTTCTCCCCAGCGTGCCCCCTTCTCCCCAGCGTGTCCCCTTCTCCCCAGCGTGTCCCCTTCTCCCCAGCGCCCCCTTCTCCCCAGCGTGTCCCCTTCTCCCCAGCGCCCCCTTCTCCCCAGCGCCCCCTTCTCCCCAGCGTGTCCCCTTCTCCCCAGCGCCCCCTTCTCCCCAGCGCCCCCTTCTCCCCAGCGCCCCCTTCTCCCCAGCGCCCCCTTCTCCCCAGAGCGCCCCCTTCTCCCCAGTGCCCCCTTCTCCCCAGCGTGTCCCCCTTCTCCCCAGCGTGTCCCCTTCTCCCCAGCGTGTCCCCTTCTCCCCAGCGTGTCCCCTTCTCCCCAGCGTGTCCCCTTCTCCCCAGCGCCCCCTTCTCCCCAGCGTGACCCCTTCTCCCCAGCGCCCCCTTCTCCCCAGCGCCCCCTTCTCCCCAGCGCCCCCTTCTCCCCAGCGTGTCCCCTTCTCCCCAGCGTGTCCCCTTCTCCCCAGCGCCCCCTTCTCCCCAGCGCCCCCTTCTCCCCAGCGTGACCCCCTTCTCCCCAGCGTGTCCCCTTCTCCCCAGCGCCCCCTTCTCCCCAGCGTGACCCCCTTCTCCCCAGCGTGTCCCCTTCTCCCCAGCGCCCCCTTCTCCCCAGCGTGTCCCCTTCTCCCCAGCGTGTCCCCTTCTCCCCAGCGCCCCCTTCTCCCCAGCGCCCCCTTCTCCCCAGCGTGACCCCCTTCTCCCCAGCGTGTCCCCTTCTCCCCAGCGCCCCCTTCTCCCCAGCGCCCCCTTCTCCCCAGCGCCCCCTTCTCCCCAGCGCCCCCTTCTCCCCAGCGCCCCCTTCTCCCCAGCGCCCCCTTCTCCCCAGCGCCCCCTTCTCCCCAGCGTGACCCCCTTCTCCCCAGCGTGTCCCCTTCTCCCCAGCGCCCCCTTCTCCCCAGCGCCCCCTTCTCCCCAGCGCCCCCTTCTCCCCAGCGCCCCCTTCTCCCCAGCGCCCCCTTCTCCCCAGCGCCCCCTTCTCCCCAGCGCCCCCTTCTCCCCAGCGCCCCCTTCTCCCCAGCGCCCCCTTCTCCCCAGCGCCCCCTTCTCCCCAGCGCCCCCTTCTCCCCAGCGCCCCCTTCTCCCCAGCGCCCCCTTCTCCCCAGCGCCCCCTTCTCCCCAGCGCCCCCTTCTCCCCAGCGTGACCCCCTTCTCCCCAGCGTGTCCCCCTTCTCCCCAGCGTGACCCCCTTCTCCCCAGCGTGACCCCCTTCTCCCCAGCGCCCCCTTCTCCCCAGCGTGCCCCCTTCTCCCCAGCGCCCCCTTCTCCCCAGCGTGTCCCCTTCTCCCCAGCGCCCCCTTCTCCCCAGCGTGACCCCCTTCTCCCCAGCGCCCCCTTCTCCCCAGCGCCCCCTTCTCCCCAGCGTGTCCCCTTCTCCCCAGCGCCCCCTTCTCCCCAGCGTGCCCCCTTCTCCCCAGCGCCCCCTTCTCCCCAGCGTGCCCCCTTCTCCCCAGCGCCCCCTTCTCCCCAGCGTGTCCCCTTCTCCCCAGCGCCCCCTTCTCCCCAGCGTGACCCCCTTCTCCCCAGCGCCCCCTTCTCCCCAGCGCCCCCTTCTCCCCAGCGTGTCCCCTTCTCCCCAGCGTGTCCCCTTCTCCCCAGCGCCCCCTTCTCCCCAGCGTGACCCCCTTCTCCCCAGCGTGTCCCCTTCTCCCCAGCGCCCCCTTCTCCCCAGCGCCCCCTTCTCCCCAGCGCCCCCTTCTCCCCAGCGCCCCCTTCTCCCCAGCGCCCCCTTCTCCCCAGCGTGTCCCCTTCTCCCCAGCGCCCCCTTCTCCCCAGCGCCCCCTTCTCCCCAGCGTGCCCCCTTCTCCCCAGCGCCCCCTTCTCCCCAGCGTGACCCCCTTCTCCCCAGCGTGTCCCCTTCTCCCCAGCGCCCCCTTCTCCCCAGCGTGACCCCCTTCTCCCCAGCGCCCCCTTCTCCCCAGCGCCCCCTTCTCCCCAGCGCCCCCTTCTCCCCAGCGCCCCCTTCTCCCCAGCGTGACCCCCTTCTCCCCAGCGTGTCCCCTTCTCCCCAGCGTGTCCCCTTCTCCCCAGCGTGACCCCCTTCTCCCCAGCGTGTCCCCTTCTCCCCAGCGCCCCCTTCTCCCCAGCGTGACCCCCTTCTCCCCAGCGTGTCCCCTTCTCCCCAGCGTGTCCCCTTCTCCCCAGCGTGACCCCCTTCTCCCCAGCGTGTCCCCTTCTCCCCAGCGCCCCCTTCTCCCCAGCGTGACCCCCTTCTCCCCAGCGTGTCCCCTTCTCCCCAGCGCCCCCTTCTCCCCAGCGTGTCCCCTTCTCCCCAGCGCCCCCTTCTCCCCAGCGTGTCCCCTTCTCCCCAGCGTGTCCCCTTCTCCCCAGCGTGTCCCCTTCTCCCCAGCGTGTCCCCTTCTCCCCAGCGCCCCCTTCTCCCCAGCGTGACCCCCTTCTCCCCAGCGTGTCCCCTTCTCCCCAGCGCCCCCTTCTCCCCAGCGTGACCCCCTTCTCCCCAGCGTGCCCCCTTCTCCCCAGCGCCCCCTTCTCCCCAGCACCCCCTTCTCCCCAGCGTGCCCCCCTTCTCCCCAGCGCCCCCTTCTCCCCAGCGCCCCCTTCTCCCCAGCGCCCCCTTCTCCCCAGCGCCCCCTTCTCCCCAGCGTGTCCCCTTCTCCCCAGCACCCCCTTCTCCCCAGCACCCCCTTCTCCCCAGCGCCCCCTTCTCCCCAGCGTGTCCCCTTCTCCCCAGCACCCCCTTCTCCCCAGCACCCCCTTCTCCCCAGCGCCCCCTTCTCCCCAGCGTGTCCCCTTCTCCCCAGCACCCCCTTCTCCCCAGCACCCCCTTCTCCCCAGTGCCCCCTTCTCCCCAGCGTGTCCCCTTCTCCCCAGCGTGTCCCCTTCTCCCCAGCGCCCCCTTCTCCCCACCGTGCCCCCCTTCTCCCCAGCGCCCCCTTCTCCCCACCGTGCCCCCCTTCTCCCCAGCGCCCCCTTCTCCCCACCGTGCCCCCCTTCTCCCCAGCGCCCCCTTCTCCCCAGCACCCCCTTCTCCCCAGCGTGTCCCCTTCTCCCCAGCGCCCCCTTCTCCCCAGCGCCCCCTTCTCCCCAGAGCGCCCCCTTCTCCCCAGCGCCCCCTTCTCCCCAGCATGTCCCCTTCTCCCCAGCGCCCCCTTCTCCCCAGCACCCCCTTCTCCCCAGCGCCCCCTTCTCCCCAGCATGTCCCCTTCTCCCCAGCGCCCCCTTCTCCCCAGCGCCCCCTTCTCCCCAGCGTGACCCCCTTCTCCCCAGCTCACACACCTCTTTGACAACGACTGGACGGTGCTGTTTGCCATCTTCATGACTCTGTGGGGTGAGTTGCCACCTGGCGCCTCTATGGGGCAAGGTGGGGCCTGAGGCCAGGCCCACCCGACACCCTGCCCAGGGCCACCGCAGGCCCACCCCACACCCTGCCCAGGGCCACCCCAGGGCCACCCCACACCCTGCCCAGGCCCACCCCAGGGCCACACCTGTCGCCCCTGCCCATCACGCAGCCACTGTGTTCTTGGAGTTCTGGAAGCGCAAGCGAGCCCGCGTGGTGCTGCACTGGGACCTGTACGGGTGGGACGAGGACCAGGTGAGGCAGGGCTGGGGCCCACTGTGCCAGGCCTGTGTGCTCCCACCCCACGCACCCACGTCCGTGGCCCACGTGTGAGGTGTGTCCCCGTGTCTGAGGCGCGTCTGTGTCTGAGGTGTGTGTCCCCATGCCCGAGGCTGTGTCCCTGCCTCTGAGGCTTGCGGGGCCCTCCCCAGGAGGAAATGGCGCTCCAGTTCATCAACTGCCCCGACTACAAGCTCCGGCTGCACCAGCACTCCTACCTGCGCAGCGGCATCATCCTCGCCCTGTCTCTCTTCATGGTATTGCTGGGGACGCCGCGTGGGGGCTGGGACCCAGCTGGGGCAGCCCCTCCGCAGCCCCCACCCACGCGAGCCCCCTGCAGATCTGCTTCCTGATCGGCATGGCCCACGCCCTGGTGGTCTACCGCGTGCTGGCCGCTGCCCTCTTCAGCAGCTCGGCCTTGCCTTTCCTGGAGGAGCAGGTGACCACGGCCGTGGTGGTGACGGGGGCCGTGGTGCACTATGTGACCATCGTCATCATGACCAAGGTAGGGGTGGGCAGGGCGGGGCAGGCCGGGGGTCCTCTGAGGCCTGGTGAGCTCCACTCAGTGCCCTCCTCCTGCAGGTCAACAAATGGGTGGCCCTGAAGCTTTGTGACTTCGGTGAGAGGAGGGGACACGGCAGGCGGATCCGGGGCTGGGAGTCTTGGAGCCACGATCAGAGACCTGGGGAGGGGTCCTTCCTGCTGTCCCCGGGCCTCACCCTCGAGCAGGCTGGCAGCTCGGATCGGGAGAGAGGCAAGGGCCGCGGGGTGGCAAGGGACACAGGGCTGGCAAGGGACAGGCCACATCTCATTCCAGAGAAGCCCAGGACCTTCTTGGAGCGGGAGAGGAAGTTCACGGTCCGGTTCTTCACCCTGCAGTTCTTCGCACACTTCTCCTCCCTGATATACATCGCCTTCATCTTGGGCAGGTAGGGCCGCCGCCCCGACCCCCCGCTGACTCAACCCGTGTGGGCCCCCCCACCCCCGCCTTTAAATAATTCCCGCTCAGAACACGGAGAAACCCAGTATGGAAACACGGGAGCGAAGCCTGGCGGGGCCCCAGCTCCTCACGAATTCGTGTGCTCACATGCGCCCATTAACAAAAGTTGTTTCGTCCTGGGGTAACAGTGCCTGCCCTTACAGTGAAGACGCACAGTGGGTGTTTTCCGCGTGGGTCTGCACGACAGCAATCCTCTGGGGTGCACTTGAGTTTGTTTACCCCCTTCAGCCGGCGGACGTTTGGGTCCTTTCCGCCGCTGAGCTGCAGGGAGCATCCTTCATCTCACTCACCTCACCTTCCTAACTAGGGAACGGAGTCTTTTTGGCTCGATCGATATAGGCCTTTTTGTTTTCTCCGAAGAAAATCATGGCTCCATTTTGTGTGCGTGTTTGCTTAAATTCCGTAAGATACATACATATTGCCAATTAATCTCAAACTCTCAAACAGCACTAAAAACAAGAAAAGCCTCCCAGTGTGTTTGGACCTGGGGGTCCTCCACCTGGTCTGTCCCTGGAGACCCTCCTGGCACCGTCCTGCCTCCCGTGGGCTGCGCTTGGCCCTGTCCCCCGGGAAGCCCCTCGCCCTCTCCGCGTAGGACCCTTGTCTCTGAGTCCGCGTCTTCCTCTTCCTCAGTCGCCTCCTGTCTCGCCAGGATGTGTTTTCAGCAGCTCCCTGGGAAGCGGCCTGGGAACCGGGGTCGTGCGCGCGGCACTTGGTCCTGTCCCTTAGTTCCCTCTCGCAGAGGACTCGCTCTCGGGAAGGGACGCTCCCAGTCGACCGTTTTCCCTCAGACGCTGCGCGCCGGGGCTGCGGTTCCGACTGTTCTCCTCGTCCTCAGTCCTCCGAGCTCTCGTGGTGTGCTTTGGTGGCTTTTCCGTCCCACGTGCCTCCGTGGTCCCCAACTCCCTCCTCCACTTTGCCAGCTTTTTCTGCTGCTGCTGGCTTTTCCGCCGTGGTACAGACGCGCTGCAGAGCCTCTTTCGGGGACTCTCCTCCCTCCTCCGCGTCTGGCTCTGGCTCCCCCCTCCAGTTCCACGGCCCCCTCCCGGGGCTGCCGGCTCCTCCCCCCCCCACTCTGTGCAGGCCGGCCGCCCCCCCAGCCTGGACACCACGGCCACCGCCTCTCCCGACTCCAGGCGCTCGGAACGCCGGGATACACCGGGGACACCTACGCCCCCACCCCTGCCCAGGCCTCTCCCTGGAGTCTGGCCCCCTTGACACCTCCCGCTCGGCTTCGCTTTGCAGCCTTGTGGCCGGGACAGCGCTGGTGGGTTGGTCTCCGTCGGGAATGTGGGAATCCCGCTCCCGGCTCCCCTCCCGGGGATGGTGGGTGCTTGTCTGTTTGCTGAGTTCTCAGCAACTGGCGGCGGAGCAGCCCCGAGGTGCAGAGCCGGCATTTGTGAAAGAAAAGAAGCACCTGGGCACTCACTGGGCCCGGGGCCTCAGGTTCCTCCGTCCCAGGTGTTCGGGGTCTCCCGCCTTGGCCCCTCTGCTCCCTCCTCCACACTATTTTGTTTGGAAATTAGACCTTTGGGATCGACCATCTAATTTTCTGGTCTTTTCCTCCCATTTTCCATGCCGTTGTGTTTTCGTTCCAGCTTCAGGGACCCTCTCTCGCCCTTCCTGATGCCCCTAATTTCAGGGCTGCTCTGGATTTGCATGTCCGTCACGGCCACCCCTGCGCCGGCCGCATCCCACGCTGTCCTGTCTGAGGACACCGCCTCTCTCCTCTCTTCTGCTCCGGCTTTGCTCTGTTTCTGCAGAGTGGCTTTTACGCCCTTTCTTTGAGTGGTCTCCGATTTTGGTGTCCTTGGTTCTTGGCCACCCGTCCGTACTTGAGAAGAGCTCGTGTCTGCGGTTGGGACCTCTTGCTCTGGAAGTCTCGCCCAGTGGGGCAGGGGACGGTGTGGGGCCTCAGTGTCCACTGGCCCTGAGTCTTGGTTGTGCGACACCCCCAGTGAGCTCCTGGTCCCCTGAGGGGAGGGTTTGGGGCCAGGCAGGGGGCCTGCGGGCTGCGTTCCCCCAACCGGTGCCCCCAAGCCACCAGAGGCTCCCAAGTCCTGGGGCTTCCTGCATGTCCGCCCTGCAGACCTCTCCAATTCCTTCCCGCAAGGCGATCCCTGCTGGTGGGGGTCAGCAGCCCACCGTGGCCGCAAGTCGGCCGTGCACATTAAACCAATGCAGACACTGCCATGGCAACCTCACTGACGAAGCCACCCACACCGTGTGAGAGTGCACACCGCGTGTTAAGCTGATGCGCGAAGTCTTTTCGCTTCTCAAAGGCCCCTTTAAAAAACTATTAGTGAGGTCTAGCATCTTTCCATTTATTTGTTGGCCTTTGTATTTCCTTTACTATAAACTGACTGTTCATGTCATCTGAATATTTTTTTGTCAGGTTATTGTAGCACCAAAGTCAAGTGGATTCTCTTTTATTTGACTCTGTCGGTTTCTTAAAATTATGTAATATTTCACTTTGCTTCGTATTCGGACCATTGCTTTATTGTCCGGCTCTTTGTTTTTCCAGGAGTTTCTAATTGCCTTTTTTTCCCTTGCGTGCCTGTATCATATCCTCACGTCCCCCAGCTTCTCTGTCGCACCCTGTGCGTGGCGTGGAGCCCTGTTCTCCCAGGGACCCTCCTGGGGAGCCTCCGTCTCCTCCCCAGCTGCCTGCTGCCGTCTGGGCCTCTGGCTCCGCTGTCTTCTTGGCCTCGCTGCTGCTGCTTTCTTGGGCTGGACCCGGCGTTTCCAGGACTCTCAAGCCCCCTTCTTTCGTGAAGAGGGATCTCATTTACCAAAGGAAGCATATTTGGGAGGTAAACTTTCCAAATTCTTGTCATCTCAAAATGCCATTATTCTGCCCTTACGTATGATTGGCATGGCTGGGCGTAGCAACCCAGGTTCCCAGTAGTTCTTCCTGGTAGAACTTGAACGGTGTTCGGCTGGGGCTGGGTAGAGTGTGTGGAGTCTGGATTTCGTTCCTTCCTAGGCCGCCACCTTTTCCCCTGGAAGCTCTGGGACCTTCACTGTGAACTGCGGAAGGGCCCGGGTGGTTTCTGCCGGGTTACTGCAGCTCCACTGCGAGCCCTTCCAGTTGAAAGGCCGGAGTCCTGTCTGGGCCCATTGAATGTTCTTTTTTAACAAAACCTTCTCTCGGGTCTTGCTTCTTACTGTTTTCTCTCTGCCCTCTCCTGCGGGAGGTCCTGGTCCTCCTGGTGTACGTCCGCGTTCCTCACCTTTCTCCACGCTCCGTCTGTCTCTTCGCCCGGCGTCTGGGTGGTTTCCTCCACTGTCTCTTTTTGTCCCTTCTGTTGATTTTTTTTTTAAGTTTAACAATTGAAGTCTTAATTCTTGAGAGTTGTTTGTTGTTCCCTGCTTTTTACTTGCGGCAGCCCTTTCTCGTGTTTACAGAGGAAGGCAAGCAGGCTTTTTCCTCCCGCAAGTTACCGTCTGCGCCCTGTGTCTTGTTTCCTAAGGGGTCCGTGGTCCTGTTTGTGTGTCGTCGCTCCTCTCGCTTACCCAGCAGGGCCCTGGGACTGGACATTTGCTGCTGTCCACTCACGCTGGAGAACTGAGGACTGAACTGATTTCTCCTGGCAGGTGGTTTGGGTCTGTATGAGAGTAGCTCACGTCCACTCACAGTCCGTCCTGAGTTCCAACGACCGACGGTCATCAACTCACTTCATCTACACAACGGCCCTACAGGGCAGGGGTTCCCTTATCACCACTTTACAGATGAGGTGACTGAGGACCAGAGAGGCTAAGAAACAATCTCCAGGCCACACAGGCAGCAGGTGGTGGAATAGAGATTAATAAAAGCCAGACCCTCTGGCTCCAGAGCCTGGCTAGGTCCCCAGTCGTTCGGTGTGGTGCCTTTTTGCGTGAGTGGGGGGTCTCTCGGAGAAGGTGTGTCCAGTTGCCCATGTTACGCCAGACACAAAGTGTCTTTTTTGTCATACGTTCCTTTCTCGGTTCTGTTTTTCATGCTGTGCTCAGAAAGCTGTGATTTCCCTTACTTAGATGCTTTTGGTTTCAAAATAGTAAAACATTCAAATCTTCAGTTCTTAAGGAATTTGTTTTGCTGCAGGGGCAAAGGAGGGAAGCCAGTTGTCCCCAAGCCGCTTACTGACTAGTCCCTCACCGCCACCCGCCTTGACTTGACATGTGTTCTCTGCCGGATGCCAAACTCCATTATGCGTTTATATACTTTGGTCTTTCACGGATCCTGAGGACTCTCGGGCTGGCGTCTCTGTGTCATGCGCCTTGCTGCGGGGAGGGCTCGCTGCTGCTCACTAGTCTTCTTTTTCAGTTTTTTAAAAATCCGTCATCCACATATGTTTATTCTAGGTGAACTTTGGAATCATTCTGTCAATCTCAAAATTCTGTGGGATTTACTTGAAGACTGCAGGACAATTAGACGTTATTTTCGAGAGACCTGGCAGGGGTGCTGCGTTAGTTTTCTGCGTGATAAATGACCACAGCTTAGTGGCTTCAACAACACAGACTTATTGTCTCAGAACTCTGTAGGCCGGAAGCGCGAGGGGTTAACACCAATGTGTTAGCAGGGCTGAGCCCCTTCCAGAGGCTCCAGGGGAGAATCTTTTTCTTGCCTTTCTCGGGTTTTAGAAGTCACCTGCGTTCCTTGGTTCATGGCCCCGTCCTCCACCTTCAGAGCCAGCAACGTCTGTCTGCTTCTCCCTCTGCCCCATTCAGGGACTTTGTGACGACACTGGGCACACCTAGATAATCCAGAATAATCTCCCCACACTAACGTCACCTGGTTAGCGGCCTCAAGGCCATCTGCCAGGTCAGAGGAAGTCCCTCTGCTGGGCAACAGAACGTGTTCACGGGCTCCGGGATTTAGGACGTGGACGTCTTCGGGGCCGTGGTTCTGCCCCCACGCACAGTCGCGAGTTTCCTGTTGAAGAGCAGAGCTCTCTACTCGCGCCTCTTCTGTTCCGTAGGAGTCCGTGGTTTTCCTCACAGAGGGCCCACAGATTTCTTGTGAATTTCACTCTAGTTATTTTATAACTTTTGCTGGCGTCTGCGCCGTGTTTTCCCCGCTGCGTCTCTCCGGTGGCTTTGTTGCAGAGAAGACGCCAATTTTGGATCCGCTTGAGTGTCCCCTGGTATCCGCCAAGTCTTCTAGTGGATTTATTTTGGTTTTCCTCGTACATAATCGTATTTCCTAAAATGTTAACTTTTTCCTTTGTATAGTTATACTGTTTACACTTTATACCTCTCTTGCCTATTTGCAAGTTAATTCCAGAACTGTGCTAAATAATAGTTGTCATGAACTATAATACGAACGCTTCCAGGATTTCACCATGGAACATGAGTCTGACCTTTGGGCTAAGACAGTTCATATTTTTTATCATATTATGGAAAGCACATAATTTACGACACAGAATACCCCCCTGTGCAGTTTCCAGGGGGAGCAACTGAGGCCACCCCAACAGACCTTGGCTAGAATGGGTCCGAGCCTGTGAGCCTGCCTGGGGGGCGGCTGGTCTCCCCTCCTCCTCCCCCTCCTCCCCTCCCCTCTTTGGTCCTGCCCCCCCCACGCCCCGCCTCCCCCTCCCCTCTTTGGTCCTGCCCCACCCCCCCACACACCCCCACCCCGCCAGCGGCGCCGCCCCCGCCTCCCCCAGGCCTCACTTCCCTCCCCAGGATCAACGGCCACCCCGGGAAGTCCACGCGCCTGGCCGGCCTGTGGAAGCTGGAGGAGGTCAGTGCTGCGCTGCCCTCCCCTCCACGCGCCCCCACGGTGGCCCTTCAGGCCCTGACCCCTCAGACACAGCCCCTCAGCGCCCCGCCCCGCCCCGCAGTGCCACCGCAGCGGCTGCATGACGGACCTGTTCCTGCAGATGGCCATCATCATGGGGCTCAAGCAGACGCTCAGCAACTGCGTGGAGTACCTGCGCCCGTGAGCGCCCGCCCCGCCTTCCCCCCCCCCGGCTTCCCCCCCCCCGGCTTCCCCCCCCCCGCCTTCCCCCCCCCGCCTTCCCCCCCCCCGCCTTCCCCCCCCCGCCTTCCCCCCCCCGCCTTCTCCCCCCCCCGCCTTCCCCCCCCCGCCTTCCCCCCCCCGCCTTCCCCCCCCCCGCCTTCCCCCCCCTCCCCGCCCCGCGCGAGCCCCGCGCCCTCCCCGCCCACGCGGTGGTCCTCGCCCCCAGGTGGCTGGCCCACCGCTGCCGCTCCAGGTCCCCCTTGGCGCCCCAGGACCCCGAGCTCCGCGACTGGCAGCGCAACTACCGCCTGAACCCGGTCAATCCCTTCAGCCTGTTCGACGAGTTCATGGAGATGAGTGCGTGGAGCGCGCGGGGCGCGGGGCACGGGGGGGCGCGCGGGTACGCGGGGGCGCGCGGGGCGCGCAGGGCGAGGGGCGTGGGGGCGCGCGGGGGCGCGCGGGGTGCGTGGGGTGAGGGGCGTGGGGGCGCGCGGGTACGCGGGGGCGCTCGGGGCTTGGGACACGGGGGGAGCGGGGCGCGCGGGGCGAGGGGCGCATGGGTACGCGGGGGCGCGCGGGGCGCGGTGCACGGGGGCGCGCGGGTGCGCGGGGCGCGCGGGTACGTGGGTGTGGGGCGCGCGGGGCAAAGGGCAGGGGCGGGCCGTGACGCCCCTGCCCCGCAGTGATCCAGTACGGCTTCACCACCATCTTCGTGGCCGCCTTCCCGCTGGCGCCACTGCTGGCGCTGTTCAGCAACCTCGTGGAGATCCGCCTAGACGCCATCAAGATGGTGCGCCTGCAGCGGCGGCTGGTGCCCCGCAAGGCCAAGGACATCGGTCAGGCCCCCACGGGGTGGGGGGCCCAGAGGAGGGTGGGCGCTGGGGCCAGGCAGCTTTTGACCCATGCTGGATGTGGGGAGAGGGAGAGAGAGGTGTTAGGGAGGCCCCCAGGCTTGGGCCCAGGTTAAGGGGTCCTGCTTCCCTGGAGTGGGGACCCAGGAGGTGGAGTAGGCTTGGGTGGCTGAAAAGTTCAGGCAGAAGCGGGGGACACCTGGATCCCTCCCTGTCCAGGTCACGGTGGGGGGTGCAGGAGGGCTGAGGCATGTTCTGTCTGTGATGGGCATGTCCTCATGCATACCTTGAGCCCCTGGCCCTGGTGGGGTGCCATGGAAAAGACAAGACAAGGCCCTTTGGCCAGCCGGGCTCCCAGCGTTGGGGGTGGGGCTAGAGGAGTCAGACCAGCTCACCCGCTGCTCCTGCCTAGGGACCTGGCTGCAGGTTCTGGAGACCATCGGTGTGCTAGCGGTCATCACCAATGGGATGGTCATCGCTTTCACGTCTGAGTTCATCCCGAGAGTGGTCTACAAGTACCGATATGGCCCATGCCGACAGGGGGCTCACCCTGCCGTTGAGTAAGGCCTCAAGCTGTCTGAGCCCTGGGAGAAACTGGCCCCACCACAGCCAAGCCCCAGGGCAGCCCCAACCCTTTATCCTGGGAGTGGCTGGATCACCTGGGGCTGCAGTGAGGCTGCTGCGGGGTGGGGGGGAGGGGAGGCGCCGCCCTGCTCTAACCTGCAGACCCTGGGCTGGAGCTCAGGGATGACTCATCTGGGCCCTCACTGGGGATGCGGGTCCCAGCTCCAGCTGGTTTCTGAGCAGGCACTACCAGAACCCTCTGCTCCCAAACCAGGTCCTTGCTTCTGGTGTGGGAGGGCCGAGCAGAGTCCTACCCAACTCCTCTGGCCCTCGGGGGCCACCGCAGCTGCAGACCAGGTCTCCAGAGGGTCAGCCCCCAACACTCCCCTTAGCCCTGGCCAGGAAGGCAGCTGCTGGTGTCCCAGGGGCCCCCAGGTGTGGCAGTGTGCTTGGCCAGCAGCTGTCTCCCACGTAGGGAAATGGAGGAGGTGGTCTGTGGGGTGCCCCACCCTGACTGACCCCACCGAGGCAGGTTAGCTCCAGGAGAGCACCCAGGGCCTGAAGGGGCCGCACCTTGCAGCCCCTCCTACCCCACACTCCTCTCCCCTCTTTCCAGCTGCCTCACAGGCTACGTCAACCACAGCCTGTCCATCTTCTACACCAAGGACTTCCAGGACCCTGCTGGGATAGCGGGCTTGGAAAACGTGACCGAGTGCAGGTGTGGAACGCTCCCATCCCCCACAAATGCCCTCTGAACTCCTGACCCCTGACCTCCGGCACTTCCCTACCCCAGGTACAGGGACTACCGAAATGCCCATGACTACAACTTCTCGGAGCAGTTCTGGTTCCTCCTGGCCATCCGCCTGGCCTTCGTCATCCTCTTTGAGGTGAGCCAGAGCTAGGGGGGAGGGGACCGGTGGCCAGGGGTGGGGAAGTTCTCTCTCTGCCCTCCTCCCTGGCCCCAATCCCTGAAATCCCTGCTTGTCCTGACCTTGCTGCCAGCACGTGGCCTTGTGCAGCAAGATCATTGCCGCCTGGTTCGTGCCCGACGTCCCTCAGTCGGTGAAGAACAAGGTTCTGGAGGAGAAGTACCGGAGACTCAGGGAGAAGATGTGGAAAAGCTGGACGGGGGCTGGCCCGGCCTCCTCCCCCCGCACCAGCATCAGGAGCACAGAAGTGTAGGGGACCGGGGCGTGAGCCACTGGGAGCTGAGACTAGAGCCGCTGCAGCCTCCCATCCCTGCCCAACGCTGAGTGCGTGCGTTGAGGGGTGTCGCAGGAAGGCCCGTGTGTATGGGGGCCACTGGAGTTCCATATGTGTTTGGGGCGTCTGCATAGCGGGCCTGTGGGGCCTATTCCATCTGAGGGCTCTTGGGGGCCCAGCACCCACAGAACTGACCTGGGGCTTCCCATGCCATCACAATGCAGAAAAGTGGGCCCCAGTTTCCTGGGCCTCCCTCTGACTTCTGAGCCCCAGGCGCTGCCCCGCCCCCATACTGGCCGAGGGAAGGCTGCGCCCACCTCTCTGGCTGTCTCTGCAAAGGCCTGGCTCCCCACAGCCAGAATTTTCTGTAATAAAATCGAACCTGTTTGTGTTGTGTTTGCCCTCAGGGTTAGGTGAGAAACTGAGACCAGAGGGTGCAAGGTCTGGAATGCGGTGGTAGCCTCAGGCCACCTGTTCTCCGCATGCTCCCTGCGCCTGAGGGGCGCACTGCTGAGGTCGTGCCCTGCCTGCACCTGGGGTTTTGGGGTGGCCAGAAAAGACGGCAGCGTTAGTTGGGGCGAGTGGTGGCCAAGACAGGCTTCCTGGAGGAGGGGGAAACGCTAGGGGATGGGGGGCAGGACCGCAAAGGTGCGTCCGGGGGCGGCGGCCTCTCTGGGCTGGTTGGGCCGGTTTGGCCGCTGCCCCCAGGCCCAGGCGGCCGTCGCTCCCGGGGCTGGGCGCAGGGCAGTCTCAGCGCCAGCCTCGGGCGCAAGCGGGACACTTGGGTCAGCCCTCACCCTGGCTGCGGGGCGGGGCCGCACCTGCAGTCGCCCGGGCTGTCGCCGCTGCGCACCTGGCTCAGGTGAGCTGCCCCGCCCCCGCGGCCGCGCGAGCCCCAGGTCCCGGCAGCAGGTGAGTGGAAGTCGCAACTCAGACCCGCGGCGGTGAGTGGAGGTCGCGGTCCCCGCGAGCCGCTCCAGGCCTGGAGCTGGGGCCCCCAGGGCGCGGTCGCGCAGGAAGCGGCTCCGAGCCGGGCAGGCTCCCCGCGTCGCCTGGAAGCCCGAGCTCGCCCGTGTCCCTGCCCCTTCGCGGCCTCGGGGGAAGGGGCCGGGGGGCCGCCCCTTCCGCTCTGCCCGACGTGGCGCGTGGCTTTCTGGTGCACCCTCAGCGCAGGAGAGCGGGGGGCGAGGAGCGCCGAGGCGCGCAGGGACCCCACCTCCGCCCCAGAAGCCCGGACCCCGGGCCTGCGGCTTCCCGAGGCGCCGGCGGCGGCGGAGCTTCCGCCCTCTGCCGCCCTCGCCGCGCGCGACCGGTCATCCGCGTCCCCGCCTCGGTGCGCGCCCACACCCGCCGTCCGCGCGCTCCCCAGCCTCCGTGCGCGTCCCCGAGCCGCCGGCTCGCCGCACCCGGAGGGTGGGGGCTGCAAGGCCGTCCACCCCGCAGTGAGCGGAGCGCGGGATGTGGAGCTTAGTGCGGGAGAGCTGGTCGTCGTGGGCCGGGGGAGCGAGACGGGGCCCCTGGGCGCGCGGGCTGCAGCCTTTTACGCACGTCCTTCCTTCGGGAGAGACGTGCGGGGTCTCCGCGGGCGCCAGGAGGGAGGGCGGCGCGTCGGAGACGAGCGGGAGACGCTTAGAGATTGCGGGGTGCTGAGCAGCGAACCCGACGGAGGCGGGGGGCGAAGGGAGCGCCGGTGGGCGGCCAGGCGGTCCCGAGGCTCGCCCCGCGCGCAGCCAGTGCGGGGCCTGAGGGCAGGAGGAGCTGGCGCTTTGTACGAACGACAGAGTGGTGGGCGGTGCAGGGTGACCGAGGGGCCAGGCTTGGACTTAGATTCCGGTCGCCCTGGGGAGTGGACTTGGCAGGGACAGGGGTGGGACGGGGCGGGGGGCGTTAGCACAGCGAGGGACGGAGGGGGGCGTCAAGTCACGTCAAGCCAGCCCCGAGAGAAGGTGACACAGCCCAGCGCGCGGAGCGGAGGGTGGGCGGCGCTCCAGGGGGTGGGGAGGCGGCTGGGGGCGGGGCCTCCGGCTGCGGGGCCGCCTCTGCGCTTCCTTCCGAGCTGTGCCTCAGCTTCCTGACCCGCAGTGTGGGGACACAGCGCTAACCCCTGGGGAGGCGCGCTGGCGCTCAGGAGGGCCCACTGGGGCACCTCCCAAGTGTGCCCAGGGAGCTGAGGCCCGTGGGGGAGGGGTGCTGTCCCCTCCAGCTCTTTCCCACCCTGAGGGCCAGGTGCACCTTGACCAAGGTTGGGTGCCAGGCCGCAGGAGGGTCTGTCTGAGCAGGGCTCGGCAGTCAGATCAGGCTGTGGGAAGCTGCTGCTTTGAGGGTGCTCTTGTGCTGGGCAGCGAGGAGGGAGGGCCCCCCTCCAGGATGAGGCCCGGCTCCTGGGGGGTGAGCACAGAGCCAGGGACTGAGGGAGACCCCTGTCCGGTTGTAGGGCAATTCCAGCCCCTCCTCACTGGGCCCCGAGTCCCAGGTCAGTCTGGGGGTGGGGGGTCAGTGGTGACAACAGGAGATGCCAGCTGCCCCTCACCTGGCTCCGAGCCTCTGCCATGGCCTCCCGTGCTGGCTTCCTTATCTGGAGCAGGCACTGCCCTCCCCCCGCAGCCCACCCCACCTGAAGCTGGGGTCCATGAGATGCTGCAGCTGCCTGCAGCCACCAGCCCGTCTGGGAGACACGCTTGGGAGATGGACAGAGGCCAGAAGAGCCCTGCTTGAGGCCCCGTTATGGGCTGGGAATTTCTGAACCTGCCCCCTGCGCCCCTCCCCCCCCACAGGTCAGGCGTGCTCTCTTGGGCCTGGAGGGACATGGATGACCCCTCCCCTCCTGAATGTTGAGTGTGGCGTCACGGGTGTGTCCAGGAGGCAGGTCCTCCCCGTGTGTGCAGGACCCCCCACATCGCCCCGGCCCCCGCCCCCCTGAGCATCCCCCCCCCCACACTGCACAGAGGAAAGTGCGGTGCCTGGTGTGCTGGGTGGGCCGCAGAGGAAGGAGCTGCCTGACTCAGAGCTACAGGAAGAGCCGGGGCAGGAGGGGCGAGAACCACCAACTGCCCGCCCGCCGGGGAAGGGGTGGGTGCCTGGGTGGGGTTTAGGTTTAGGAGAGGATGTGACTGCAAGGCCAGGAAGCTCCGGGGGAAAGTTCTGATTAAAATACACACAAACAAAAGCCAGGTTCTCACTGTGGATCCCTGGCAGCTGTGGTGCCGTGGACGCTTCCTGGGGCCCCGCCGAGGGGACAGTTTGCTCCCAAATGCACATCTGTGACCGCCGTCTCTCCCCGGGAGGACAGAGCTGGAACCAGGTGACCGTCCCCTCTCTGCTGCTCTGACTGAGCCTGTGTCGGGGCCCGTCCTTAGAGCCGGGTCTGGTGAGGGAGGCCTGTAGCACTCGGGGCACACGCGCGCATGTGTGTTCACGTGTGTGTGTGAGAGGGTGAGGGCAGCAGGAGGCTGCCAGTGTGGCACTGGTGGCCAAGGGCAGGTGTGAGGTACAGCGTGTGGGCTGCAGGGTGCTTGTGGCCCTGCGCTTTTCCAGAGGAAGTCCAAGTGTCCTGTGTGCCCAGGAGGCACAGGGTGCTAACGGGAGGTGGTAGGAAGTGCGCTGTGTGGGAGCTGCTAGTGTCACACGGGTGGACCCCAGTGCAGGTGTGCATGGGCCAGAGGGCTGCGTGTAGGGGTATGTGGGGCAGGGCGTGCAGGGAGAGGGCGCGGGGAGGCTGTGCAGGGAGAGGGTGCAGGAGACGGGGTGCGGGGGAGGGTACCTGGTGCTTGCTGTACTCATATCCTGGCACTGTGGCCTCCACTCTCAGAGAGAAGAGTCTGAGGCTGCCTTTGCAGGGGTGCGAGGTCTCAGCTGGGGGAGGTTGAGAGGCCGCTGCAGGGGACGCCTGGGACCTGCTGGGCATGCTGTGAGAGCTGGCTGCACTGGGGAGTGTCTCCTACAGTCCCTACTTGAGCAGTTCTCCTGCTTCAAGGACTTTCCTAGGACTGTCCGCCACCCCAGAGGGCTTCTGCAAGGACCCCTCGCCCATGCCCCAGGGAACACCCCTCATGCTCTATCAGCTCCGTGGAAATTGTAACCCAGCCACCCCTGGGGCTCTGGCTGTGCCTCACCCTGTGCAGAAGGAACAGGGTTCTCCTTGCCAAAGCCTCTGGGGCCTTAGGGGTGGAGACATCCCAGGGAGCTGGGTCACAAAGCCTGGGGCCCAATCCTTGTGCCCCACTCCCAGGGTGTCCATGCAGCAGGGCTGGTCGGAGGTACTCACGCGATGCCTGTGAATGCCTGTGGGAGAAATGGGGGGTGAGCCCGGCGTACCCAGGGAGGAGGGGACCCCCAGGGCCCGGGGCACCTCCTCCTTGCAGCCACATCACTGCAGAGCTCTATGAGTCACGAGGGACATGGCTGGGAATGGTCCCAGGCCCTGCATGGGAGAAGCGTCACCTCTGGGTGGGGCAGGGGCTTCCCATGGAGAGCTGGACGGAACAATGTGGACCAAGTTTCTGGGTTTGGAAAAGACAAGTCGGGTCATGGAGAGGGCATGGGAGTGGGACCTGGAGGAAGGGGTGGCTGTGACCCTTCAGACTGGCCTTTGTCTCAGCCTGGCCCCGTGGGCCCCTGCTGCCTCCAGGCCTCAGGGCACAGCTGAGCTCAGGGTGTCTGTAGGTGTCCCGCATCTGTGTGCGTGTGTGCACTCGTGGCCGCACCCAGAACAAAAGCCCACAGCTGGGAGCAAGTGTGGGCCAGAGCCAGCAGCTGGGCACCTGCCCTGCTGTGGGGGGCGCACTGCTCACCCCCTGGCCCCCCAGGGCCTGGCTGTCATGGGTACTGCAGCACCCACCTGCGTGTGGCAGCCCTGCTGCAGGAGACAGCCAGGAAAGAAGCCAACAGCTATCTTGTGGGATGGGTCCCCCTGGTGAATGTCCACTGTGCCCCCTGGCCATCATGGTGGCCCTGGGGTGGGTGGAGGTTGTCCTGTGTCCCTGGGCCACATGAGGTGGTCCCTATTCTGGCCCTGTGTAAGGGGCTCAAAGCAACCCCAGGCTGGCATCCGGGAGTCCCGCTGGCAGCCATGAGGCTGGTAGGGTGGTACCTGATGCAGGGCCAGTGCAGTCTGGAGCCGACGGTTACTAGTTAACTCATCCTGTTCCTGTTTAACTTGTTCCCTGGGGATGGCGGCAGCCTCTGACCCATCCAGGTGCCCTGTCCAACCGACCACAAGGACAGAGAGGAGTCCTGCCAGCCCTTGGTGAGCCAGTCTGCTCCGCCAAGGAGCCCTGTGGAGGTGGGGGTGGCACCAGAGCTCAGCCTGCCGTGAGGACGCCCCAGCCAGAGCCATGGCAGGTAGGCAGGTCAGAGAGGGACAGGTGCGAGTCCCACTCCCGCCTCCTGCCCCTCAGGCTGCCCCACACCACGCTGCCTGCTCTTACCCAGGCTCTCTGCTTGGCTGTGTGCCGGAGGTACAAAGGCCTCTGCTCATCCCCCCCTGTGCCCCTGGTCCTGAACCCAGGGCTGGTGGTGTGGCCCCGAGCCCTCTCCTGCCCAAGGCCTCCAGACCAGGCTCATGGGGGTCAGTAAGGCCCAGGAATGCCAGCAGTGGGCATTGGTGGGCCACTGGGGTTGGACGGAGGCTGGTAGGAGACCACAATCTACCAAGAAGAGGGTGGTCTCCTCCACTAGGCCTCACCACCCTGATGCAAAGGTGAGGACGTTCAGGCCTTGGGGAGTTGGGGAGGGCTTGCCTGTGGCCAGGAGCAGAAGGCCACTGAGCCCAAGGTTCCAGCTCTGCCAGCACCTGAGCCCCCCAAACCCACATGTGCCCACACCCCCTGCAGCTCCCCCAGCAGAGGCGGGTGGGCTGAAGGTACAGGGCCTGGCCCTCCTCTAAGGTGGGCAGCAGGTGCACGTGGGAAATGGGGGGCTGGACGCATGTCCTGGGTGAACCAGCAGCCAGACGGGCCCTGTGTGGCGGGGCTGGGTCAGCTCGACTGTGACCCTGGACACTGCCCCCCACGCAGGTGTCCCCTCGGAGCACAGGGCAGTCACAGGCAGGGCAAGCAGCACACACAAGGTCTAACCACTGCTGGGGGAAGTCGTGCCAAGTGCTGGGCCCTTGCCCATGGTACTCATGGTAGCCACGGTGTGACCACCAGGCCACACACGTGACTTGCCGCCTGGCTTCTTCCTGCACCACAGACTGTCTGGGACGGGCAGAGTCTGGTGTCCTGGCACGCTGACCTGCTGTGTCCTCTTTCTTCAGGTGTCTGTGATAGGGCCCCTGACTTCCTGTCCCCCTCTGAAGACCAGGTCCTGGGGCCTGCCCTGGGCAGTGCTGTTGCCCTGAACTGCACGGCTCGGGTGGTCTCTGGGCCTCGCTGCCCACTGCCTTCAGTCCAGTGGCTGAAAGACGGCCTTCCCCTGGGCAATGGAAGCCACTACAGCCTCCACGAGTACTCCTGGTAAGAGACGGGGTGTCCAGGGTTAGAGGGACCATCCGGACAGACCATGGCCAGCAGCCTGATGTACGCCTGGTCTAGAACCACCTGGGCATGGGCTGGGTAATGACTGCTGCTGTGGACACAGGTGGGGAGGGTCGGTGACCCCAGGGACAGACCTTGGGGTTTGGGTGGCCCCTGAGACTCCCCAGGGCTGTGGGTGTCAGTGGAGTCCTAGAGCCTGAACGAACGTTGACCATCGGCCAAGCCCAGATCAGAAGACCCACGGGCCCCAGGCCCGGGCCTGGAGTGACTGTCCTGAAATAGACCCACATCCCCTCCAGGTTCTGGTCACTTCTCTTAGCTTATGGCCCAAGAACCACCCAGGAGGCCCAAATCAGTGGCCTCTCTGGGTGAGTCCCCACGGGCGGGGCTCTGGGGCGTCCACGGATGCTCTAGGGCCCCTGGTGAGAGGGTGGGGCTTGGTATCCCCAGGGTCAAGCCTAACTCCTCAGAGATGCTCGTATCCAGTGTTCTTGGGGTCAACTTGACTGGTGCTGAGGACTACGGGGCCTTCACCTGTTCCATCCAGAACGCCAGCTCCTCCTCCTTCACCCTGCGCAGAGCTGGTGATGGGGGTGCCCGGGGCAGAGAGTGGGAGGGGACCTGGGGGGACAGGGATCTCAGGCTGGAGGGTGCTGGGGGCAGTGCTCAGGCGACCCGCCCACAGGCCCAGCAGGCCACCTGGCAGCGGTGCTGGCCTCCCTCCTGGTCCTGCTGGCGCTGCTGCTGGCCGCGCTGCTCTACGTCAAGTGCCGCCTGAACGTGCTGCTCTGGTACCAAGACACGCACGGGGAGGTGGAGATGAACGGTGCGCTGGGCCCGCGGGCGGGAGGGCCGGCCGGGCTCGGTTCCGCGTGGGGGCGGGGCAGAGCGGGGAGACGTCACCCCTGGAGGGCGCCGTGGGCGCACGAGGGCGCAGGGCGGGGGCGGTGGAACGGGAGGGGTCAGAGTCAGCGGCAGGGGCGCACGTGTTCGGGGCGTTAGGGGAGCCGAGACGCTGGGGGCCCGGGGGCGGCCGTGCTGACTGGCCGCCATCCGCAGACGGAAAGCTCTACGACGCCTACGTCTCCTATAGCGACTGCCCTGAGGACCGCAAGTTCGTGAACTTCATCTTGAAGCCGCAGCTGGAGCGGCGTCGGGGCTACAAGCTCTTCCTGGACGACCGCGACCTGCTGCCCCGCGCAGGTACGGCCGGGCCCGGCTACCTGAAGGCCTCGCCCCTCCGGCCCCGCCCCGCTACCTGAAGGCCTCGCCCCTCCGGCGCCTTCTCGGCTACCTGCAGGCCCCGCCCCTCCGGCCCCGTCCTCGCTACCTGCAGGGCCCGCCCCTCCGGCCCCGCCCCTCCGGCCCCGCCCCTCCGGCCCCGCCCCTCCGGCCCCGCCCCTCCGGCCCCGCCCCTCCGGCCCCGCCCCTCCGGCCCCGCCCCTCCGGCCCCGCTCCGGCTACCTACAGGCCCCGCCCCATCAAGCCCCGCCCTCCTGCCCCGCCCAGCCTCCTGCAGGGCCCGCCCCGCCCCCCAGGGCCCGGGCCCGCCCGTAGCTTCCGGCGCCCGCCAGCCCGGGCCGGTCTGACGTCCGGTTTCCGCAGAGCCCTCCGCCGACCTCCTCGTGAACCTGAGTCGCTGCCGCCGCCTCATCGTGGTGCTTTCGGACGCCTTCCTGGGCCGGGCCTGGTGCAGCCACAGCTTCCGGTGGGTCTCGCGCGGGGCGGGGGGGCCCCAGCCGCGGCCCCGCTGACGCTCCCGCCCCGCAGGGAGGGACTATGCCGCCTGCTGGAGCTCACGCGCAGACCCATCTTCATCACCTTCGAGGGCCAGAGGCGCGACCCTGCGCATCCCGCGCTCCGCCTGCTGCGCCAGCACCGCCACCTGGTGACCTTGCTGCTCTGGAGGCCCGGCTCCGTGGTGCGGGGCTCGGTCGGGCCAGGGCGGGGGCTGGGAGCCCGAGGGCGCGGGGGCGGAGGGCGCCCTGTGGCGGGGGGCTTTGTGAGCGGGCTCTGAGTGGGGCTCTGTGGCGTGTCCCAGAGGAGAGAGCGGGGGCGCGGGGGCGGGAACCGTGGGTCCGCGGCAGGTAGTGCTCCTGGGGCCAGGGCGGCCAGGGGCTTCCACGTGCGCCCCCTCCCGCGTGTTCACGTGCAAATGGCCCCAACCTGGCCCCCAGACGCCTTCCTCCGACTTCTGGAAGGAGCTGCAGCTGGCCCTGCCGCGGAAGGTGCAGTACAGGCGGGCACAGGGAGACCCCCAGACCCAGCTGCAGGACGACAAGGATCCCATGCTGATTGTTCGAGGCCGTGTCCCGGAGGGCCGGGCCTTGGACCCGGAGCTGGATCCCGACCCTGAGGGAGACCTGGGTAAGCCCACCCAGCCCACTCCTGACCCGAGCAGCTCAGCCTGGGCTGGGTGGGCAGGCGCAGGGCAGAGGGCCCAGGAAGGGACATGTGCCCAGCAGGGAGCGCCCTGCAGCCCGGGGACGGGCTTGATGCCCCCCGGAAGCCCTCACTGCCTCTCCCCTGGAGCTGCTTAGGCCCTAGGCCTGCCTGGGGACTTTCTGAACCTCACATGGCCCCATGGCAGGGGTGAGCAGGGACTGACCCCAGGGCAGTGGCCCAGGGAAGGCAGACTGTGGACAGCCCAGCCTCAGGGGTCGCCATATCCCCTCCCCAGGTGTCCGAGGTCCTGTCTTTGGGGAGCCACCAGCGCCACCGCATGCAAGTGGGGTGTCGCTGGGAGAGGGCCAGGGCAGTGAAGTGGACGTCTCGGACCTCGGCTCCCGAAACTACAGCGCCCGCACGGACTTCTACTGCCTGGTGTCTGAGGATGACGTGTAGCCCCCGCCCCACCCCCGCGTGCAGGATCACCAGGGACATCTGGGGGCAGAGGCAGGTGGGTCGTTTCTGCAATAAGCAGGACCAGGACCCCATCCTGTAGCCTGGACCCTCACGGAAGGGGTCTGACCCGAGCCTCCTCCTAATGCCAGAAAATAAAGTTGTTTTGGATTGTGCCTGGGCCTCGCTATCCTCTCCTGGGGCGGAAGGGGCTGCCCTGTCCTGGCAGAGCCCCCTCAGCCTCCCCTCGGCCGCCCTCTGGGCTCTCACGCCCCTTCTCACCCACCGTGCCAGCCCGTCACTCATCTGCCCTCCCGCCCTCCTCTCTGAGCAGCTCAGGTCCTGCCATCTCCCTGCCTGGCCCCTGCTTGGGGGTGTGACGTCCCCGTCTCCCTCTGATCTGGAGGGGTGTCCAGTTCTGACCTCAAGTTCTGAGCTTTGCAGAAGCTTTTTGTTGGAAAGAAATCAACAGCAGCTTCACAACCAAATGGGCTGGCTCTGGGTAAGATAGGTGGGTGTGTCCCGGAGCCGACTGGACCCCAGGCCTCAGTGGCCAGTGTGGGAGTCCCCGGTCAGGGCCTCTTCGGGCGCAGGGGGCAGACCCGAGTTCCCTGGTGCATTGGCCGCAGGAGCGCACTGTACGGGGCGGCCCCGCCTCTGCCCTCTGCTCACCGGGCCCCCAGCTCCGCTGCAGTCGTGCCTGGGGCGCACTGAGGCTGTCCCCGTACCCTCTGCCCTGCAGAGCCAGCGTCCCTCTGCTGGACGCTCCATCCCTGTCCTGGGTCCTCAGACCTTGGGAGGCTTGTGTGTGAGCTCGGGCTGTGAGTGTCCTTGGGGCAGGTGGGTGTACTTGGGGACACTGCAAGTCCCAGGACCGGCCACCCAGGTAGGGCAGCTGTGGAGGCGTGTGGGCAGTGCATGTGTTCATTGCCATCTTTATTTCAGTGCCGGCTGCCCTGTGGTGCTGCCAGGCCACAGCTGGCGCCACCTCTGCCAGTGTGCCCAAGTCACCGCCCCGCGCACCCAAGCTGCCTCAAGCCCTGCCCCACCCCCTGCCCTGCGGAAGCCGAGTCCCCAGCTGTGCGCCCCCACCCCTCCCGGTGGCCTAGGCCCCTCGGGTCGCGCAGGGCCCCAGTAAGAGGCCCCTCCCTCCGGCGTCAGCCTTCTCCTCCAGGCCAGGCTGGCGCAGCCGGAGCTGAGCCTGTCCCTCGGAGGCTGGGCCACGTCACCTTCTCCTCCTCCAGGAGGTCTTGCCTACGGGCCCAGGAAGTCCTCTTTCCGATAGCCCTTCTGTGGTGAGGGGCCGGGAGTCAGGGTGCACGCCCGCCCACGCTGGCCTGCCCTCCCCGCACCCTGCTGTTCCCCCAGTGTGCTTGGCCTGGCACGGACCCCTCGTTCCCGGTCCCTGGTCTCCATCTTCCCACTACCCTCTTCCCGCGCCTCCTGCTCCACGTGGGTTTCCACGGCCCTCCCCGACGTGGGCCCTCCCCGTGGCCTGCACCCGGGGCCCACACCCCACGGCCCTGCTTGCCCCGGGCTCTAGGAACCTACCGCCCGGAAGTCGCGGTGGAGCTTATTGTACTGCCACAAGTTGGCCAAGAGGCTGGAGGCCGCCCGGGACGACTTCTCACTGTCGGGGCTGGGGGTGGGGGAGTCAGGAGGTGACACACACGGCCAGAAGGCTGGGTGGGCCAGAGAGCCCCGCCGGGCTGCTGCAGGGTCGCAGAGTCGTGGGGTCTCGGGGTCTCGGGGTCACAGGGTCGGGTGGCCTCACCTGTCCCGCTTCTTCTTGATGAAGATGAGCTTGCGGAGCCCGTCGAAGTAGAGCAGGTCTCGGGCGGCAATGGGACTGGCCACCACCAGGTTGTTGAGCACAGCTATGATGTTGACCAGCACGTCAGCTGGGGGCGACTTCTCACCCACGCTGCCAGGGAGCTTCTCGATCAGGTGGCTCACGACCTTCGTGGCTGCCGGGAGGTTAGGAGGTCAGTCCTCACCCCCACTCCCAGCTACCCCGCATCTGGGCCCCCCGCCTGCCCGGGGAGCTGGCATGCCTGTGCACCCCGCCCAGCTGGGGACACGGCGAGCAGGAGAAGGCCACGTGCAGGTGTACGCCCGGCTAGGCGGGCCGAGCGCGGCCTGGGCAGCCCGACTCACACATCTCGTCCTTGTTCCTGGCATTCCGAGACAGGTTTCGGATGAGGCCGGTCAGCGAGCGCAGCTGGTGGTGGTCTGCGGTCCGGACTCGGTCCAGCAGCGGGTTCAGGATGCGCTCCTGCTCCAGGGCCAGGCGGCTCAGCACGCCAGCCCACTGTGGGGGGGCAGGGAGTGAGCGGGAGGCCCCCCGACCCCCAGGTCCAGCCGGGGGTCCTGGGGCAGAACAGCTTCTCTGCCTCCTGCTGCCACCAGGGGTCTCTGCCTCTGCTGTTCCCCAAGCTGGGGCCCATCAGCCGTGACCCAGATTGGGAGCGTCCCCTGGCACCCCGTGGGGAACCCCGCTCCACACGTGGCCCAAGGCACATCCGCCAGACGCTGACCTCGGACGCCCCCTCCCTCCCACTGCCCCTCCCTCCCAGGTTGTGACTCCTGGGGGCAGGGCCTGCCTCATGGCCTCGTCCCTAGCCCAGGCCCACCCTGCGGTCTCCCGCGGTGATGTTCTGCAGCGCCCCGGCGGCCGCCTCCGTGGTGTGGCGGTTGAGCTCACAGCGCTGCAGCAGCCGGTTGTACAGCCCCACGATCTGGGGGCTCCACAGCCACTCCAGGCCCTTGGGGTCCTTGGACACCTCGGCGAAGGTGAGGGCGTCGGCCGTCAGTGGCAGCTGCTCGGGAGGGCACCGTGGGTCAGCGGGTCGGTGGCCGGCCACCCCCGCCCACCGCCCGCCCGGGCTGGGGCCCACCTCGCGCAGCCGCCGGCTCTGTGGCGTGAAGCAGCCCACCACCTCGCCGGGCGGTGCCCCTGCCACGTCCCTGCGGCCTCGGCCCTCCAGCCGCTGCAGGGCGGAAGGCGGCATCTCGTCGTACAGGCGGTAGGACAAGTTCCGCAGCACACACACCGCGTTCTCCACGCTCTGCGGAGGGAGGGCGGGTGTCACAGGGGCCCCCTGGCGCACCCGGGCCCCGGGACGGGCCACCCTCACCTTGTCCTCGCACTTGCCCACGTCCAGGGCGTGGTTGATGTAGGTGACCAGGGCATCCACCAGCCCGTGACACTCACGCATCTTCTGGCGGGTGGCCTGCGAGGCTGAGCTGAGGTTCCTGGGGACCGAGGCAGATCAGAGCCCCCCATCCCAGGCCCCACCCAGGGCTGGGGTCCCTGCGTGCCCGTCCATGCCTCCTGCTCCTGGCCCCATGCCCACCCATCCCCCAACCCACTCCTTGCGGTAGGGGGGCTACGAATGTCAGATCAGGTCCCAGATTTAATGGAACCGGAGCCTGCAGCCCCCCGAGTCTGCTGAAGCCCAATCACAGCCACACCTGGCCTGTCCCCCATCCTGCCCCAGTCCCTGCATCCTCCGGACTGTGCCTTGCTCCTGGCCCCTCTCGCTGGCTGCACCTTGTCACCCAGGCGTCAGATTAAGACGCATCGTCTCAGCCCCCAGCACAGCCTGTCCCGCGGATGCCCGCCCGGCGCACCTGAGGAAGCCGGTGGCGTTGTAGAAGATCTCAGCCTCGGAGGCGTTCTGCTGGATGAGCGGGGGGCCCCCGGCCCCAGACAGGGGGCTCAGCACCAGGTCCGTGAGCTGCTCCAGCGTGTCGCGGGCCAGGCGGTCCTTCAGGTGGTCGCTGGATGACAGGTTCCACAGAATCCCTGGGCAGGTGGGGCCGGGGCCGCCGTCAGGGTCACCCCCAGCTGCTCTCGCTGCTCTGGGGATGGTCCCCTCCCCCTAGGGACCCCACCGGGGAGATGTGAGAGCGGCTTGTGGGCTACAGGGATGAGACCAGCCAGAGAGACACGTGGGGACAAGAGGGCCTGGGGGCAAAAGAGGCTCCAGAGACACAGCCACAGAACAGCGTCGCTGGGGACCCACAGCAGACGGAGTCCCGAGGGGAGCGGGACAGGGACACAGCCAGGGCAGAAAGGGACAGAAAGGCCAAGGGGAGGGAGGGGACATTGTGGGGTGGAGGGGCCAGGCGGGGGCAGCAGAGCAGGGGGGACAGGCGGAGGGGGACAGGCAGAGAGGACAGGCGGAGGGGGCCAGCAGAGCAGGGGGGACAGGTGGAGGGAGGACAGCAGAGCAGGGGGACAGGAGGAGGGGGGACAGCAGAGGAGGGGGGACAGGTAGAGGGGGACAGGCGGAGGGGGGCCAGCAGAGGAGGGGGGACAGGTGGAGAGGACAGGAGGAGGGGGGCCAGCAGAGCAGGGGGGACAGGTGGAGGGGGGACAGGAGCAGGGGGACAGGCGGAGGGGGGACAGGAGCAGGGGGACAGGCGGAGGGGGCAGCAGAGAGGGGGGACAGGCGGAGGGGACAGGTGGCACCTGTGACGTTCTTGCGCAGCTCGTCGTCCTGCTCCCGCAGTGTCCGCAGCAGCTCGAATATCCCGTTCTCCTCCACCAGGGCCAGCTTGTTGTCCGCGTTGTCGTAGATGAGGTTGCGCATGGCGCCCGTGGCGTGGCGCTGCACCTCCTGGTTGGCGTGGTTGAAGAGCTTCACCAGCCTGGGTATGGCCTGGAGGCTGCGGGCCTGCGGGCACAGGTACACGGGTGTGTGCACACGTGTGAAGATGTGTGTGGATGGACGCAGACTGTGCAGGTGTGTGGAGACGTGTGCAGATGTTACAGACGTCGCGCTAGTGGATGTGGGCGTGTGCAGGTGTATGCAGATGAGGCAGGTGTATGCAGATGTATGCAAATTGCACCCTCCTACCGGTCTGCTGCCGGGGAGGCTCTGCACAGGGTGGGGTCCTCCCCGTCACTGGGGATCACAAGGGGTGGTTGGGGACCGGGGTCAGTGACGGGGTGGGGCTGGCGGGGTGGCTGCCGAGGGAGGGGTGGGTGGCCGGGGCCCAGTCACCTGCTTCTTGGCGGCCGCGTCGCTGTAGCACTTGTGCTGGAGGTAGGCTGCTCCCAGCACCTGCAGGTTGGGGTCTGAAGCCATGAGGTACTTGACCGCTGAGGGCAGGTCAATGTCATCAAAACTGCAGAGCCAGGGGTCGGGGGTCAGGGTAACCTCGGGTTCGGGCCACAGCGTGGCAGCAGCCCCTCCCTGTGCCAGGCCCAGCTGCTCACCCGCTGCTGAGCCTCTGCAGGGACCGGTGGCTGCAGTAGCTGTCCAGCCCGCGCATGTCCGGCAGGTGGCCCGAGTCGGCCAGGCTGAGGCTGAGGCTGCGCACGGACGGTGCTCGGGCCACAGGCTCCAGGACGGCCCCCGGTGGCACCGCCCCGGCCCCCCCACGGCTCCGGTGGCTGCTCTGGAATCGCTGCAAGGTCCGCATGGCGGGGGCACGGATGGTCCGGCACGGAGGGCCCTCGGGGGCCTCTGGCCAATCCAGCCCGGCCGCCCGCCCGGAGCCGGAGCTGGCCTGGCGCTCGTAGGCGAAGGCCCTGTAGGAGGAGGCGGCCGCAGGCTCCGGCTGCTCGGACACCACGCTGTAGCGGTCGTCCAGGCCCCCGGCCCCCAGCCTCAGGGAGCGCAGCGACAGGGTGTCGTAGTCGGCCCGGCTCCCGCCCCCACCGCGCTCGTGGAAGGACACGGGCCTGGTGGGCATGTGTGGGGCGGGCTGGGCGCCCCTGTAGCCCACAGCCCCAAAGGCGCTGCCCCCGTTGTGGGCGGAGCTCAGCCTCTGACTGCAGCTCAGGTCGACCGCCGAGCGAGAGGACCAGGAGGCCGGGCCGTAGGCTGGCTTGGCGATGGGCCGGAAGGTCTGTGGGGGCGGGGCGGGCCGTGAGGGGGTGTCCAGGGCTCACCTGCACCCACCACCGCCCTGGCCCTGCAGCCCCCAGCCTCACCCGCAGAGCTCCCGCCCTCTGGCCTGCAGAGCTGAGGCTGTGCCCACTCCAGCCGGGCCCATCACTCACCGAGGTCTTGTCCCCGCTCAGGCCCTGAGAGCGCGAGCTGAAGCCAGACTGCAGGGTGTGGTACTGAGCCCTGGACGTGCCTGTGGGCAGGGACAGTGATGGCCCTTCTGGGCCAGACAGCAAAGCGCTGGCCCCGCCTGCCCGCGCCAGATGTCTCCACTCCTGGCCCCGGGGGCGGCCTTGGCTCTCAAGCAGGGAGGCCAGGTGGGCTTCTGGGCAGCGGCCTTCCCCGTCTCTGCCTTGGCCTTGCCTGCTCCCGGGGTTACGGAAAACACCTGGGACTCTGGCTGCCTGGGGGACATGCCAGGGGCTCCTCTGTCAGCTCTCCAATCCCTGCCAGGGCACAGCGCCCAGCCCCCTCCTCCAGGAAGGCAGCCAGGCCTGCCCTGGCCTACACTGACCTCTTGGAGCTCCTCTCATGCCCAGACCCCTCTGAGCCACGGCCACAGGGGAGTGACAGTGTGCTGGCCAAGGACACACTGTTTCCCTGGACCTGCCCTGATGGCAGCGCCCAAGGCAGGGGCCACACCCACCCTGTACAGCAGCCGGACTGCCCGGTGCGGGACAGACAGGTGGGTGGGCGGAGGGGTGGGAGAGTGGGCGGTGAGCGAGGGTCACCTGGGTGACGGCCAGTGGGCAGCTGGATGAATAGGTGGGCGGGGTGCAGAGCGGACAGAGGGGTGCATGGGAGAGCTGGACACAGGCCGGCAACCTGCCTGGGGGCTCTGGGGGTGCAGGGACGCAGGGCCCGGGCCCTCCCCCGACTCTACCCGGGAGCCAGATGGTCTGAGCCCCCAGCCAGCTCCAGACCCACCCTGGTTAATGAGGCTTCTGACGCTAGTGAGGCCCAGCCTGGGGGGACACACCCCCGCCCAGGGCCCTTACCCCCACCCCCCAAATTATAATCCACCTCCCCCTAATTGGCAGGGCGGCCAGGGTGGTAATTAACCCTCCTCCACCCTGTGACCCCTGGGCACCTGGTCGCCTCGCCAGGAAGGCTGAGGCCCAGGGAGGAGGACCCAGCAATCCGGGCCACCCCGGCCCTCTGCCCCCGACCCCCCGGCAAGTGGCTGCAGCCAGTCCTAGGCAGGTCCCCCAAACGTCACATGGACCACGGTGAACTGGGTCTGGGCCCCTGACATTTTGGGAGGTTCATCTTACTGTCTAACCTTAATCCCTGTTGCTGCAGCCTGGCAAGGGAGGAAATGACATTTGTAGAATGACTGCCCTGAACGCACCGTGTGTGTGTGAGCCTCTGACACACACAGGCACAAACACCCCCAGCCCCAGTGGGGCCAGGGCTCCTGCACCGGTGGGTCTGGCTGGCTCTCAGGGGCACCCCCCATCCGCTGTTCTCACAGGGAGTATCTGGGTCACGCCAGCCAGGCCCTCCCCTGCAATTCCGCAGGGAGCCCCTGGCCCAGACAGGCCTTGGCGCTCCTCCAGGACTTCCTAGGCACCCCCGCCCCGTTTCTGGTCTGCCCATTCCTGTGGGGCGTAGGGGGCACGTGGGGAGGAGGTTGGTGTCTGAGGGTCCGTGTTGTGTCACTGAGACCGTGCATGAGCCTGTGCTCCGTGGGGCTGGGTGTGTGCGTGCCCTGGGTTTGCAAACAGATGGGCCTGTCCTGCCGGCCATGTGCCCAGGTCCCCACCCAGTCCTCCCCACAGGGAGGGCCTGGGGCTGTGGGGACAGGAGGGTCCCAGCTGGGCTCCGTCCTGGGAGGACCCGGGGGTCCCTACTGGGGTGGGGCAGCCCCACCCGAGGGTTCCCCGCCTGCTGGGGCGGGGCAGTGACTCAGTGCGCGGCCTAGGTGAGTCAGGAGCTGAACCCGGAGCCGCCCGCCTGCCGCGGCCTCTGCCCCTCACACCACCGGCCTGGGGCGGCCCCCTCTGCCCGCCACGGCCGTCCCTGCCGCCCGCCCAGCGCCTGGCGGCCTTGGCCTACCTCTAGCTGCCTCGGCCTCCAGCTCGGTGGCCCCATTGTGCCGCGGCTGCTGGCCCAGCTGCAGAAGGCGGGCGCGGACCTGCTCCTGGACGCGGGCGGCCCGCAGTCGCTCCGCCTCCGGGCCCTCGGCTCCGCGGCGGTCCAGCTGCAGGTCCGAGGGCAGGGCCAGGGAGCACACGCCGGCCTCGGGCTGCAGGGCGGACAGCAGGAAGTTACCGTCCTGCATGGCAGCAGGGGTGCCGGCCCGGCCTCAGCGCCGCCTCCGCCTCCGACCTAAACTATCTTCAGTCTTGTTCCTTGAGGCCCTGTCGCCGGAGTTCCCTCCCCGCGTCCCCGCTGGCTGGCCGCACCCAGAGCCAGCCTGGAGACAGACGCTGGCCTGGCCCTGAGCTCGGCTGGGGGCGGGGATACCTGGGCCAGGTGGGAGGGAGGGGCTGCCGCCTGCTTAAGGTGGAGTTTGGGCGGAAGAACAGGCCCTGCATGGCCCCAGGTCCCGGCCTGGCCTCCCGCCTGCTTTTCTCCGTCCCAGGACAGGGCCACGGGGCCTGGGTCCTCGCTGTCAGCCTGCAAAGGGCAGACCTGGCCCGTGGGCGTGGGGGTGGGTCAGACGGGCCTGCTGGGGTGCCCGTGGCTGACCAGCCCCCCGCGTGGGTCACTGGGGTGCCTTTGGGGAAGCCTGTGGCCTGCTACCTCCCAGCCTGAGGGGACAGTGTCCCACTCGCTAGGGGTCTGGGGCTCCAGGTAGCTCCAAGGACCAGGCAACCTCCAAGGCAGCCCAACCCTGAGGCCCTGGCGAGCCCAGCTGGACCCTCCTGGCTCCTGGGACCCCAGCAGTCTGACTCTAGCCCCCAGGCCTGGGGTGGGAGGCCGTTCCCAGCACATGAGTCAGGGCGGCAGGCGGGGTGGCCCCAGGGGGTTGACTCAGAGGGGCCTGGACTCATGTCAGTGCCTGCTAGGCTGGGGGCAGGGACTGGGAGGGGGGCCCAGGAGTCTGGGGGGACAGGGAGTGGGACGGGGGCCCAGGAGTCTGGGGGGACAGTGGGTGGGACGGGGGCCCAGGAGTCTGGGGGTGTCAGGGGGTGGGACAGGGGCCCAGGAGTCTGGGGGGGTCAGGGGGTGGGACGGGGGCCCGGGAGTCTGGGGGGTCAGGGGGTGGGACGGGGGCCCGGGAGTCTGAGGGGGGTCAGGGGGTGGGACGGGGGCCCAGGAGTCTGGGGGGACAGGGGGTGGGACCGGGGCCCGGGAGTCTGGGGGGACAGGGGGTGGGACGGGGGCCCGGGAGTCTGGGGGGGGTCAGGGGGTGGGACGGGGGCCCGGGAGTCGGGGGGACAGGGGGTGGGACGGGGGCCCGGGAGTCCGGGGGGACAGGGGGTGGGACGGGGGCCCGGGAGTCTGGGGGGACAGGGGGTGGGACGGGGGCCCGGGAGTCTGGGGGGTCAGGGGGTGGGACGGGGGCCCGGGAGTCTGGGGGGGTCAGGGGGTGGGACGGGGGCCCAGGAGTCTGGGGGGGGTCAGGGGGTGGGAGGGGGGCCCAGGAGTCCGGGGGGACAGGGGGTGGGACGGGGGCCCAGGAGTCCGGGGGGACAGGGGGTGGGACGGGGGCCCGGGAGTCTGGGGGGGTCAGGGGGTGGGACGGGGGCCCGGGAGTCTGGGGGGTCAGGGGGTGGGACGGGGGCCCGGGAGTCTGGGGGGTCAGGGGGTGGGACGGGGGCCCGGGAGTCTGAGGGGGGTCAGGGGGTGGGACGGGGGCCCAGGAGTCTGGGGGGTCAGGGGGTGGGACGGGGGCCCGGGAGTCTGGGGGGTCAGGGGGTGGGACGGGGGCCCGGGAGTCTGAGGGGGGTCAGGGGGTGGGACGGGGGCCCAGGAGTCTGGGGGGACAGGGGGTGGGACGGGGGCCCGGGAGTCTGGGGGGACAGGGGGTGGGACGGGGGCCCGGGAGTCTGGGGGGGGTCAGGGGGTGGGACGGGGGCCCGGGAGTCTGGGGGGACAGGGGGTGGGACGGGGGCCCGGGAGTCCGGGGGGACAGGGGGTGGGACGGGGGCCCGGGAGTCTGGGGGGACAGGGGATGGGACGGGGGCCCAGGAGTCTGGGGGGTCAGGGGGTGGGACGGGGGCCCAGGAGTCTGGGGGGGTCAGGGGGTGGGACGGGGGCCCAGGAGTCTGGGGGGGGTCGGGGGTGGGAGGGGGGCCCAGGAGTCTGGGGGGACAGGGGGTGGGATGGGGGCCCAGGAGTCCGGGGGGACAGGGGGTGGGACGGGGGCCCAGGAGTCTGGGAGGTCAGGGGTGGGACGGGGGCCCAGGAGTCTGAGGGGGGTCAGGGGGTGGGACGGGGGCCCAGGAGTCTGGGGGGACAGGGGATGGGACGGGGGCCCAGGAGTCTGGGGGGTCAGGGGGTGGGACGGGGGCCCAGGAGTCTGGGGGGACAGGGGGTGGGACGGGGGCCCAGGAGTCTGGGAAGGGGGAGGGCAGGGGAGGCCAAGCAGGCTTGTCCCCAGGAGATGGCCCTCCAGCAGCCCAGGACCTGGATGGCGTGCTCAGGTCCTCTGCTCAGTCCTGGCATCCGGGACAAGCCCCGGGTAGACTGGGGGGCTGGGGATAAGCCTGGGAGGGCCCGGGTGGGGGACGGAGGGTTTCAACATGCCACCAGGGCTTCCCCCTGCCTCCGCCTGGACCCTGGCCCTGGGCTTGGGGCTGTCCCCCAGGCACCTGCCTCTGCTCTGGTCCCCCAAAGACAGTGCCTTGGTGGGGGGGTGGCTGGGGCAGAGGCGGGGGTAGGAAGGGGTCCCGGCCAGGAGGCAGCATTGGGGTGAGGTCAGGACTAGGAGCAGGAGCTGGAGGGTGGGGATCAGGGGTCTGTGGGGCGTTAGAGGAGAGGGGCAGGGTCCCCTGAACAGTGAGGGCTGGGGGGGTCCCGGGGCAGCTGGGGGTGGCAGGCGGGGCGGGAGGCCTACCCTGCCCGGGGTCCAGAGCCCACCAGGCCCTTGGCTGACTGCAGAGGCCGCTGCTGCCGGTGGCGTCGTCCTGGGCTCCATCCCGGGCCCGGCCGTGCCGGGCAGCCTCTGGACAGGGCTTCGGGGACCCCGCCGGGCGGAGTGGGAACGCCCAGCTCATCAGACCGGTTGCTTCCCTGGGAGATGCGTTTCGTGTGGAAAAATCCCGGGAGACAAGTTTGTGCGGCACACAGCAGGCCTGGAGGCGGACACCTGGGACGGGCCGGGCCCGCCCTCCGCCCCCCTCCCCCCCCCCCCCCCGTCCCCTGCCGGGTCCCCCAGGCCCACCTGGGCAGCGTGACAGGGCAGCTCGCCCAAGAGGCTTGTGAGAGGGCCTCGCGTGGACGGCCCGGGCCACGTGGGGACAGAGGGGCTTTGGTTTGCGGGAGCCCTGAGGGTCTCCTGGCAGCCCGTGGTGTCCTGTGTCTCTGCGGCCCAGTGCCTGCCCGGGAAGCCGAACCTGGGCTCTTTCCTCTGCCGCTGTGGCCTGAGGCTGGTGAAGACTGTGGAGCCGCCTCCCCGCCAGCCCCAGACTGGGAGGGGCCCTGCCCAACTCCTGCGACCAACCGGCAATCGGCTCTGTGGTCCCCGAGTGTCCCCCTCCCTGGAGCAGCACTGGGGAGGAAGCACAAGGAGGATGCGTGAAAGTGGGCTTCCTGGAGGAGGTGGCAGCAGGGAGGCATCACCCAGGGAGCTTAAGAAGCAAAGAGGAGGGGGCTCCGTGTGAGCGGCAGGGCCTGGACCCCCTGCGGTGGCCAGCAGGCTGGGGGCCCGGGAGCTGGGGTCTCCAAGGGTGGGCAGGGCCAGGTGGGTCCCCCGGTGGCAGGTCCCTCCCAGAGCGCAGCTGGGGTGGGCGGGGCGGGGCCGGTGCAGGGGCTGCGCCACCCCACCTGGGTGCGCCCAGCGGGAGGTCGGACCCCAGGTGGAGGGGGGCCGTGGTGGGTCTCACACAGCAGGAGGGGGAGGTTGGGGAGAAAGGCGCGAGGATGTGAAAAGCAGAGTAATCTTCCAGAACAAAACCCAGGAGTGTGCTGAAGCCGGTCCTCCGCCAGGCAGCCGGCAGGGCCGGGGTGGGAGGGTCCGTGTGACCTCCAGGTGTGGGCGAGGCTCCAGACCCTTCCGACATCTGGGTCCGGCTCCAGCCAAGTCCAGCCCGGGCCCCCCGTGAGCACCGCCCTGGCCCCTGCCCCAACCCTGGGCTGCGGGTGGGGCGGCTCCAGCCCCTGGGCCCCCACCCCTGCCTCGTGCCCTCGCTGGAAGTAGCAGAGGGCGGGGCGGGGCGGGGCTTCTGTCTGTGCACACCGCGGTCCTCACGGCGTCTGTCCTGTCCCGCCGCTTGTCCTTTCACAGACGCCCGGAGCTCTTCCTGGGGCTGCCCCGGCTGTCTGGGGATGGGTCTCTGGGAGCCCCCTGGGGTCTGGCAGGGCACAGACGTGACCACGCTCAGCCGCCCACAAGCAACGCTGCCCGTCAGGGTGGCCACAGGGACATTGTGGCTGCTCTCCAGAGGTCCCCAAAAGGCGCTGAAGGACCCCGGAGGGAGCAGAGTGGCTGGAGCCGATGGACAGATCCTGGTGGGGGAGAGGGGCTGGGAGTAGGGGGTGCTTTCCCAGGGGGCGCCAGCCTCCGTGGGAGAGTGGACAGAGGGGCCGGGAGGCAGCGAGACGGGGGGCAGTGGCTGGTGGCCCCACGGTGGCCTGGCAGTGGCAGGGGCTGGAGAGCAGCAGCTGCTCCCCCACACCGGTGGGCGCCCGTCCCTGCAGCAGGGACAATGGAGTGCCCGGCACACTGTGTTCCTACTGTCCTCCGTCCTCGCCGGGACCCTGCTTTACAGATGGGGAAACTGAGGCTCTGCAAGGCTCATAGGTTTCCAGAAGTGACCGTGAGTGGCAGCAGGAGTGGGCTGGGGGCAAGCTGGCGGGGCGGGGCGTCTTGGCAGGGTCCCCGGTGGTCCCTCACTGGGAACAGGCCAGAGAGGAGGGTTATGCTGTTTGCCCTCTCTCTGTGGTTTAGGGTTTGTTTCGTTTCATCAAAGGACACAGATTCATCCCCTGTGCCTGTGAGTCCTCTGCTGTCCTCACGGCCCTCGGGGGCTGCTTGTCTCTCTCCACCTTGGTTGGCTCCCGAAGGCCTGGCGCTCTGAGCTCGGTGGCTCCGGCTGAGTCCGGGCTGTGCCGCTCTGGGCGCCGCTTTGCTTTCTCGCCTTGGGCCTCGGCAGACGTTTCCCCGACTTCCAGCTGCTGGATCCCGCCGGGCCCTCCCGGGCAGGTGGGCGACTCACTCCCACCGTCCGATGCCCACGGGGTCTTTCTCCAGAAGCCCAGGAGCTTTTTGGCATCAACATTTCCAGCTTTCGACTCCGTGTAGTTCGGAAACTTCTCTTCTGCTGTGTTGCCGGCAGGTCTGCGTCCTTCTGCCTCTCGGGGTCACCTCTGCGCCCGCCCTGTCTGACCCCCGTGCCCTCTCCAGCTTGCCTCCTGCGCTCCCCACTGGGCTTTGCACTCCGCCCATTCTTATTTTTTGAAGTTGCTGAAGTGGCTTTAATGTTGTAAAGACTCTTTTTTTCTCTTCCCTTTCTTTCTCAGGTGCTGCCAGAGGATTTGTGTTTCCTTGTTTCCACCACTGGCTTTTTAAAAGCTCCCTCAAACGGCACACCGGCCCCGCGCTCCCCACGCTGCGCTAGGATTCGCGTTCCGGGCGGCAGCGCTTCCGTCTGTCCCCACTGCTGTTCCCTCGGTGCCCGACGCAGGGCGGACGCCGGAGAAACAGGTGCACAGAGACGAGGACGCACGCGTGAGCCGGTGCGGATCCCGCGGGCCTGTGTGCGGAGCTGCTCCTGCTTCCCGGGGCCCAGGCCTCCTCTGACGCGCAACTTCTGCCTGTCCTCTCCGTCTCGTCTCTCCGTGGTTCCTGGAGTCGGTAGGTGCCCCCGGACCCAAGGCTGGTTCTTCTCCGGTCGTGAAGCACCTGTGCATGGAAGCAGCCCCCCCTGGACCGGACACTCGGGCGCACCGAGCGGCAGCACCGCGGGGCTGGTGTAGGTCCGTCGGGTCCCACCCTGGGGCGCCTGTGCCCTGCGGCCCAGCAGGACTTGCGAGGCCCGAGTGACGCCGGTGACTGAATGTCTGCCCACGCCTGCAGCCCCAGAACCGATGCCCCTTCCCTAACCCTGCCAGCGTTGCCGTCTCTAGAATCTTCTTGGAGCCAAACTGGAGTGTCCACCTGGTGCCTCCTTCAGCTCCACCCTTCCGGCTGCCCGGCGTCCACGGCGAGGAGGACCCGCGGATGCAGCCTGGGTGAGCCTCGAGGACCGCGTGGGCTGCTTTCCACCCGCGTGAGCGGCAGAATGTGACCCCCGCGCTGGTCCCAGAACCTGTGGCCGTGGCCTCGCCGGGCAAAGGGGCTTTGCAGATGTGACGTGGTGAAGGGGACGTCATCGGGGCTCTCTGGGCCCACAGCACCCATCAGGGTCCTTGCGAGAGTGGGGCAGGAGCGGCAGCGTCACAGGCGATGGGACGACGGAGGCAGAGGAGGAAGATGCCGACTGCTAAGCTTGGCAGGGATCTCCCACGCGGCCCCTGGAGTCTCGGGAAGGAAAACCGCCCTGCCGACACCTGAATTCCAGGACACTTGTTACAGCAGCCGTAGGAACCCGCACAGGCCCAGAGCGCGGGCCTCCCTCCCAGGCTGAGAACAAGCCGAGACCCCAAGGGCGGCGCGGTCCTGGCCACCCCCAGCCCAGCACAGGACCCCAGCGGGTGAGGTGGGACCGACACCCAGGTTCTGTTGTAAGAGCAAAGGGGACTGACTGGGGACGGCCACCTGCTCTCTGCTCGGGGTGGGGAGGGCCGGCGTGTCGCGGAGACCGGACTCCACAGGCTCAGGTGGAAGAAACCCCCCCCGCCTCGGGGCCCAGTGGTCTGGGAGCGGAGGGTGGGGCAAGCGAGAGGGAGTGTCCAGGGTAGGGGGCAGCACCCGGGGGTCCAGGACTCCCTGCCCCCCCCCCCAGAGAACAAGGCACAGAGGACAAGTCAGAACTAAAAAAAATATTTCATTTCATTCTGAATAAAAAACGGAACAGACAGAACTCCCGGAAATCCTGAAAACAATGTCATCGCTACAGCAAAATTTCACAGAAATCATGGCAGAGTGTGGGGACCACGGCCAGGCCCCCACCTGCTGTGAAGGCTGCCTCTCGGGAGGAGCATGGAGCAGGGCCCCCCCGGAAGGCCAGAGAGGGGTGGGCACAGGTGGTGGCTGCGCCGTACGGTGAGCCCTGCCGGGGCCCTGGGGACGGGGCTCAGGGCCGCCCTGGAATCCGGCGGTCGGGGGGGGGGGGTCGCCGTCTTCAGGATCCAGCCTCTCGGGCGCCCCCCCTGGTGCGTGTGCCCCACATGCCTCTCCGGGAGTGGAAGTGGTGGTAGAAGTTCCTCAGGCGGAGCCGCTCCACCTCCAGCCCCGCCTGCAGGACCCTGGGGGAGGGCAGGGCACGTCAGGACCCTGGTCCGGGGCTCGGGGTGTCAGGGTCGGGGCTCAGGGCCACCAGAGGGCCTACAGGACGGGGCACAATCAGTTCAAGGCTGTCCGCGTGTCTGCAGGACCCCGGGGGTGGGGAGTGGTCTCTGGGCCCACGGGATCCTGGGGGATGGGGGGCAGAGACCTCAGCACGAGGCTCCCGAGGGCCGTAACCCCCTCCCCGTCCAGAGGTGGGGGCGGTGGTCACCTGTCCAGCAGCTCCCAGTCCTCGCCCCCCCACCGGTCTCGGAACTCCTCCGTGTTCATGCCTCCGACCCGGTCGAAGTCTGACTTGTAAATCCCGAAGAGGCCGAAGCCGTTCACCTCCCAGTAGCCTGGGGCAAGGAGGGGGTGCCTCTCAGAGCCAGGGCCTGCAAGGCTTCCTCCCCAAAGGGCCACCACCACAGGGCTCTCGGTGTCACCTCTTGGCGCTGGGTCATAGCCAGGAGCCCCTCAGGACTGGGGTACTGGGGAGGCGCTGGGGACTGGGGGAGGCAGGGGTCCTGGGCACTCCAGGTGACTCTACCTTCGTGGCTGGAGGGACCCCTGGCATTACTGCGGGGCGGGGACACTGGGGCATTACCGTGCGGGTCCCCCGGGGAGCTCCCGCAGCCCAGGCGCATGACCACGGGCGCGAAGGCCAGCCGGCCCTCCACGCAGTGCTTGCGGATGCCGTCCAGGATGTTGGCGGGGAAGTGGATATGCAGGTCGCAGAGGAAAACGATGCTGCTGGCGTCCTGCGGGCCGGGAGGTCTGAGCCCCGCCTCTCCTCCCTCGGCACCCTCCTGCGCCCGACACCCCCTCGCCCACAGACCTCCACCGAGTCCACTCCAGCTTGCAGCCCGGCGGAGCGCTCGAAGTTTCCGGTTCGCCTCAGGTACTGGTACCTGCGGGGGAGTCACAGGCACTGATCCCTGGGGTGGGGGTCGGGAAGACCCAGCGCCCGGGGGAGGGAAGACGCTCTGGGTGCTCCCAGGCGGTGGGGCGCCGTTACCGGGGCAGCCGCGCCGCGCGCAGGGCCCGCTCCACGTCCATGTCCTCGCTCTCGAAATCCACCAGGACCACGCTGAAGTGCGCGTCCCCGGTGCGCGCGTGCAGCGCGGCCATGTCCGCCAGGAACTGCGCCACCCAGCGCGCCTGGTTCTTCACTGGAGGAAGGGGGCGCACGTTGAGCCGACCCCCAACTCGCCCTTGCGGCCCCGGCTCGGGAGAGCCTCATCCCAGCCGCCCCACGCCCTGTCCCCGGCATCAGGTCCCCATTCCCACGAGGCCTCCTGGGGCGCCCCCCTAGGTGGGCCTCCCACCGCCCTGCCCACCTGGCACGATGAAGTGCACCATCACGTCCTGGCGCCAGGCCAGGCGCAGTGGCCGGCAGAGCTCCGGGCGGCCGTCGGGGCGCACGGAGGCGGCGGGCACGGGCTCGGGACTTTCTCCGTCGGCGTCCCCGGCGCGCGCCCCAGGCAGTCGCAAGAAGACGTACTCGGACAGGCGCAGGCGGCCGCCCCCGCGCTCCTGCAGCTCCAGCTCCAGCAGGAAGCGGCTCCCCCGCGCGGAGTCCCGGCGCTTCTCCACGTTCACGATGCGCAGAAGCGCAAAGCGCCTGCGGGGCGGGGCGGTCAGGCCCAGACTAGAGCCCTGGGCTTCGAGCCCGCACCCCAACCCCGGTTCTCCCTGCGGGTCTCGCCACCAGCCCCGGGAACTGAGCAGACCGCGGGGGTGGGCGGGACAGCTCCAAGCCTCCCTCCCCGCCACGCCCCGCACCACACCTCCAGCCGACTTTGCACCGCCCCCTCCCCAGGCCGCACCCCCAAGCCCCGCGGCCTCTGGCCCCGCTCACGTCCGAAGTAACGGTTAGGCCCCGCCGGCCTGTCGGGTTACTCCCCTGCCCAGAAACCTTCAGGACTTCTCCACTGCCCCGGGACAAGGTTCCAGGGCCCCAAAGGGCATCCTAGGACCTTAAGCAGCTCCTCACTTGTGGCCTTACGGCTCGCCCTGGGGGGGGAGGGGGTTGGGGGGTGGGGGGGGGCAGACTCCCGCTTCCCACTGTCCTGCGGTGGCCCCAGCCAGGGTGCTGAGGAGCCTCCTTTTGCCCCAGGCGCCAGCTCAGGGCTGTCCTGATCCTAACGGACCCGCTGCCAGCCCCGCCCTTCTCTTCTCCCTGCCCACGCGGCGCCCCCCTCTCCCCATCCTGAAAACACAGGACCCTGGCCGGGCGCGGTGGCTCACGCCTGTAATCCCAGCACTCTGGGAGGCCGAGGCGGGAGGATCGCTCGAGGTCAGGAGTTCGAGACTAGCCTGAGCAAGAGTGAGACCCCTGTCTCTACTAAAAAAAAAAATAGAAAGAAATTAACTGGACTAAAAATATATAGAAAAAATTAGCCAGACATGGTGGCGCATGCCTGTAGTCCCAGCTACTCGGGAGGCTGAGGCAGGAGGATTGCTTGAGCCCAGGAGTTTGAGGTTGGTGTGAGTTAGGCAGACGCCACTGCACTCACTGTAGCCTGGACAACAAAGCGAGACTCTGTCTCAAAAAAAAAAAAACAAAAAAAAACTAAAACACACACACACACAGGACCCTGCCCTAGGCCAAGGTCTGGCCATTCTGCCTTATGGGAGACCAGGACCCTTCACCTGGGGGCCCCGGGGTGACCACTGAGGAGTCCAAATTGCTCCCCCAACTCCTGCCCATCCCCACCATGCTCACACCAAGTGTTGGGGACTTTCTGCCCCAGATACTGTCTCTCTACACTCTTGCTCCTTGGGGCCACACAGACCTTTGCACCCAGATGGGCAAAAGTAGGGCACAGCCATGACCACCCTGGCTGGACAGATGCCCTCATGCCCAGGGGATGATGAGCTGCTCACTCTGGGGACGCTTAGAGCCAAAGGCAGGTGTGTCCCGAGCTGCCCAGAATCCAGCACCCCCAGCCCTGGGGCCCAAGCCTGTCAGTCACCGTCCTGGGCTTCCCCCAGGCAGTGGCACAAAGGGGTCAAACTCCGACCCTGCCCAAAACCTGTCGTGCACAAGAAAAATGAGTCCTGAGCATGGCTCTGTCTTGGTCCTCTGCCCCCCGCCACCCCGGCCTCCTGCCCTTGAAGCAGCCTTTGCCCCAGGTCACCACTGTCCCCATACAGATTCTACCGCGTTTTCAAGGCTGTGCACAGAGGAAACCCCCTCTTCTTAGGGAATGCCACAGGGCCTCCTGAGACCAAATTAGCCCCCTTGCTCCCCTGCCTGCATGCGGTGGAGACAGGACTGGATCCTGGGGCCTGGGGGCACCGGAGGGGCCAAGAACTCTGCACCTCCCCTGCAGTCAGGCCCAGAGGTCCTGGGCTTCGCCCTCGGCGGTTTCTGGCCCCTGAACGGGGCCATCTGCCCAGCAACTGGCAGGGACTGATGCTGACTTCTGTGGCTCCATCCTTGGGCCCAGGTCCTGGGTGGCAGACGTGGGGCTTGCAGGGACGGGGACAGGGGAGCCAGCCCTGGGAGGCCCCCACGGGTAGACAAGGCTCTGGGCAGTAGGAAGGCTGGGCAGGGCCTGGGGCTTCCCTGGGGGACGCGTCAGCCCCACCCGCACACTGTGGAGCCCGGGGAAGGGCTGAGGCCGGCGTCTCCTCCCCAGCTGCGCCCGTACCCGCCATGGCGCGCGTGGAGCCGCTCCATGTACTGGGCCACCACATCCACCGCCTCGGCCTCCGGCAGCTGCAGGTTCCCGGACACGTTGCACCGCAGGTCGTTCCAGTCTGAGCGCAGCAGCTCGAAGTCCACGGCGCCCACGCTGAACGTGCGCTGCCAGTCGATGGCCTCTTCCCGCCAGCGGCCGAGGGGCCGGCCAGCGGCCTCCTCGCTGTCCTCTGACGCAGCCTCGTCACCGGGGGCCCCATCCTCTTCCCCTTCCTCTTCCTCCTCGCCCTCCCCGGGCAGCTGTGGCCTGGACACCTGGGACAAGCTCAGGAAGGAGGTCACAGACTGTGTTTCAGACGAGGAGTTCGAGTCCACTGTGGGCCCCGCGGGTCCCAGCGTGCCCGCCTGGCCCTCCCGGCCCTCCTGGGAGGCCTGCAGCCGGGCGGGGGGCCGCAGCCGTGTGGCCTGGGGGCCGCCGGTCCTGCGGCCGTGGGGCCGGGGTGGGCGCGGGGGCGCCCGCAGCTGCACTCTGGGCAGAGGCCTGGGGCGCAGGAAGGTGCCAGGGAAGTGTGACCAGTGCCGGCTGCGGGGCGCGGGGGCCTGGGGCGATGCCCGCTGTCCTGGCCGCACCCTGGTCACATACACCTTCGGGGCCGGCTGCTGGGCCGCAGGGCGGGGGGGCGGAGCGCGGCCCAGGAAGAGAGGCAAGGTGCGGGTGGCCCGCGCAGCCCAGCTCAGGGCCCGGGACTGCCGCCGGTTCCGCTCGTCCTGGGGGCTGGGAGGTGCTGGCTGGGCAGCCGTGGCTCTGGCCTCGGTGGGGGCCACAGGGGCGGGGGACAGGCGGCCGCTCTGCGGTGGGGACGGCTCCCTGGGCTCCAGGCTGTCGAGCAGCTCCCCGTCGTCCAGGAGGTCTGCAGAGAGCGCAGGTTGAGGCCCCCACGCCCAGCCAGGCGAGGGCTGGGGGCGCTGGGGCAGCTCACCGTCGGGGTTGAGGAAGAGGAAGGCTCGGCGCTGGACCTCCTCCTCGTCATCTTCCTCCCCCTCCTCCTCCTCGTCCATCTTCATGTATTTATAGAACCCAAACCTGGGCAGGGGAGGGGCGTCAGAGACCCGCCAGCCACAGCCCCGCCCCCACCTGCTCCTGGAGCACCCGCCCACCTACCTTTCCAGGTACAGCGGAGACTCGCGGTAGAAGCACTTGTTGTCCGTCTCCATGTGAGTGAGGCGGGTGTGGTCATTGGGGTAAACGAAGGAGAGGTACACCTGGGGGCGGGGCAGAGGGCGTGGGGGCGGGGCAGAGGGCGTGGGGGCGGGGCAGAGGGCGTGGGGGCGGGGCAGAGGGCGTGGGGGGGCAGTCTCCCCGAGGGCCGGAGGAGGTTCAGGGGAGGCTTGGACAGGCGTCCCGGGTCCCGGGTCTTACAAATTGCAGTCCCTGGTATCTGGCGATGGGGAAGTCCTTGACCACGTAGGTGGGGGCGTAGGCGCAGGGCTCCAGCACGTCCTCCAGGCTCGAGGGCTCCATCCGCGGAGCTGCAGGAGGGGCGGTCACAGAGTGGCTGGAGCACAGGCCCCCCGCCCCCCACGGACCCCCTGGTCACAGAGTGGCTGGAGCACAGGCCCCCCCGCCCCCCACGGACCCCCTGGTCACAGAGTGGCTGGAGCACAGGCCCCCCGCCCCCCACGGACCCCCTGGTCACAGAGTGGCTGGAGCACAGGCCCCCCCGCCCCCCACGGGCCCCCCGGCCCCCCACGGACCCCCTGGTCACAGAGTGGCTGGAGCACAGGCCCCCCGCCCCCCACGGGCCTCCTGGTCACAGAGTGTCTGGAGCACAGGCCCCCCGCCCCCCACGGGCCCCCCTGCCCCCCACGGGCCCCCTGGTCACAGAGTGGCTGGAGCACAGGCCCCCCCGCCCCCCACGGACCCCCTGGTCACAGAGTGGCTGGAGCACAGGCCCCCCGCCCCCCACGGGCCCCCCTGCCCCCCACGGGCCCCCTGGTCACAGAGTGGCTGGAGCACAGGCCCCCCCCGCCCCCCACGGGCCCCCTGGTCACAGAGTGGCTGGAGCACAGGCCCCCCGCCCCCCACGGACCCCCTGGTCACAGAGTGGCTGGAGCACAGGCCCCCCCCGCCCCCCACGGACCCCCTGGTCACAGAGTGGCTGGAGCACAGGCCCCCCGCCCCCCATGGGCCCTCCTGCCCCCCATGGACCCCCTGGTCACAGAGTGTCTGGAGCACAGGCCCCCCGCCCCCCACGGGCCCCCCCGTCCCCCACGGACCCCCTGGTCACAGAGTGGCTGGAGCACAGGCCCCCCCGCCCCCCACGGGCCCCCTCTCACTGAGGAAGAAGGTGTCCCTGGGGTCTGGCCGCAGCATGTCTGCGCTGGGCTCCTCCTGCGGCTGATGCCTGCCCACGTGGCTGGCCGGAGACTGGGGGACGTGGGCCACGTGGTCCATCTTCAGGGCCGACTCGTCTGTGGGCAGAGCAATGGGCAGAGCAATGCTGGGCTCCCAGGGGTGCTCAGAACCCTCTCAACCCTGCCCCCCCAGACTACCCCAGAGGCGCCCCCCGCACCTGTGTACAGGGAGATGTGGGCAGAGCCGATGACCTCGAACTTCAGGCCAGGCAGGAAGGCTCGCCACTGGGGGGCAGAGAGGGCGGGGGTTGGAGGCAGGACCTGAGGGAAGGGAGGGGTCTTCCTGGCTGGGGCTGGGGACTCATGGGCACATTCCCTTAAAGGATGCAGGAAGCTCGGAGGGTCTGTGGGAGAGGGGTCCTGGGGTCCCGAGAAGGGCGGTGGGGAGGCGGGGGGAGGCGGTCCAGAAGGCCGAGGCCCCGGGGCAGGTCCGGACCCCAGGCTCCCTGGCCTCCCGCACTTCCCAAGATCGTCCTGGCCCATGGCCACGGCTTCCAACCCCAGGGGCACTGCTGGCCCTCCGGACCCAGCACCCCTCCGCAGGCCTCCCCGTGCCCCTCCCACCCTTCCACCCTGGGGCTCCCGGGGCTGCCGTGGGCCCTTCTGCCCCAGCTCATCCTGGGCCCTCAGGGTCCCGTCACACCTGTGTCTCCAGCCCGGGCCCTCTGCCCAGGTGAGCAGGGGTGATACCCCCCACACCAGACACACGCAGCATCCCACGTGTGGGGCCAAGAGCCCCTGCCCAGCACCCCGACTCCGCCAGATGCCAGGCCCTGGGTCCTCTGTGTCCTTCCCTCCCTCCATCTGCTTGGCTCAGGACCAAAGGCCACTGTCCCTCTCCACAGTGGCCATCGGGCTTTCCCTGAAACGCAGCTCCAACTGCCTCCTCAGGACAAAGCCCCAGCTGTCCAGAGCAGCCACCAGGCCCGTCTGCATCCCACAGACACTTGTCCGTTCCCTTGTGCCTGTCCTGCTCTGCACCCCCCACCCCAAACTCTCCCCACCGCACCCCCGCTGGGCATCTCTCTTCCCAGACTCCACTCGGGGTCCGTCCTCAGTGAAGCCCCGAGACCCCAGCGGGCAGAGCACAGCCCCCGGCCTCAGGCCCACGTGCCTGGGCATCTGCTCTGTCGGCTCCCGGGGAGGGGGCAGCTGGAGGGGGGTCCCGGGAAGCTCCCGCAGAGGGGGCAGCTGGAGGGGGGTCCCGGGAAGCTCCCGGGGAGGGGGCAGCTGGAGGGGGTCCCGGGAAGCTCCCGGGGAGGGGGCAGCTGGAGGGGGGTCCCGGGAAGCTCCCGCGGAGGGGGCAGCTGGAGGGGGGTCCCGGGAAGCTCCCGCAGAGGGGGCAGCTGGAGGGGGGTCCCGGGAAGCTCCCGGGGAGGGGGCAGCTGGAGGGGGGTCCCGGGAAGCTCCCGCAGAGGGGGCAGCTGGAGGGGGGTCCCGGGAAGCTCCCGGGGAGGGGGCAGCTGGAGGGGGGTCCCGGGAAGCTCCCGCAGAGGGGGCAGCTGGAGGGGGGTCCCGGGAAGCTCCCGCAGAGGGGGCAGCTGGAGGGGGGTCCCGGGAAGCTCCCGGGGAGGGGGCAGCTGGAGGGGGTCCTGGGAAGCTCCCGGGGAGGGGGCAGCTGGAGGGGGGTCCCGGGAAGCTCCCGCAGAGGGGGCAGCTGGAGGGGGGTCCCGGGAAGCTCCCGCGGAGGGGGCAGCTGGAGGGGGTCCCGGGAAGCTCCCGGGGAGGGGCAGCTGGAGGGGGTCCCGGGAAGCTCCCGCGGAGGGGGCAGCACTCACGCCCACTTCCACGTGGTCCGAGCCCCGGTCATCCTGCTTGTGCAGCACCTCGAAGTAATACCTCCGGGAGGCCATGAGCCTGGGGACACGAGGAGCTGGGGTCGTGTCCCCACCAGGCCCGGGAGCCCCAAACAGGTGGAGAGCCCAGAGAAGGGGGTGGGCGGCTCCCTCACCCTGCAGGGCTGGTCCCTTGCAGGGCAGGGGTCTGGCGGGGTGGCATCTGCGCAGCGTGTGCGTGTGCACGGGATGAGGACCTCACGCAGCCGCCCTCTCCCACCCCCGTGCACGAACACACGTGTGCATGCACCGGTGAGCGCAGCACACACGCGGGGCCACTCACCGCCTGGGCTTGGACACCTGGGAGCTGAACTTGGTGAATTCCCCAGGTGCCGTCCACTCAGAGCCAGTCTGGGGGTGACACAGCAAGGTGGTGCACCCTCTGCTTGGGGGCACCAGACCCACCGGGTCCCCATTCCCAAGAGGCCGGAGGGGACAGGTGACCGAGCTGCAGGAGGCCAGGCGGAGACCGAGGGGGCGGGGGCGGGGCGGGGGTACCTTGCCCACAAAGGCCACAAGCTGGGCGGCCACTGGGCTCTCGTCCGGGCTGAGCCAGAACTCAGAGTTGTCGTCTGAAGCCACCGAGAACTGGACATCGCCTAGTCCGTGAGACAGGGCTCAGGGGGGTGGGGCTCTTCAGGACACCCCTCCCCCAGGGCACCCCACCTCCGCACCATCTCTTGCTGGGTGGATGAAGCCAAAAATCCGGAGCCCATAGTTCTTCCACTTGGGGGACACGGCCAACTTCTTCACAGTGGTGCGGAGCTGGGGGGCAGCAACAGCATCAGACCCACTGCCGGCTCCTGGCCGCCCCGTACCCCCTTCCCGGCTCCTGCCCGCCCCGCACCCCCCTTCCCGGCTCCTGCCCGCCCCGCACCCCCCTTCCCGGCTCCTGCCCGCCCCGCACCCCCCTTCCCGGCTCCTGCCCGCCCCGCACCCCCTTCCCGGCTCCTGCCCGCCCCGCACCCCCTTCCCGGCTCCTGCCCGCCCCGCACCCCCTTCCCGGCTCCTGCCCGCCCCGCACCCCCCTTCCCGGCTCCTGCCCGCCCCGTACCCCCTTCCCGGTTCCTGCCCACCCTGCACCCCCCTTCCCGGTTCCTGCCCGCCCCGCACCCCCCTTCCCGGCTCCTGCCCGCCCCGCACCCCCCTTCCCGGTTCCTGCCCGCCCCACACCCCCTTCCCGGCACTCACGTGGGGGAACAGCGGGAAGTGCAGATTCCTTCTCAGGTGGCCCACGGCGCCCCCACACCAGTCCTCGAACACGTGCAGGTTCACCTGCCCCTTGTACTGGGGGGAGGGGAGGACCTTACCTCCTGCACAGCCCACTCCACCCCACCTCCCAGGTCACCGCAGGCCCAGCAGAGCTCACCTCCTCCCGCCACGGGGGTGTCTGTCGGGTGAGGTTCAGGGAGGGGGGCCTCCCAGCGCCCCCCAGAAGCAGCATGTTTGGGTCCCGGCCTTCGGGCTGAGGGAGCGAAAGGGCAGCAGGGTCAGGGGTCGAGGGGCAGGGAGGAGCCACCGTACCACACACACACCAGGATGTAACTGTACAAAGACCCCTTTCAACACCCAGCACGTCACCCCCAATACACCTGCCCAAGCAGACACTGGCCATCCCACACGCCAACACCCAGCACGTCACCCCCATGCACCTGCCCAAGCAGACACTGGCCACCCCACACGCCAGCACCCAGCACGTCACCCCCCATGCACCTGCCCAAGCAGACACTGGCCACCCCACACGCCAACACCCAGCACGTCACCCCCCATACACCTGCCCAAGCAGACACTGGCCACCCCACACGCCAACACCCAGCACGTCACCCCCCAATACACCTGCCCAAGCAGACACTGGCCACCCCACATGCCAACACCCAGCACGTCACCTCCGATACACCTGCCCAAGCAGACACTGGCCACCCCACACGCCAACACCCAGCACGTCACCCCCCATACACTTGCCCAAGCAGACACTGGCCACCCCACACGCCAACACCCAGCACGTCACCCCCCAATACACCTGCCCAAGCAGACACTGGCCACCCCACACGCCAACACCCAGCACGTCACCCCCCAATACACCTGCCCAAGCAGACACTGGCCACCCCACACGCCAACACCCAGCACGTCACCCCCCAATACACCTGCCCAAGCAGACACTGGCCACCCCACATGCCAACACCCAGCACGTCACCCCCCATGCACCCGCCCAAGCAGACACTGGCCACCCCACACGCCAACACCCAGCACGTCACCCCCCATGCACCCGCCCAAGCAGACACTGGCCACCCCACACGCCAACACCCAGCACGTCACCTCCGATACACCTGCCCAAGCAGACACTGGCCATCCCACACGCCAACACCCAGCACGTCACCCCCATGCACCTGCCCAAGCAGACACTGGCCACTCCACACGCCAACACCCAGCACGTCACCCCCATGCACCTGCCCAAGCAGACACTGGCCACCCCACACGCCAACACCCAGCACGTCACCCCCCAATACACCCGCCCAAGCAGACACTGGCCACCCCACACGCCAACACCCAGCACGTCACCCCCCATGCACCCGCCCAAGCAGACACTGGCCACCCCACATGCCAACACCCAGCACGTCACCTCCGATACACCTGCCCAAGCAGACACTGGCCACCCCACACGCCAACACCCAGCACGTCACCCCCCAATACACCTGCCCAAGCAGACACTGGCCACCCCACACGCCAACACCCAGCACGTCACCCCCAATACACCTGCCCAAGCAGACACTGGCCACTCCACACGCCAACACCCAGCACGTCACCCCCCATACACCTGCCCAAGCAGACACGGGCCACCCCACACGCCAACACCCAGCACGTCACCCCCCATACACCTGCCCAAGCAGACACTGGCCACTCCACACGCCAACACCCAGCACGTCACCCCCAATACACCTGCCCAAGCAGACACTGGCCACCCCACACGCCAACACCCAGCACGTCACCCCCAATACACCTGCCCAAGCAGACACGGGCCACCCCACACGCCAGCACGTCCATGCACTCAGACCCGGGGCTCCAGGCCAGCACGGCCGTCCACGCTTGGTGCCGGGGCCCACGGACAGGCCGCGCCGCGTGCCCCTTACACACACCCACGGACAGGCTCCCAAGGCCACAAGTGGCCGCGGGCTCTCGCGTGCTTGTGTACACGCATGCTCTTCCTGCACCGGCTCACCACCTGCTCCTCCTCGAGACTCTCGCTGGAGTCCTCGGCCCTCTGTGTGGACGGCGCGGCCCGGACACCCTGGCCGTCGGTCACACTGGTCAGCTTCTCGCCATCTGCGGGTGGCACGTGAGGCATGTCTGGGCGCAGGCTCTCTCCAAGGCTGCGGCACCTGCTGCTGGGTCAGTGGGCGGCAGAAACCCGCATCCCGCGTGGCCGGAGCAGGGCAGGAAGGCTGTGGCGTCCACTCATCACGCCCACCCTTCTAATCCCCCCTCTGGTGGGGCAGCCGGGGCGGAGCCCTCCCAGGTCCTTCCCAACCCCCAGCGGGGTGAGGGAGCAGAGTCGTGTGCACACATGGTGTGTACAGGCGTGCACGTGAACACCCTTCCAGCCTCCCCGTCGAGTGGCTCTGCCTCCAGGAAGCCCTCAGGACTGCTCCTGCCCTCGGCACTCTCCCAGGTGCTGGAGTGGGGCCTGGAAAGCCAGCACTGTCACCCGCAGGCTGAACCAGCTCTGGCCCAGGGCACCGGTGCCGCCTGCTGTCTCTGAAGCCAGGGACAAAGGAACCCTGGCACCACCTTGGGCAGAGAGGAGCCAGCACCCAGTCCTGTCAGCCAGAGGACCTGGGCCAAGGGGCCCTGGAAAGAGACTGTCCCCTGGGGGAGCCTTCTCCAGTCTGCCTGTGGACATCTCCACAGCCTGCCCCTCGGGCCTCCTCCACTTCCTGGACGTCCTCCATATGCTGTGGACCCAAACATCCCGCATGCCCTGGGGACCAGCCTGTGCGGGGGAGGCTTCGCTTCACCCCTTCTGCCCCTGCTGGTGCCCACCCAGGGACGCCCTGTCCCGGAGCAGCCTCTGCTTCAGGGCCAAGCCCGTCCCTCGACACCCGTGCCCGTCCCTCAGTCCAGCCCTCAGGAGTGCAAATCCTGCACCGGCGGGCTCAGACGTGGCGGGCTGGGCCCCCTGCCCCCATCTCTGCCTGCGGAGACCCTGCAGGGCCCGCCAGGGCTCCTTCCAGGTTCTTGCCCCAGTCCCTCTCCTGCCCAGCTGGGAGATGAGCCCCTATAGCACCCTGCCCAAATCCCTACAGCCCCCCAAACTAAGTCCAGACACCTCGGAGTGCTGGGAGCCTTCTGCGGTCGGGGTCCCGGCCTGGGCTGCTGCCACTGTCCTGCAGGGCTTGAGCCCCACGCAGTGTGTCCGGATGGGCCTCCCAGCCCCTGGCTCCGCCTTCCCTCAGGGACCTCTGCACAGCCTGCTGGACACCACCCAGGGCTGCAGACACAGCGATCAGGACAGCCTCGGCCTGCCCAGTGCGCAGCTTCTCACAAGCCCTGGCCTGTGGGGCCCAGGTGGCGGCTGCTCCCAGGAGCAGCCAGCTCTGGCCCAGGGCACCAGTGCCGCCTGCTGTCTTTGAAGGCAGGGACAAAGGAACCCTGGCACCACCTTGGGCAGAGGGGAGCCGGCACCCGGTCCCGTCTGCCAGAGGACCTGGGCCAAGGTGGCCCTGGAAAGAGACTGTCCCCTGGGAGACAGTCTCCTCCCAGGAGAAGCCACAGTCCTGTTCTTGAAGCTCCGCCCACCGGCAGCAGAGGGCTCCTCCAAAGTGGGGTTCCTCTTCCTCAGGCCCTTCCAGCTGGTCAGGAAACCAGACTGGGGGGGGGGCGGGGGCTGGGGCTTCAGAAAGCCACAGAGGTGCCCAAGGAGGGGCTGGTTCTGTTACTTGTCACGGGGTCAGCTCTGGGTCCTGCCCTATCTGCTGACAGCTGTTGGGGGGGCTTCTTTTAGGGATTGAGCAGTGCTGGGGTCTCTTGAGGGTGTGGCAGCTGTGAGGCGCATAGGTTGGGGTAACCCAGAGACCCTCCGGGGGTCCAGACAAGCCCCGGACCCGTGGCCTGGGGGCTGGTAAGACTCTGCAGAGCGAGGTGTGCAGGCGCAGGAGGGGACGGGGGGCTTGGGCAGGTGGGGGGCAGGTAGGGCTGAGCAGGGGGCTTTGGGCCCCTCAGGTGGAGCAGCCCAGGGTCCTGAGTCACATCACTGTTCCTAGTCTGCAGGAGGAGACAGCCCCACCCCAGGCCCCAACCTCAGGACACCCGGCTTCCTACACAGGGTCAGAGGCAGCACAGCTGGGACCTTTCCTGCCCGAGGGGGGGCTTCTGCTCCTGCCTTGAGCTGTTCACCTCCCTTCCTTGCACCCAGGTTCAGGGGCCCTCTGCCCCCCTCCTTGCTTTGCACTCCAGGTTCAGGGGCCCTCTGCCCCCCTCCTTCCTTGCACCCCAGGTTCAGGGGCCCTCTGTCCCCTCCTTCCTTGCACCCAGGTTCAGGGGCCCTCTGCCCCCCTCCTTGCTTTGCACCCAGGTTCAGGGGCCCTCTGCCCCCCTCCTTCCTTGCACCCCAGGTTCAGCGGCACTCTGCCCCCCTCCTTGCTTTGCACCCCAGGTTCAGGGGCCCTCTGCCCCCCTCCCTTCCTTGCACCCCAGGTTCAGGGGCCCTCTGCTCCCCTCCTTCCTTGCACCCAGGTTCAGGGGCCCTCTGCCCCCCTCCTCCCACCATCACCCGTGCCTTCCTCTGTCTGGGGTGCCCTTTCCCCAAAGTTGTGTGTCAAAGGTCACCATCTGCAAGGGGCCCTCCCCCAGCTCACCAGAGTTGATCTGCTTTGTGGGTTCACTGCCCCCTGGGGACGTGGCGCGAGGCCCCGGCAGAGTTTACTCTGGGCAGTTCGGGCTCCCCAGGCTGGGCACGCGTGCCAGGCCTCGCCCCGCAGCACACAGGCGGCTCGGACCCAGACCGCTGGTTTAGGGGGGCGTCCCCTCCAGAGAGGGTTCTGACTGCACTCCGCCAGCCCGGCCCCGGTCTGAGGCTGGACTCCTGGGCGACCGCCCTCCCCGCCCCCTGGCAGCAGATGGGGAAACTGAGGCCCGGCTAAGCAGGCAAGTGGTGGCGGTGGGGCCTTCTCGGGCCTCTAGGAAACCCCAGCAGAGGCGGGGGGCGAAGTCTCCCCAACGGCCCACCCACCGTTAGCTCCAGCCCCGCCGGATCCAGGCCAGGTCCGAGACCTCACAGGTCGGGGACGCTCCCCAAGAGGGTCGCGCACGTCACTGCTGACGTCACCGGGCGTCCGGCAGAGCCGCGCCCCCTCCCCCAATATCGCAGAGCTGGGGGCCGCGGGCGGGGCTCCGGCGGGTCTGGCCCTGGCTGCCCCCCGCCCCCAGGCGCGCGTCCCCCCTACCTCGCCCGTAGCCCGGCCGCTGGCGCGGCGCGCGGCCCTGGCGCGCCAGGCTCAGGTGCACGTACGTGAGCCACGCGGCGCAGGTGAGCAGCAGCAGCAGCAGCAGCAGCTTCATCTGTTTGCGGACCTTCTTCACCGGGAACCACGGCATCGCGGCCGCCCGCCCCCGCCGCGCTCAGCGGCGCCGCATCCCCGGCCCCGCCGCGCTCAGCGCCCGCGGCCCCGCATGGCCCTTTGTCCGCCGCCCTGGGCGCGGGCCCGGGTGGGCGGCGGGAGCGGCGGGAGCGGCTGCTCGCGGGGCCCCCGCCCGCCCGGCCCGGCCGCTCGCGGCTCCGCGCTTCTCGGGGCCGCGGCGGGACCGAGCGGCACCCGCGCCGCGGAGCCGCCGCCGCGAAACGGACCGGCGGCCGCGCCAATCGGGCCGGGCCAGCCGCGGGGAGCCAATCCGCGGCGCGGGGCGGGGCGGCGTGCCAGGGTGTGCCGGCTCCCGCGCCGGCTCCCGCTCCGCGGACGCGCGCGTCACCTGGGCCGCGCGGCTGGCGCGCGGGGGCGCCGAGGACGGCGACGCGGGGACAGGGGCGGCGCGGCCGGGCCTGGGGACGCTCGGGGCGCGGGGCGGGCGGGCAGCTGCTCCAGGAGTCTCGGGGGCCCCTTGGAAGCGGCGGGACCAGGGAAGGGGTCGGACAAAATGGAGGAAAGCGGAGGGAGGCGACGAGCCGGGGACACCTGGGGCTGGCCGAGGGGGATGATGCGGGCAGGGGGTTGCTCCGGCGAGGCCAGGCTTCACCCTGAGGCTGCGAGGAGTCACCTTGGCCTGGAGGGCCAGGTCCGCGGGGGGCGAGGTCAGAGTTCGGGCCTCGGGAGGGCGCCCTGAGGTTGCGGAGAGAGGAGCGGGGCGCTCGGGCTGCGGGGCTGCGGGTCGACGTGTGCGTCCACCTGGCCGCCGCGCCGGGTTCCCGACCTGGCCTGGGCCGCACCGCCCCTCCCTGCCCGCGCTGCCCCCGCCAGACCCCCCGCAGCAGCTGCCAGCGCGCCTCTTCCCCCTCCTGCTCAGTCGCCCCCTGCTGTGTAACGGAGCCCCAGCCTCGGGGCGGCAACGACAGCTGTCGGTCCTGTGCGTCAGGAACGCGGGACGAGGCCACGGCTCTCTCTGCTCCACGACGTCGGGCCGAAGGTGGGAAGACATGGATGGCCTGGAGTGACTGGTGGCTGGGCTGGAGTCACCTGGGGACTCGCACCCTGGCCTGGGTGCACCCTGGTTGGGAATGGCTGGGCTCAGCGGGGACGGTTAACCAGGGCACCTGCCCGGCCGCTCCGGTGGGTTGGCCTCCAGGTCCACCACACAGGGCAGAGCACCTAGCCGCCCCACTCCGGGTCTGCCACACACTGTCACGGGCACCCAGGTTCGCCATACCGCCTCTCTGTCGCCTCTTTTATTTCAACCTCAGGCATAGAATCCAGTTGGTCACACCCCACTGTTTATATCTGACCTGCGAACAATACCCAAATCTTTTCAAACCTTCCTGCACCCCATCAACTCCTGTTCTCATCCCCTCCCTCCTCCCGTCCACTTTCCACGTTTGTTATGCGCGTTTTCATTAAAACGTATACCAAGCTGTGTGTATTTTAAACACTACAGTAATAGTACTGGTTTGTATGGCTCATTCTGTGTCTTGTATTTCCGCTGAACCCCATATTCTCACACATACCTTTGTGGCCGCGTGTGCTCTAACGCCTCCCGCCACTTCCCACTGCCTGGCGTCCCCGTGTGCCCATCATCCGGCCGGTAGACACTGCCTGTGTCCCGGGGACCCTGAGACCTGTGGGCCCAGTAATGAACCAGACGAGAAGGTTCCTTCTTGCTGGGGTTATGCTTTACTCGGCAGAGACAAACAAGAGAACATGTAATAATGTTGCCTGGTGGTAAGTGCCATGAAGAAAATAAAATGGAGTGATGGGTTAGAGTGGTTTTGGGGAGGCTTGCCTCAGCTAGAGTGGCAGCTCTTGGGGGGCTGACGTCTGTTTGACACATGAACAGCAGCTTTGGAAAGCCGGCGTTGGACAGCATCAGGAGAGGTGCATCTGGGACGCTGCTGCCTTTGTGGGTCCGCGGCTGGGCGATGTCCTCTGTCGATCTGGAAGCCAGCAGGTGGAGGGAAGGGAAGAAGGCAGACAGAGCAACCGAGGGACCAGCTGGGATCTGCCAGGCACTTCTGTCCCCTCTGCCACCACCTCTAGCCTTTCACACCTACCCACCCCAGTGGCCCTTTAGAGAGTAACGTCTAACCCCAAACACGGAGGGAAAGAGGTTCCGGAGCTGGGTCCCCAGCTTAACCGAGTTGACGTTCAAACAACCCAGCAGCGCCCCCTCTTGACAACTCAGCAGGCACACTTGTCAAAACCATATTTAGTTTACACATAGAAGCAAAAGCAAAATCGTGCTTCTGGCCAGTCGCCACGGCTCACGCCTATAATCCTAACATTCTGGGAGGCCGAGACGGGTGGATCATTTGAGCTCAGGAGTTCAAAACCAGCCTGAGCAAGAGCAAGACCCCGTCTCTACTAAAAAATAGAAAGAAATTAGCTGGACAACTAAAAATATACAGGAAAAATTAGCTGGGCATGGTGGTGCATGCCTGTAGTCCCAGCTACTTGGGAGGCTGAGGCAGGAGGATTGCTTGAGCCCAGGAGTTTGAGGTTGCTGTGAGCTAGGCTGACGCCACGGCACTCTAGCCAGGGTGACAGAGTGGGACTCTGCCTCAAAAAAAAAAAAAAAAAAAAGGGCAACAACCTATTTCTATTAATTTGATTCTTAAAATTATTTTTAAAAAATCATGCTTCTGCTTAAAATGATGCAACAACTATCCCAACCAAAACTAGGCTGTCTCTCCAGAAGAAACTGAACGAGCTTCACATCGTTTTATCCGCATTTGGGTGATCCTCATTCTTCTAGCCGAGTGTCTATCTCTGCGCATCTAACACCTAGACACTCCCAAAGACAGAGTTATATGACACAAACACTGAAATGTAGGTGAGCCATTAACACATTTTGTGTTAGGGGGATGGGAGAGGGAAAGAGGAAGAAAGCACATCCGTTAGTACAAGTGCAAACATCACTCGCGTGAGGACGAGAAGTTCTCAGCATCACCACAGTCCTGTGGTCATAGCTGGTGCGTCTTTATAACTCTCCTCTGCTGTCACTCATTTGTGTTGCCTCTGTCCTCGGCAAGCACCTCAGCAGGTCTTGGCTCTTTGCCGGGTGGGGTGACCCAGCCCATTCCTGCAAGGCCCGTGCTGTTAGCAGCTTTGCCTGTCGGGGTGGTTCTGGTCCCCTATAGGCATTTTCTGTCGAACTCGGAGCAAGGAACATCCTGGGAGATCTCCTGCCTCCCAGACCTCCCCTCCTTACCCCCATGCTGTGTAAAACCCCAAGCTCCCCTGGGTAGGACCATGCACCCCAGCCAGCACTGTGCCCCTTGTTGGTCCCCTGGTGTGGGCAGGCAGGGGGCCAGGTGGCAGGCTCAGCTTCCAGTAGAGCGCGTGCCCTGGTGGAGACGTTCTAGGGTTCGTCCAGGGTCCAGGGGTTCCTTGGACGTGGGACGTTCGGTTTTAAACCTGGGAAAGTCCCAAGCAAAGCAGGATGAGTTGGTTGCCTGGAATCTAAGACCTCTAGGCCAGCAGAGTGCAAAGCTGCAGGGAAGGGAAGCAAACACTTCACCTGTGGCTCACGAGTGAGAACGGCCACGGAGGAAGCGCTGCCGTCTCCGCTCTTTCGCTCCTTCGCTCCTGCACCGTGAGCCCAGGCCCGGGGGAAGCCGAGGTCTGACGCTGATTCTGAGAGTCTGGCTTCGTGCCGGACGTTGCCCCATCCGTGCTGCTGCTGCTCAGCGAGCGCCAGCACGGAGTCTCCAGAAGGCTGTGCCACCGTTCCATCAGGCGTGCCGTGAGCCCAGCGAGTCCCACGAGCGTGGGCCCGTCGCCGCTCCCCCGACAGAAGTGATGCTTGTGGGGTGCGGTGAGGATGGACAAGGCATTCCGTGGTTTTGGCAGATGCGCTGCAGGCAGGGAAGGTGCATCTTCAGCCAGAGCACGCCTGTCCTTGTGGGAACATGGCGCCCGTCCCCGTGGGAACATGGCGCCCGTCCCCGTGGGAACATGGCGCCCGTCCCCGTGGGAACATGGCGCCCGTCCCCGTGGGAACATGGCGCCCGTCCCCGTGGGAACATGGCGCTGCCCCGTCCATGATGGTTGGTCTGTGTCGGTCTGTGCTGTGGGCAGCTGGGCTGCATCTGGATGGCCCTGCAGAGTGGAAGTCCAGGTTGCAGGCCATGCATAATCTCCGTCCCCACCGCTGAGGACAAGGGGTGCTTCCTCAAGGGCACTGGGGTCCCCTCATCCAAGGGGCTCGGGGTGTGGGTGGGGTTGAGGGGTCACAACCCTTGATTGTGGTGACCCAAGTCAGACTTCTTGTTATGAACTGAGCATGTCCCCCCAGATCCACGCTGAAGCCCAGCCTCCAGTGCGGTGGTATCTGGAGGTGGGTTCCTGGGAGGTGACCAGGGTGGGACGAGGTCCCGAGGGAGGGGCCCCCGCGGGGTCAGAGCCCTTCTGAGGGAGCTCAGACAGCTCCCCTCTCCCCCCGCCCCACTCGTGGCACGCACTGAGGAAGGACCATGGGGGACACAGGGAGATGGAGGCGCCCCACGAGACAGGAGAGCCCCACCCTGCGGCAGCCTGGTCTCAGGCCTGCAGCCCCCAGCACCGTGAGAAAGTAAGTTTCTGTCCCCTGGTGTTTTGTTCTGGCGGCCCGAGCCGACTAACACACTTCCCTGCACCACTCCTAGAGTGTTTCCGACCGTACGAAGCAGGTGGGATGTAGCAGGCTGCCCATAACCTGGGGATGCCATGGCTGATGCGCAGGTGCAGCTGTTCCCATCACGCTTTGCGGCGACCACGCCCCCCCCACCCTGTCCTGCTGTGCTGGGACCCCAGAGGCCCCATTGCCAGGGTGGCTCCCAGAGGGTGTTGGGCCCGTCACTGTGTGTTTCTCAGAGCCCGGGCGAAGGCGAGGGGACCTCTGGGTCCCCCAAGGGACACAGGGAGGAGGGGCACATGTGCAAAATACAGCCAGTTTAGCATCTTAAAAAATGAATGGACTTTATTTTTTAGAACAGTTTTAGATTTACCAGAATATTGAGCAGAGAGTGCAGAGTTTTCCTGTGCCCCCCGACCCCGTGAGCAGTCTCCCTGTTATTGACATCTTGCATTAGAATGGCATATTTGTTATAACTAATGAACCGATATTGATACATTGTTATAGTATTAACTAAATAAAGTCCACACTTGTTTCAGATTGCCTCAGTTCTCCCCTGCTGTCCTGGTTCTGTCCCAGGACCCCAACCAGGACGTCACCTGACAGTCAGTTGGGCCGTGTCCCCAGCCTCCTCTGGGTATGACAGTTTCTCAGAGTCTCCTTGTGTTTGAAGACCTGGACAGTTTTGGGGGTGCTGGTCGGGTGTTCCTAGGACGCCCTCTATTGAGGTATCTCTGCTCTCTCTATCATGATCAGCCTGGGGTTATGGGTTTTGGGGAGAAGATTGCAGAGGGGAAGCACCACCCGGTCAGGGGTGCCGCGAGCAGCCAGCGTGAGCTGAGTTGACGCTGGCCCTGCAGGCCTGGCTGGAGGGCGCCTGTCAGGGTCTCCCCTGCAACTCCCCACCCCCACCCCTTCCCACACTCTGCTCTTCCGAAGGACGTCCAAGGAGGGGTCAAGCGCCTCCGCCCTGAGGGTGAGGCATCTGCATAATTTATTTGGAATTATTCTGGGAGGGAGATCTGTCCTCCTGCCCCCATTATTATAGTATCTGATCATTTATTTATATCACTATGCATCCAGGGGTATTGACAGTATACTCTGAGTTATAATGCAATGCTATTTCATTTATTTTCGTGCTCAAAGTGTCCCAGCTTTGGCCACTGGGAGCTCTTTCAGTGGCTCCTGTGTCCTTTGACAGGCTGACCTCATTGCGTGTGTGTGTGTGTGTGTGTGTGTGTGTGCGTGTGTCTGTGTGTGCGCGCACACACGCCAGTCGTGTCCTTTTTCTTTCCCCCGAGCCCTTCCTTACTGTCTGGCACTGTGGATGCCGTGGGTTCATCGTGTGTGTTTCCTGTCGCAGCCCCAGAATCGGCCACTTCCCCAAGGAGTCTGGCTCCTTTGAGTAGAGAAAGGGACCAGAGACCCAGGTCTGGTGCCAGGTGTGTTCATTCCTACTGGAGTATTGTCTCCTTTAAGCTCTCAGCAGACAAAGTAGATAAATGTGTGTGTGTGCGCTAACCACGTGTATACACACATCTGTAGGTATTTCTGCCGGTAACCACTCATATCTATACTAAGTTAAACACGAGTTCTTGCTGATATCGCTAATCCTGACCCATCGCCACGTGTGTCATTCTAACCTCCTCCCCTTCAAGCTCTGCAAACTCCCCCTCCGGCCATGTGAAACGTGGCTACCACCATCTGCTGTTTACTGAATCGTTCAATCCCGTTCAATCCCGGTGTCTGTGTATAGTGATATCAGAATTGTTAACCTGCAGCCCTGCGGGGAAACCACTTCATCCCCCAGAGCACAGTGTCACATGCAGCTCCTTTGCCCTGAGTCGTTCAGACTTGGCTCATTTCCAAAGTCACTAGGGCGGCAGGATTCCCGCACGCACCCCCTTCAGGGAGGCGGTTTCACACATTTGTGATACAGTTACATTCTTCTGTCACATTTTGTATTCTTTCCCAGGATTCCACACCCTCCTAAATTATTATTATCATTATTTATTTTATTTTATTTTTTTGAGACAGAGTCTCACTGTGTTGCCCGGGCTAGAGTGCCGTGGCGTCAGCCTAGCTCACAGCAACCTCAAACTCCTGGGCTCAAGCAATCCTCCTGTCTCAGCCTCCCTAGTAGCTGGGACTACAAGCATGTGCCACCATGCCTGGCTAATTTTTTCTATATATTTTTAGTTGTCCAGCTAATTTCTTTCTTTCTTTTTTTTTGTAGAGACGGGGTCTCGGTCTTGCTCAGGCTGGTCTCGAACTCCTGACCTCGAGTGATCCTCCCGCCTCGGCCTCCCAGAGTGCTAGGATTACAGGCATGAGCCACCGCACCGGGCCTAATTTCTGTAATAGATACAGGCCTACTCAGTTTATCTATTGCTCCTTGCATGAGTTTTGTTAGTTTGTATCTTTCAAAGAATCAGTCCATTCCATCTAAGTCATCAAATTTGTGGGCATAGAATTTTTCATGAAATTCTTTTAGTATTTTTTTTAATGTTCATGGGATCAGCAATGATGAGCTCGCTTTTATTTCTCATTGTAATTTCTGTGTTCTCTTTATTTCTGGTTAGCCTGGCTACAGGTTTATCAATTGTATTGAATTGTTTTCAAAGAACAAGATTGTGGCTTTATTTTTTCTCATTGATTTCCTGTTTTCATTTGATTTCTTCTGTAATTTTTATTATTTCTTCTCTTGTGCTCGCTTTGGGCTTACATTGCTCTACTTTCTCTAGTTTGCTAAGGTGGAAGTTCAGATTGTGATTTTAGGTCTGTCTGCTTTTTCACTGCCTGCCTGCAATGCTATGGATTTCGCTCTGAGCACTGTTCTCGCCGCGTTCACGGGGTCACGTCCGCGCCCCGCGGGGTCTCCCCGGGCGTAATGGGACCCGCGGACACGGCGGGAATAGCTCCGGGGGGCGGGGGGGGCGGGGCCGCCCCTCTCTTTGCGCCTCCCCTGCGGCCGCACTTTGCCGCGACGGCCACCAGGTAGCGTCGCAGGCCCGCGAGTGGCCGGAGGGTCCGCACGCAGACCCGCTCGGCTCCTCTCGCCTGGGCGTGGGGTGGGTGCGGGTGGGGTGGGGGTGGGGGTGGGGGTGGGGGTGGGTCGGGGCCCGGCCCGGGATCAGGGTCTGCGCCCGGCGGGCGGCCTAGGGGGTCCTGAGCCGCCCAGCCTGTCGGGAGGCCACGCGGTTCCTGACGCCGGCCGCGCCCGCAGCCAGAGGGTCCCGGGAGCCCCGCACGCCCTGGGAGCCGGGGCCGGGCTGCAGCCGAAGCGGTGGGCGGCTCGGGGTCCCGGCGCCCCGGCGACCTCAGCGGAGCCTGGCGTGGCAGAGGCGGCGACCGCGAGGGGCGCGGGTGACAGCCCCTCTGCGCTCTGACCCCGCCGAGGAAGAAGAGGGACCAGACGTACTGCGGAAAATCAGAAATATTTTATCTTGACATATTTTGAGCCGGCTGCGGTCGGCTGGGTGGCACACCGAGACGCGGGCGCGGGAGCGAGCGGGCAGCCGAGTGGCCCTGTGCACGGCGGGGGGCGGCGGGGCCACGGAAAGTGAGAGTGAGCAGACGGCACGTGCGAACCTGGGACGCCGAGAGAGAGAACACGCTGTCGCCAAACAACCACAGCTGTCACGGGAACTGCGGAAACGACACAGGGCACGTTACGCCCCCCCCCCCCCCCCCCCCCCGCCCCGAGGAACCACAGCGCATCCGGCCCAACCGCCGCAGGTGGAAAAACTCCCCCCCCCCCGCCCCCACTGGGCAAGTCAACAGGGGGAAGCAGCAACATCAGGAAGGCGGAGAACGGACGGGAGGAAAACGGGTGACACAGGGCCCAGGGCCACTGTCCGTGGGGACGAGCGCCTGCTCCTACCTTTGGAGGGTCCTGTCGCTTGCTGGCTGTGACACACGGCCCAGGGCCACTGTCCACCCGGCACTGCTCACTGCAGGCCTGGCACCGGTCACTCTTCATGCGGACCCAGGGAGTCGGTGGCCAGGAGCGACCGGACCGCGCTCAGCGCAGGCGCACACGGGGCCTGCTCCTGCTCCCGCCCCCCGCCCCCGCCCGGAGTAAATCCAGGCAGAGTCCTGAGCCCTGACCCTAACCCTGCTGGCCACGTCCGCCCACCAAGGCCCGCTCACCGCTGCCACCCCCCACAGTTCGCTGGGGACCCGCGGCCCTGCCCACCGTGGTAGGCGGCCGCCCACAGGTGGCACAGGCCGCCCACCTCCCCATCTCTAGGCCCTATCACCCGTAAGACCCTCCTCCTCTGGGCCCTATCGCCCCTGAGCCCCCTGGCTCCAGCCGCCCTTCTGGGTCTGGCTCACACACGTGGGCCCCCCCCCGTGCGTCCACGCCCACCCAGGGACCCCAAGTCCACTGCAGACCCCCAGAGTTACGGCACTGTAGGGTCAGTGGGGGGGGGGTACTGCAGGGCTCCTGGCTTAAGGTGAGAGGCGGACTGCAGCCCCTCACGGACCCTGGGAGCCGGGACCCCCAAACACCAGGGCACCTGTGGGAGGAGGCCCTTTCCTGGGCACAGGGTGGCTCCTCCACGCAGGAGGCAGCAGCCAGCGCAGTTTGGACTCAAGGCCTTGGTTCTTCAGAGGCCACATGTTCGTCCAACTGGGCTGAGAGGTCACCAGGTCTGACTGGCTTCTGCAGACAGCCCTCAGACAGAGGCTGCCCCCCACCCCAGGGGGGCAGGGATGGTGCCCAGTGGACCACAGGAGGCAGCAGTGAGGAGCGTGGCTGGATCGCCCCGGAGGGCTGCGAGGGCCTGGGCTCCTTCAGCGGCTCCCCTGGGTGCAAAGCCCAAAGCCCGGGGCCCTGGCACTGGGCCGGAGCTACCTGCACCCCCAGGAAGCCTGCTCCAGACGGCCCAGAGTCAGGCAGGGTCGTCCTGGGCCTGAAGGTGTTCTGGACACAGGGAGCCCCTGGACCGGGGCTTGGGGCTCTGGATGGGAGAGACCCCACCCAGGGCCTGGTCCAGCTGCTACTTCTATGGGAGGCCGGAAACCAGCCAATCCAAGGATGTGCCCTGCTCCCCCGCAGAGCTGCCCAGCAGGGGGGAGTCCTGCGGGGCTGACCCCTGGGCTCCCTCTCAGACCCAGGCAGAGGCCTGTGGCCAGTGCCCCACCCCCAGGTAAAGTCACGGCACCCTAAGGAACACATGTGCTTTATTGACCCCCATGGGGACAGGCGTGTGAGCATGAACTGAAGCACAAAGGGGAGGGGGCCGGGGGCAGGGCCAGGCACAGAAGGTGGAGTTCGGGGGTCGCAGGCCTGGGCAGCCACCAGCAGCCTTGATGTTGCCTCCGGTCCTAGGAAAGGCTTTGGATGCTGACCACCACCGTGATGACGATGACCAGAATGGTCCCAAGGATGCTGAGGACCAGGGCCCAGACGTTCAGGCACTTGGCGGTGGAGGCGTAGGCCTGGGCCCCGGTCAGGTCGCCCACCATCTTCCTGTCCCTAGACTGGGGAGACGAGATGGTGAGGGGTCCGGGAGCCAGGATGCACGTCCCCCGGCTCCTCCCTGCCCCCGGCGGGCTGCCCTGCCCTTCCCCACGTCCACGACCACCCCTGCCTTCCTCACAGCCCCTCCAGGGCCCTCAGGGCTCATCCTCCCTGCTCTGGCCCCAGGGCAGACTGCCCACCCCCCCCTGGGGTGAAGTCCCCTGGGAGCGCCCCTCGCAGGATCTGAGAGAGCCCGGGCTGCCCAGTCTGGGATTCCGGCTTGGGCTGTGGGGAGGATTCCTCTGGCTGCGGGTGGGGGGTCAGACCCCCAGCCCCATGCAGATTCCTGCTAGCCCTGCGCTGGGAGGACTCCCCAGGCCACACACACACACACACACACACACAGCACCCGGGCCAGGGCACACTCAGGGAGAGATGCACACACAGGTCACACACAAAGCACACGGGCCAGGGCGCACTCAGGGAGAGATGCACACACCGGTCACACACAGGTCACACGGGCCAGGGCACACTCAGGGAGAGATGCACACATAGGTCACACGCATGACACACGGGCCAGGGCACACTCAGGGAGAGATGCACACACAGGTCACACGCATGACACACGGGCCAGGGCACACTCAGGGAGAGATGCACACACAGGTCACACACACACACACACACACACACAAGACCCCTCCCAGGTGGCACCCGGGCAGGTGGCGGGGCAGGCGCACACGCACTGCTCTGGAGGGGCCCCGCGCGCCCACACGCACCTTCACGGAGTAGGCGAACGCTATGAAGCCCAGGCAGCAGCAGTTCATGAAGAGCGTGTTGAACAGGGACCAGACGACGTGGTCGGGCACGGAGGTGTCGCTGTGGACGTGGATCACGGTGGATGTGGAGGGCGCGGGGCCGTGGGGCGTCCCCAGGACGGCCACCTCGTGCTCCTCCTTGAGCACCTCGTGGTTCGGGGGGAGGCCGGTCTGGGCACCGGGGAAGAAGGGCTGGGAAGCGTGGCTCATGGTGCCGGGAGGAGACCAGCGGTGGGTCTGGATGCTGAGAGGCTGCTCGGGTCCTCCCTCCCCATGCAGTTTCGATTTCTCAGAGCTTTCCTTTCTTGGCATTTAGCAAATTAGAAATTGGCTGGGGGCTGAGAGGGCGGGAACACATTCCTGAGGATCAAATTACTTTGGGGAAGTGGGGGAGGAAGCCTGAGGGCCAGGGGGGCTTCCTGTGCTGTGACCCAGGGCAGGCGTGTCTCAGCTGAGCTCCAGGCCTCTTAGTGTTGGGGAGCCCTGGGGACTTTCGTGGCCCTGGGATGTCCCCACCCCAGGCCAACAGCTTCAAGCCTCACTGTCCCAGGTCAGAGCTCTGCCAGGTCCCCACAAGGACCCCCACACTCCAGCCCTTAGAGGGAGCCCCCAAAGCTGGCACCTGCCCTGTCCCAGGCCTCCTCTGCTGAAGTGCGTTACTCTCTCCTGGGGCTGAGGTCCCTGCTCCAGCTGGGTGGGGAGCCTAACCCTCCCTCTGTGTCCTGGTGCAGGTCAGAGCCCGGCGGCCCATGGCCTGCCCCAAAGGAGCCTTCCAGGCCCAGCCCTGGGGCCGCTGGTGCTGCCTGGCAGAGGAGGCCGTGGTGGGGAAAAGAATGGCTCCAGCGCGTGTGGCAGCAGCTTTGGACACAGGACCGACATGTTCCTGCAGTTCCACCTTTCTTCCTTCCTTCTGGGCCTCCTGGGTTTCCTAAAAGGCCCTGCAGGCTGAGGGGATGATGGGGAGGTCCCTGGACTCAACACCACACCCAGTGGGACCTGGGGAGGCTGCACGGCCCCCTGGCCAAGGCCTTCCTGAAAGGACAGTGGGGCAGCTCTGTTCCTGTGGCCTTTGTGCTGAGAAGTGTGAACCGAAATGAAGTTTTAAGGCCCACGCCCCACTGGCTCACCGAGTGGACCCCTCATGGCCAAAGGGATGTCCCAAAACTAAATGGCCTGCCAGGAGGAGGGACGGCAGACGTGCCTCATCGTGCCCCGCTCCCTTCTGGGAGACATCCTTTGTAACCCCTTAGCAGGCCTGAGGGTACACAGGACACACCTGCAGGCCTGCAATTTACACAAATCTAGGTCAGGTGGCTTGTCTCTGATTGACAGCTCCTTAGGTAAAACATTGCAAGCCTTTAGACAGAGCTTCAAGTCTTTGACCAATTACAAATCAAAGAATCTTTTTTTTTTTTTTTTTGAGACAGAATCTTGCCCTATTGCCCGGGCTACAGTGCCCTGGCGTCAGCCTAGCTCACAGCAACCTCAAACTCCTGGGCTCAAATGATCCTCCTGCCTCAGCCTCTTGAGTAGCTGAGACTACAGGCATGCGCCACCATGCCTGGCTACTTTTTTCTATGTATATTTTTAGCTGTCCATATAATTTCTTTCTATTTTTAGTAGAGACGGGGGTCTCGTTCATTGCTCAGGCTGGTCTCGAACTCCTGAGCTCAAACAATCCACCCTCCTCAGCCTCCCAGAGTGCTAGGATTACAGGCGTGAGCCACCACGCCCGGCTCAAAGAATCTTTAAACCCACCTATAACCTGCAAGCCCCCCACTTCGAGATGGCCCACTTTTTCAGGCCAAACCCATGTACATTTCCACATATTGATTTATGACTTTACCTGTAACCCCTGTCTCCCTGATATGTATAAAACCAAACTGTAACCCAGCCACAGCGAGTCCACTTGCTCAAGGCTCTTAGGTATGGCTTCGGGTCATGAGCCTCAAATTTGGCTCAGATTAAATCTCTTTAAAATTATTTTACAGAGTTTGGTCTTTGTTTTTTTGTTGACAAGATTGGCGCCCAAACGTGGGGCTCAGAGAAGACTCAGGACCACCAAAGGAGCAGCCGGAACTCGGCGCCGGGTACCGGCGTGGCCCTTTTGGGCCCCCCGACTCCGAGCTTCTCCTCTGGTGGAACTGGTGGGTCGCCCTGAGCTGCGTTTTTGGTTGATGGTCTCGGTTTACTCTGAGCTGGTTCTTTTCCTAGGAATTGTTGTTTGGGACCCTAACTTAGATTTGGAGGTGCATCCTAAAGGGTCTTCTCCATTGTCTTTCTATCCTAAAATTAATCTCAATCGGCTTTGCTGTGCATTTTTGAAAGAGGAAACCGAACTGTCTTGTTGGTAGATAAATGAGAGACTGAGTTCCTCAGCTCCGAAGAGAAGGGGCATCTTACTCCTCCCAGCCTTGGCAGCCCCGGGTGACGGGGGTCCCGAGTGGGAGTTGCCTGGGGCGATTCCCCGAGGCGCGAGTGGCCCCATAGGGAACCCCCCCCCTTGCCCCCTGACACGTTAATTAAAAGAAGGCTCGTCCAGGAAACGCATATAAGAGCTGATCCCCCCAGAGAGTAACCTGAGACACCTAAGAGGGTGGGAGCGACTCAGTGGTGAGACCTTGAGGAGCCCCACCCACAAGCAGCACACTCTGATCCACGACACCCAACCCTGTAGGACAGTTCGGTTGCTTCTTTTAAAGAAAAAAGGGAAATCCTTTAAAAATGAGGAAACACAAGGAGAATGACCCCATTGGGCACCCCAGTTTGTTTGTGGCACCTCTACTTGCAAGTATTTTTGTAAATGAAAAGGTTCAAAGGCATGCCAGGTTTTTCCAGGGCTGCAGCTGATTATAGCTAATTCTTGTGCACAAGTTTTTACGAAAGGGCAAATTACATCAAGGAAAATTCAGAGCTCAAATGGTTGACCTACCACTGTGGAGTTAAAATTTCTCAAGCTATTTCTCTCTCTTTTCCGGCTACTCTAAAACCCTCTAACTTTTTCTATTGATGTTAAGATAACTCATTGTTTATGGTATTTACAATTGAAAGGCTACCGGGACATCCTGCAGCCAGTTTTTTTTTTTTTTTTTTTTTTTTGAGACAGAGTCTCACTCTGTTGCCCAGGCTAGAGTGAGTGCCATGGCGTCAGCCTAGCTCACAGCAACCTCAAACTCCTGAGCTCAAGCGATCCTCCTGTCTCAGCCTCCCGAGTAGCTGGGACTACAGGCATGCACCACCATGCCCGGCTAATTTTTTCTATATATATTTTTAGCTGTCCATATAATTTCTTTCTATTTTTAGTAGAGATGGGGTCTCGCTCTTGCTCAGGCTGGTCTCGAACTCCTGAGCTCAAACGATCCGCCCACCTCGGCCTCCCAGAGTGCTAGGATTACAGGCGTGAGCCACCGCGCCCGGCCCTGCAGCCAGTTTTAAATGCAAACATTGAAAACTCATTTTGAACTGAAGAAAAAAAAAAAGGGGATGAAGTTTTTTTTTTAAAAAAAATCCAACTGCCATAGAAACTGCTTTACCCAAAACTTTGATCCACAGGCCTAATTAGGTTACCTTTCAGGGCAACTAAACTTTGCCATGTGAACAAGTTCCATTTTTGTCAAAAGAAACTTGGATACAGCTGTCTTTTACAGACTGGTGAGTTTGTATTACCATGTCATGGGTAGAGTTCTAGGGAAAAATCTATTAGAACTTTGTGTGTGTGTGTGTGTGTGTGTGTGTGTGTGAATGTATATGTTTAGGTATGTTTTGTGTCTGTCCATGTATTACATGTTTATGTTTACATGGTTCCAGACTGGTTTAAAAATAAGGGAGCGCTCATAAATTAGACCCAAATGGTTCACAAGAATTTAGTGATCTTTGGTAAATAAGCTGGGTTATTATTAAAAAATAAAAAGGTGTTATTAGTAAAGTAATAGTAAAAATATTTTCCAATTGTCAGCATACATTTGTTTTTGCTTGAGTTTTACTGGATGTTTTTATATTCTTGAGGTGTCAAGATTTGAAATAAAGGTTATGAAAATATAAACTCAGTCAAAGACAAAATACTGTGCGATTTTTGAGAAGTAAATTTAATGTTTGGTCTAATGATAATCACTAAATCTGGGTTACCGACAAAAAATACCTATGTGGTTAACTTTAAGGTAAAAAGGCAAATGTACCTAAGTGTCAGCAAATTAGAATAAATAAAACACTAAGTAGAGCACAATAACCAAACTTTGGGTCAAAGGTTTATGAAAATATTTTGGTTTTGGTCTTTTAACCCTAACTGCAGATATAGTTTACTTCCACTGATTCAATGTCTATAGAGAGGTACACAGAAGGTGTTTCTAACTCACTATCATCTAATATTAACAGTACTGTTGGGGATTCAAAGTTTTCCTAGAAGTTGTGGTTAGAAGACCTTAAATTGGAAGCTTCAGTTTTCCCTTGGTCTTGTCCATTTTTGTCCCACTCTTTGTAAGCTAGCCGGTTATGTGTACATTATGCTGCTGTAACAATGTTTGTGCCTAGGGAAAAAAATTTCTAAATTACTAATTTTTGTATAATAATTTATTTTAAGATAAAAAGTGAATGATGGTTAAAATCCAGAGAGAATCTCAAAACAGTCTTACTCTCTTATAAATATTGCATGTACTCGAGTTTACACTCAAAGAAAACATTGTTTTGAGACTATTTAGATTGTTTTTAAAACAGCTTAATCTTGATCCTCATGTAAAAAGCATGTTACCGCTTTGTATCATTATTTGAGATGCTAAGGATTGGTGCTGAAGGTTTTTTTTTTTCTCCTCAGTCTACAGTCAGGTGATCTTATGCTGATGGGATTCAGAAAACTAACTTAAAATGAAGGCTTCAGAAGCAAAAATTTTCTGACCTTGCCTTGTGTGCCTGCCTCTGGTACCAATCGTTCCCTGAAGCCAGCCATAAAAACCAGCATCCCTGTACCCAAGGCAGGTTGTACAGCCCAGAACCCCTTTTTTCCTGAAAGCTAGCCTTAAAATCTAAAATTAGTCTATGTAAAATGGCCATGAAGTAATTATCTGACCTACTTTGTTTTACTATAAAACCCCATCCCAGAAAGGGCCTTGCCCTGCAACCCAGAGGGAGGAAGGCACACTCCGACAGGCCAAGCAGAATCTCAACGTAAAAGCCATGTGGGATTCTGCCACTCAGCCTGTTAGAATGAGCTCACACCCTTTTAGTCCAATCATATTTCTACACGGCTGTCCATACTTTAAACATAAAAAATGGTCAATTTCCCCTACATCTTTGAGTGTTCGTTCTGAAGGCGTCCATGTATAAGTTTTAATTCTTTCCCCTAGTAATCTTCATGTCAGTAAATTTTCAGCAGGTCTTTATCAGAACAGTGGCCTTTGCTCCCAAACTTTGGGGGCCAGGGACACTTTGATCCCTATGATGTCAATAGATTTTGTTTCGGGATATGATGTTTTGGAAGGATCCAATTAACTAATTCCTTTAAAAAGGATATTCTAAAATGTCTACTATGTTTATAAAATTTAGAAGTGATGTTATATTTGTTTAACAAGTCTTATTGAAATACTTATTTGTTTTTCTCGGTAAGATTTATGAATTTAAAAAAGAAGTAATTAAAACTACATTTTGATGTCTGTTCTGTGTTATATATCTAATTTACAGGGTATAAAAATGGTTAACAGAAAAATAACTTAAACTAATAGCTGGAATCTAAGTGAATTGCTAAGATAGATAAATTAGGTAAATATACATGAAATAAATACAAATGAAATTTTCATATAATTTAAAATCTTAAAGTCATTATGATGTTAAAAAAGATAATCATAAACTATCTGGATTATTTATAAGGTGAAATGCTAGAACATTAGTTCTTAAGCATAAGTTTAAGCTTATACCTTGGTATCTTATTTTTTTTTTTTATTTCAGCAAGTATCTTATTTTTATATTTAGGAATGCTAATAGGCCGGGCGTGGTGGCTCATGCCTGTAATCCTAGCACTCTGGGAGGCTGAGGCGGGAGGATGGCTCAAGGTCAGGAGTTCAAGACCAGCCTGAGCAAGAGCGAGACCCTGTCTCTACTAACAATAGAAAGAAATGATCTGAACAGCTAAAAATATATATAGAAAAAAATTAGCCAGGCATGGTGGCACATACCTGTAGTCTCAGCTACTCCGGAGGCCAAGGCAGGAGGATCACTTGAACCCAGGAGTTGGAGGTTGCTGTGAGCTAGGCTGACGCCATGGCACTGTAGCCCGGGCAACAGAGTGAGACTCTGCCTCCCCCCCCCAAAAAAAAAAAAGGGATGCTAATAAAATTGGTGACTAACAGTTCAAAGTCACTTTAACTTCCTAGGTTTTTCTAACAGTTGACATTATAATTAATATGTGTCATTGAAACTTCTAGATGAAAAGGAAAAAATTCTATATAAAAATTTTTAATAAAAATGTTATAAGACATAAGTATTAGTTTTGTTAAAAGATAATTTTGTCTAATGTGTTGGTTTTTGAAACTTTAAAATTCAATATGTAAATGATCATTAAAAATTAAGTGGATATAAAAGTTAAAGGTTATAAAAGATTCATAGAGTCTTAACTTACAGTCAAATTGGTTAAAAGTTAGAAGTATTTGTTTATAAGATTTTATTAAAATTAGCTTTATCATTAATACACTAATACAATGAAATATGATTTTCTCTTTTGAACTAGATTTTCATATTAATAGGAATAACAAGATTTTTTATTCACCTTTTAATAAACTGCAAAAAAGAAGGGAAGGAAAAAAAAAACACAGATTCAGCCTCCTTATTAACTTGTATTTCAGTCTGTCTATTAGGTCTTATACTTGTTTGAGAAACTGAGTCTCCTCTCTCAAAGAATAGGATTTTTGCATTTTAGAAAAACATTTGAATTATCAGTTTGGCTACAATATTATAGTAACCTGCAATCTTGCTTCATGACAAGTGTCTTATGATGAAAAATTCATGACTTCCTGCTCTTTAAGATTTCACTAAAATTTAAAGTTACTAAAAATAAGAATTCAGCTCAATACATGTAATTCTATATACAAGGTGTACCAAAGAATAAGATATGTTTTTAATAAGAAAAACCATAAAACAGAATGTGTTCGTCTATATAAGTTTGTCTAATCCAGAGGTAATTTAAAGATTGAATCAAAATAAATTTAGAAAGAAAATAAAAACAAAATTCCTCTTTTGAGTAAGAGAAAGATGTAAAAAGGCAATGAATACAGAAATATATTTTTTGGTAAGAAAGATTAAACAGCAAGAATAATGTAAAGAAAGGATCTTGCATGGACTTTTTTGTCCTAAAGTGACTGGTTATTTAGAAAAAGGGAATGTTAGGACAAAAGGGAAAGTTTTTAGGCATGTTTTGTAGATACTATGTGTAGGTTGGGATAAAGTTTATAAAAAGGATTTTATTAAGGAATTTTGTGTGTGGTCCAGTTGGTTATAATTAAAAAAAACTTTTTTTTGGCTAAGACAAAGATTTCTATAGATATTAATTTACTCTTAATGAAATGACATGATGTACTCATTTTGATTCTATAACATGTTTCCTTTTTAATTAAATAATATCGCACTATGGAAGGTTTTTCTTTAATTTTGGTAACTGTCCTAAAAGAAGCAGAGATTTTATGCTTTATCAGATAATCCCTGTGCTGTCTTTATGAGGTTTTTATTTTTTTTTGAGACAGAGTCTCGCTCTGTTGCCCAGGCTAGCGTGAGTGCCGTGGCGTCAGCCTAGCTCACAGCAACCTCAAACTCCTGAGCTCAAGGGATCCTCCTGCCTCAGCCTCCCGAGTAGCTGGGACTACAGGCGTGTGCCACCATGCTCAGCTAACTTTATATATATATATATATATATATATATATATATATTTTAGTTGTCCATATAATTTCTTTCTATTTTTAGTAGAGACGGGGTCTCGCTCTTGCTCAGGCTGGTCTCGAACTCCTGAGCTCAAAGGATCCGCCCGCCTCGGCCTCCCGAGTAGCTGGGACTACAGGCGTGAGCCACCATGCTCAGCTAACTTATATATATATATATATATATATATATACACATATACATATATACATACATATATAATTTCTTTCTATTTTAGTAGAGATGGGGTCTCGCTCTTGGCTGGTCTCGAACTCCTGAGCTCAAAGGATCCGCCCGCCTCGGCCTCCCAGAGTGCTATCCATCTGAGTTTTAATAACCAAGTACGGATGAAACCAAACCTGACTGAGTGTGGGTTAACCCCAAACACTGCAGTTTAGAGCTTCCAACCTCGGAGTTCTGAGAGCCCCATTGCTTAGGGGCTTTGTGGCAGCTTCGTCACACAGCCGCCATTGCGAGATGGACTCCATTGTTCCTGCCAGTGACTCACCCAAACTCCAGCCCCCTCCCCCGCCCGCAGGTTGGCAGAGGGACAGTTCCGGCCTTTCGTCACAAGGTGGTGTCCCTGAGAACCAGTCCCCTCCAAAAGCCGCTCCGCAAAACCAGGCGTGGTGGACCAGGACGCGTTTACTCTGTTCTGGTCACTCGGGAAGTCACAAGGGTTGCAGGAGCTCCGGCCCGGACCCAGGAGCGAAGACCACACGTGTCTTTCCTGACATATCGCAATATCGGTTCCCATTCCTCGAAAAATGTGCAGGCTTGCCTTTCGTCCCACACTTCCTGACACCGCTGGCTCACTGCCTGGAACCCTCCGTGTCCAGAGGTCCCGCTGCTCCTTCCCCGCTGCTCCCGCCCTGTCTGCCCGGCTGTGCCCGGCTGTGCCCGGCCTTGTCTTCCGCTGGGGACTCAGCCAACTGCAGGGCGCTGCCTGCCCCAGGGAGCAGTGCTGAACCGCCAAGCACCTGGAAGCCCCTAAATCCAATTTCAGACACTTGGATTCTTCCATATTTCTACATCTTCTCTTAAGTGTATTTCTTGTTGAGTCTTTGTCTTTTACTTTGTATTTACTGTAATAATTCCTCTACAAGGTCTTATTTCTGCAAAAGTTTTTATATTTACTATTTGCTGTACTTTTGGGTTTTTTTTTTTCCCCTCATTTGCTGATTTTCATGAGATGGATTCTTTCTTCTTTTTCTTTCTCTCTTTCCTCCTTTCCTTTCCTTTTTTTCAAGACAAGGTCTGGTCCTGTCACCCAGGCAGAAGTGCAGTGACATCATAGCTCACTGTGACCTTAAATTCCTGAGCTCAAGCGATCCTCTTGCCTCAGCCTCCAAGTAGCTGGGACTACAGGTGTGTGCCACCATGCCTGGCTAATTTTTAAATTTGTTGTAGAGACAGGGTCTTGCTATGTTGCCCAGGCTGGTCTTGAACTCCTGGCCTCAAGCAATCCTCCCGTCTTGGCCTCCCAAAATGCTGGGATTACAGGCATGAATAACCTTGCCCAACTTCTTTTATAATTTTTAATAAAAACTTTTAATTCATTTATTCAACAAATACTTAATGAGTGCCTACTCTGTGCTGTTGGAGCTCAGAACACAATGTCCCAAGCACGGCACGTTGGCACGGCGCGTACCCTGAAGTGAAGGACATCGGAAGGCCTGGCTGTCCTTGTCCTGCCCTCCTGTCTCCCGACCCTCCGCCCCAGAGCGAGTCGTAGAAACCAGAACCCCTGTCCCCCAAAACAAGCCATAAAGGCCACAGCAGTCACTCTTTCCCTCCTCCCTGGAAGACCCTCCTTCCAGAAGTGTCCTGCCCCGTTGCTGGAGGAAGGAATGCCGCACAGAGAGGCCTCGCTGGGTCCCCCTGCTCTGTCACCGCCGGACACACGGCCGCCCATTCTTCATCAAATCGATGCACAAAGACCATTCCCGCTGGGTCTTTGGGCCTTCATTTCTGAGGGCTCCTATGCCACGTAAAACTTTTTTTTTTTTTTTTTTTTTTTTTGAGACAGAGTCTCACTCTGTTGCCCAGGCTAGAGTGAGTGCCGTGGCGTCAGCCTAGCTCACAGCAACCTCAGACTCCTGGGCTCAGGCGATCCTCCTGCCTCAGCCTCCTGAGTAGCTGGGACTACAGGCATGCGCCACCATGCCCGGCTAATTTGTTCTGTATATATTTTGAGCTGTCCATATAATTTCTTTCTATTTTTAGTACAGATGGGGTCTCGCTCTTGCTCAGGCTGGTCTCGAACTCCTGAGCTCAAACGATCCACCCACCTCGGCCTCCCAGAGTGCTAGGATTACAGGCGTGAGCCACCGCGCCCGGCCACACGTAAAACTTTGATTCAGTAAATTGATTATGTTTTTCTCTTGCGAGCTGTCTTTTGTCATAGGAGTGTCAGTGTGACCCTTATGATGGGGGACAGAAGGTCTCACGCTTTTCTGCCCCCACAGGGCCAAGAACTGTCGTGAGTGGTGAAGGAAACCACCGTGTTCCTCCCCAAAACGCCGGGCATTTGTGTCAGTCCCCTTGCGCTGCTGTACAGGGCGCCTGAGGCTGGGCAAGGCATAGAGAAAAGAGGTTCACCTGGCTCGCGGTTCGCGGGCTGCACAAGCAGCAAGGTGGTGCCGGCACCGGCCTCCGCGAGGGCCGCAGGGAGCTTCCAGTCCAGGCGGAAGGAGGCCACCGGGTTAGGGTGGCAGGCGTGTCACGTGGCGAGAGCAGGGGCAGGAGAGGGAGGAGGGGGTGCCAGGCTCCTTTAAGCAACCGGCTGTCACGGGAGCTGGTCACCTGGCTCATTATTGAGGGGAGGGCACAGGCCCGACACCCCCCACCGGGCCACCTCCGTGTCGGGTCAGATTTCAACGTGAGGTTCGGAGGGGCCCAAGACCCAAGCACCCAAGCCACGTCAGGGCTGCTGAGCTGAAGGAGGTTAAGCCAGGACGCAGTGCCCTCCTCTGCCGGCCTGACGGCAGGACAGCGACGCCTGGGTCTTCCTGCCCAAAGACCGCCCGGGCAAGGCCTGCCTTCCAGCTCGCTCCTTCCCGGATGCTCCGCCTGCTGGAAGCCTGAAGATGCTCTTCTTTGTCTTGTCACTGCAGGACTCGTGGCTCCGTGTGGAAACAGGCTCAGCCCACGGCCACGACTGAGACAAAAGCCCCGATCAGTGGATCAGTGGGGTTTATTAAGCCAAGATTTCGAGGACGCGTCCAGGCAAAACAGGAACCGCAGAGGAGCTGTGGCTGTTTTCCTGAAGGGGCGGATGAGACCTTCGGCATTTTAAAGGCAGCAGAAAGAAGGACAAAGTCAACGGGGGCAGGGTGACAAGGTGGTGGTGACGTTCTTGTGAGGCCCAGGAATCGCCGTTTTACATGAAACAAGGGGGTGACGGAGCGTCGATCGCCAAGAGGTCCCCGGGCAGGTGCAGGAAAGTCTGATTCCTGGAGACAAACTCGTAATTCGTTTTTTAGCCCCCGAGGGGGAGCACCGTGCCTGCAGCCCCTGCATGCCAGGTCGGCGCGGGGAGCGGACGGGGCCAGCTCCTCTTCCCCCTCCGCGCTCCAAAAACCCACCTGGGGTGCCGCCCTCAGAGACGGCACGTGTCAGGCGTTAGACCGGTAAGAACGGACACTGCGCGTGATCTCAGCCGCAGTGTGGAATCGGGAGGCTTCGTCGCAGGTGTGGACACAGGTACAGTCCCCGCGTCCTCGCTCAGACAGGTCGGCAGGGGGTCGCGTGATGGCCTGCGGGGCCAGCCCCTCCCGGGGGTGCCGGAGACCTCAACCTTCCTTTCTGCTGGGGAGCTGGGGACGGTGGCCCCGGGATGGCAGCTTCCTTTCACAGTACTGTCTCATCCAGGCCCCATGCCACTGCAGAGAGAGACTCTCTCAAACCGAGGCCGCCCTACATGGTGGATATAACTAAGCTTCCGATGATTCTTCTCTCGTTAATTCCATGACGACGGGGCCTTTGTCTGGGAGAGTGTCTCAGGGAAGAACCTGTGAGGGAGAGAAGACAATCACATTTTCTCCCCACGGTGGTGGACATGCAGCACCATCTAGCTGTGTCCTTGTGGTGGTCGGGGTCTCCCTGGTGCCACCTGCTCTGTGGCCTCCCCACGTCCCTGCCACCTCCCCCTTGGCGTTGGCCTCGTCTGTGGCTTTGTCTGGGGTCCCTGTGGCCACACCTGCCCTCACCTGGCCCTTTGCTCCTCCCTTCCTGGCGCTGGTGGTTTGTTCCTCGGAAGGTGATAGGCTTTGCGGGGGCGTTTGGCGCCTGTGCTGTGTGGCTGGCGGCATTTCCTGGATTTGTTTTTCTTCTTTCTGAGTTCCTTCTCCACAAATGTTTTCGATGTAGGTGTTTGAGAGAGACAGATTCTGAGGCTTTCTGGAAACATCTTTATTATACTCTTACATTTCAATGACAATTTGGCTGCCTATAAAAGTCTAGATTTTTTTCCTTTCAATTCTATATCACCCCATGGCCTTCTTATATGTGTTCAAAGATAAACTCAGGCACACCGAAATTTTAAAAAGTTTATCTGAGGACGGGTACACTGGCTCACACTTGTAATCCTACCACTTTGGGAGGCTGAGGTGGGAGGATCGCTTGAGCCCAGGAGTTCGAGGGTATCGTGAGCTGCAATCACACCTCTGCACTCCAGCCAGGGTGACGGAGCAAGACCCTGTCTCAAAAATAAACACATGAGCAAAACCAAAAAGTTTATGTGAGCAGGCAGCAATGCCTGAGTCGGGCAGCGCCGGGGCAGAGCGGCTCAGGGCTGCACCCAAAGGGCCGGAGGGGGCTGCTGCCAGGCGCAGCAGAAGCAAAGCGAGAACACACTCTGTGGGTTCGCGTGGAGCAGCGTCCTCAAAGCCCCTGGTCGGAGGGCAGTTCCCAGCTCCGGCTGAGAAAGCTCAGGCTGTGCTTTCCCAGGGTGAGACCCCTGGTGCTCAGGGGGTTCCAGTCTGCAACAGGGCCTCGCAGTCCCGCAGCCCCCCCCAACCCCCGTCAGTTCTTGTGACAACCCCCACGGGGCGGCCTGGCACCACCGCTGCCTGTTGGCATCACGGCTGGTTTGCTTCTGTCTCAGCGTGGAGCTCACGGGTCACCGGGTCAGGCTTCCCAAAGAGACTTTGCCTCTCTCTGTTCTAATCACATGAGACCATCTGGCGAACCACTGGTGGCCTGAGCAGGAATCCAGACGCTTGCCAGAGCACAGCGCCCCAGGGGCGTTGCCAGGACAACCGTGGGGAGTGACGCAGAGGCTGCAGGATGCTCCTTAGCTCCCAGCCCCATGAGCCAAACCAACCAGCATAAACAAAGGAAAAACAAAGGTTAATGGTGAGAACAAACTGCAAACTGTGTCTCTGAGTGCTGAGAGCAGCTGTCTGAGAAGGTTTCTGGATTTATGCTCAAAGCGTGTTCTCCTGCTTTGACCGTGGCCGCGGCATCAGGCATCTTGGTGAACTCCGAGGGGCCCCCGGCAGCAGGCATCAGGGCTGCCCTCTGAAGGGCATATCAGGCTGTCCAGCTCAAGCTTGCAGGGTTCAAGAACAGGGCAGTTTACCAGAAAATAACAAAACCTCAAAGAGAGTTAACAGGGCTAGAGTCTCATCGTGGGTGCACTAACCGCTTCCTACCGAGACACAATTTCCCTCTATAGTCGCCCCGTTTCCATCAAAGAAAATCGCAGTGAGAACATTTGTTTGAAGGAATAGGTCTAGTCTCATGAAACTTGGCCTGGGCCGGGCGCGGTGGCTCACGCCTGTAATCCCAGCACTCTGGGAGGCCGAGGCGAGAGGATTGCTTCAGCTCAGGAGTTCGAGACCAGCCTGAGCAAGAGCGACACCCCCTCTCTACTAAAAATAGAAAAAAATTATTGGGGTGTGGTGGCGCATGCCTGTAGTCCCAGCTACTCAGGAGGCTGAGGCAGGAGGATCGCTTAAACCCAGGAGTTGGAGGTTGCTGTGAGCTAGGCTGACGCCACGGCACTGTAGCCCAGGCAAAAGAGTGAGACTCTGTTTCAAAAAAAAAAAAAATTCAAATTATGTCTTTGTGAATGGAAAATGTTAAAGTTTTTATCTGTCTCACTGGGCTGAAGCCCTCATTGGGTTTTAGAGAAAACAGGGTAGCAATTTACATCTCAAAGCACAGAGAGAGAAAGAATCTGAGCTTTTTTAAAGAAGAGATTTGGGTGGGTCAGTTAGAGGAAAATTAAAAATGGACACTAAAGTAATACAAAATGTTAGGAATTTATCCTAGGATTTTATAAGGAGACATGCACATGGGCTTAGAGAAAATTTAGAAATCCCACTAAAATAACCAACAGAATGTTGGATTGTCACACCTCAGGGACTAATCTAGCTAGGTAGGTGGCTTTTAATTTAGTCTAATGTTTTTAGCCGGCCCACCTAGCGCAGGGCAGAGCCCGCACTGAGTCTTAGGTCCCCGGCAGAGAGTGGTGCCGTGGGGAGGAGCCGGGCATCGTCTGCACAGCGCATTTTGTGACACACACATCTTTCTAAGTGTCTAAATCACGCCCTTTCTTACCTAACCTGCAAGACACGAGAGTCCCCCTGTGGTACGGTCGGCGCCTCTAACATCATCATCCTTGCCTGGCCATTAAACACACCAAAGTCAAATTCTTCTTAGGATACAATGTAATTTCTGACACCCCCAAAAGCCAAAGAAATCAAGGAACACAATGCGAAGGTAACAGAATTTTAGGCCTGAGAGGAACCTCTCTACGTACAACTCTTGGGCTTCCATGAGGAAAAACAGAAGTTCCTCCCAAAAGAAAGGAATTTGTGGGATTTTTCTGTTTTCCTTAAGGGGATCCCAGGCTGTTTTAAAGATGTCTCTTTTTTTTTTTTTTGAGACAGAGTCTCACTCTGTCACCCGGGCTAGAGTGCCGTGGCATCAGCCTAGCTCACAGCAACCTCAAACTCCTGGGCTCAAGCGATCCTCCTGCCTCAGCCTCCCGAGTAGCTGGGACTACAGGCATGTGCCGCCATGTCTGGCTAATTTTTTTCTATACATATTTTTAGTTGTCCAGCTAATTTCTTTCTATTTCTGCTCAGGCTGGTCTCGAACTCCTGACCTCCTGACCTCGAGCGATCCTCCCACCTCGGCCTCCCAGAGTGCTAAGATTACAGGTGTGAGCCACCGCGCCCGGCCCAACCCAGCTGGTGTTAAAAGAGGAGGAACTTGACTTATGGCAGCTGTGGGAGAATCTGTGGATTGTTAGAGGCTGGTTTCCCACAACTTAGAGCTTCTTCAGCTTTGACAGAGAGTCGGTCAAATCTAACGTAAGACGAAACAGAAAAACGATCGTGGAATTTATATATTGCTGAGATTTCTGAGCAAAAAAAGAAGAGGGTAAACCTTCATCTTCAGGTACCAAGTTCCAAAACAAAACCCCAGACCAGCTCCCCGCCTGGAGACGGTCCTGGGGCCAAAGGCCGCCCACCGCCGCCAGGAGAGCAGGAAGCGCCTTCCTTGTCGGAAGCGACCGTCCCTCCTCTAGGGGAGCTCCTGGCAAGATACATCTTGGAACTCAAACCAAAAAGTTTGGGAGACCTAGGAACCTCGGGAGAGCACCGCTTAGCCTTGGCCGAGCCCGTGCCTGGCTCGGGCAAAGCTCTGGCCAGACCCTCGGCAGCAAGGGGAGAGTCACCGCCAGTCACAGGGGCTGTACTGCCCGGTCCCTCCGTGGCCACCACTATGGTGACGCAGATGCGTGACTCAGGCAAAGACCTCAATCCACGCAGGTTTATTAAGCCAAAAGTTGAGGACGTGCCCAGGAAAAACACATGCCACAGACGCATCTGTGACCTGTCTTTTGAAGAGGGATTAGGGGACTCTAGTTTTTGAGGGGCGAGACCTACAGAGAGGAGTGGAGGAGGGTAGGCGGTGCGGGAAATGGCTACGCTCCTGCGGGCCCAGACGTCTGCATCGATGAGGGGAACAGAGGAAGACTCAGTTATGCCAGCAAAGAACTTCCGCATGAAGGACCCCGAGGCCGTCCCCGTAAGTGCCCGAGGTCCTCACCTTTGGTGGAGACCGGCTGATACAGTGCTGGTGACAGCCACCGTGTGGAAGGAGGCCCTGCGTGGTTTGCACAAGGAGGGGAGGTGTCCTGAGATTTTTATTGTCCTTTATATGAGATGGAGGGATCCCAGATTCCGTGGCTTTTGATGACCCCATTATTCTTCCTGAATCCTTACCTACCTGAAGCCTCCTACCGGGCCCCGGTCCAGTTTCTCTTTCTTTTTTTAATTTTTTTTTTTTTTGAGACAGTCTCGCTCTGTTGCCCGGGCTAGAGTGAGTGCCGTGGCGTCAGCCTAGATCAATGCAGCCTCCAACTCCTGGGCTCAAGCGATCCTCCTGCCTCAGCCTCCCGAGTAGCTGGGACTACAGGCATGCGCCACCATGCCCGGCTAATTTTTTATATATATATTTTTTAGCTGTCTATATAATTTCTTTCTATTTTTAGTAGAGATGGGGTCTCACTCTTGCTCAGGCTGGTCTTGAACTCCTGACCTTGAGCGATCCACCCGCCTCGGCCTCCCAGAGTGCTAGGATGACAGGCATGAGCCACTGCACCCGGCCTGTCATGAGAATTTTAAAAATTATCTATGCGATCAAATATAGTCATCTTTTCTCTTGTTGCATCTGGGTTTCGAATCTTGATTGGAAAGCTTTTCCTTACGCTGAGGTCAAGGAAAAGTTTTACCTTGTTTCTCTCTGGTTCTCGGGTGGTCTCTGTGTTTACATTCAGGTCCCTCATCTGTTGTTGGATACGGATCTCATATTATCTTTTCCCAAACGCCACCCAGTTGTCCCAGCACTATTTATTTAAAAGTCCATCTTTGTCCTATGTACTAAGTTCCTTCTGTATTTGGACTTGATTCCGGACTTCCTGTTCCATCCCTCTGGTCTGCGTCTGTCCTCGCGCAGCCCCACCTGTCTGCGTTCGAGAGCACACGTCCGATACTGAAACGGCTCCTCTGTGATCTGCTGCCCTTGCCCGGTGCTCGATCCTTTCGTGGTGTGAATCGTGCTTTCTTGGTGTGTGGTTCCAGCTGGTGTGACAACTCGGCTTCAGACGCTGTGTGCCGGTGGACTGGTTGTCTTTCTTTAAAGTCTCCGTCCTCTCCCGGTGCCTGGGAGCTACTCCTGCCGGGTGGCCCAGACAGAGCCCAGCGCTGGCCGGGCTGCAGGCAGAGCTGGGCTGCCGCTGCCTTCCTCCCACGAGGGTCCGTGGCAGCGGCCGCTGTCCCAAGTGCCTGCGGAACCCAACAGAGCCGTCTCCTCCACCAGCTGCTGCACCCAGGGCCTCTTTCCACACCAAAGCCAGACGGCCCCGGGCGGCATTGAGCACTGTGTATTTGGGGGAGGGAGGAACAGTCTGTGCTGTTTCACCACCTGGACCAACAGAGCTCTCTCTTCCCTGCCTCGGCACCCCTCCTCAGACACCGGACACCACCAAGGCTCTGTCCCTGGGGAGCCCCAGGTTTTTCCCTGCGAGTGGCTCTGAGAAGTGTGGGGGCCCTGTTTCCTAAACTGTGTGGCTCCAGCCCTGCCTGGTGACATGGACATCACACGCATCCCAGAAACCCTTTGGCTTTTGTAAGGGACAGAGACTTTGGGCCTGTTGCTTGAACTCCGGAGGGGCTGAAGGTCCCCCCAGGCAGGGAGGGGAGACCGGCCGCCCCCTCCCCTCGGGCTGATGGGCCTATAGGGCGGGGAGGAAGGTCTTTCTTAAACAAACAAAACCCACTTTGTTTGTATGGTTAAGCCGTAGTGTCACACTGTGAGCAGTAACCACGGTTTATCCCAGACTAACCAAAGGCCGCCCGGGCAGGCTCTTTCCCAGAAACACTGACCCAGTTCCCGGAAGCCGGAAGCCGGTGAATCAGCCTCACCCCGGGGCCCGGAGCGGCCCAGAGCGGCTGCTCTGAACTGTTGATCAGAAACAGAGCAACAGAACACTGTGTGTTTCGTGACCATATTCTGTTTTTTTCCCCCACGTTTCGGGTTGTTTTCTTTCCCAGTATTTTTTGGACTTGAACTTAAGAATTTTAGTTCAGTTTCTTTGAGGCTTAGTTTACTGGGAGAAAGGAACAATTCTTGTACTATAATTTCTCCTGAGATACTGGATATTGGGAAAGGGTTTATACTCAAATTTGGGCCTTTTTAACAGCTGCCATTTGATTAGGTGTGACAGGGGCTGTGGCTTGTGTGGGAGGAAGTGGGGGAGCCCCCCCCCCCCCCCCCCCCCCGAGCCTGCTGGGCCCAGCCTGAGCTCTGCCTAGAGAACGCGGCCCTGGGCCTGCTCGGGCCCGGGAGGAAGCCGGGCGGGTCTTCCTGTGTAGGCCTGTGCCGGTTCTGACATCTGCCCACCTGCAGGCTCGGACTGGACCTGCCAGGGTCAGCAAAGACCGGACCCCGGGTCGGAGGCCAAGGACAGTTAACTTGTCCAGCAACAGCTGTAGCCAAGGCTGTCATTTCTCCTGCAGCTTCCGGAGCTCCAGTTCCCACGGGGGTCTGGGTGAGGCCAGGCGACCCCCGCCCACCCGGTGGTTGTGAGAGGACCCGAGCCCTGGGCGGGACCTTTGCCCCGAGACCGGCTGGTCACTACACTGACAGCAACCCAAGCTGCCATCTGCTCCAGAGGGCGGCACTGTCCCCAACTCCAAGGCTGTCCCCGAGGAAAACATCGTTAAAAGGACAGACTGGAACAAAGTGGGGGTGAGGGCGGTGTCTCCCCCCACCTTCCCGGAGCAGGCTGGGGGCCTCGGGGCGGGGCACGTGGAGGTGGGGGCATCTCCAAAGCCTCAGACTTGGGGGAAATGCCCGGGACCCCGAGTGTGGTGGTGTTTCTGTCCCACTGGTGGTGCTTCCTACCTCTGACAGTCTGAGAAGAAAACGGGTACCGTCCAACCTCAGAGGGCGGCACAGAGATAAGCTGGCAGAATGTGCTCCTGGTGGAGGCTGGCTGTGAACTGAAACAAAATCTTAAGCCCCGGCCGGACGCGGCGGCTCACGCCTGTGATCCCAGCACTCTGGGAGGCCGAGGCAGGAGGATCACTTGAGGTCAGGAGTTCGAGACCAGCCTGAGCAAGAGCAAGACCCCGTCTCTACTAAAAATAGAAAGAAATTATCTGGCCAACTAAAAATATATATATAAAAAATTAGCCGGGCATGGTGGCGCATGCCTGTAGTCCCAGCTACTCGGGAGGCTGAGGCAGGAGGATTGCTTGAGCTCAGGAGTTTGAGGTTGCTGTGAGCGAGGCTGACGCCATGGCGCTCACTCTAGCCCGGGCAACAAAGCGACACTCTGTCTCAAAAAAAAAAAAAAAAAAAATCTTAAGCCCCCAGCTGACTGAATGGACCCCTCTTGGCCAAGGGGACCCGGAAGTTCCCTACGGCTGAGCTGCCGCCATGAGGGGTTCAGACACACCTCGCCCTGCCCCCTCCTTGGGGACGTCCTCTGTGACTCAACAGGCCCAAGGCTGGGCCAGAGCGTAGCCCACACCGGTGGCCATCAACCTACCCGACGGCTCCCGTGAGTCCGTGTCCAGCGGCTTCTCTCTGATCAACTGGCTTCCTTAGCTTAACTTAAAACATTCCAAGCCTTTAGACAGAGCTTCATGTCTTAACCAATTACAAGCCAAAGAATCCTTAAACCCACCTATCCCTGAGATGCCCCACCTCGAGATGTCCCAACTTTTCAGGCCAAACCAATTACGCCTCCCGTGTGTTGACTTGGGATTTTACATGTAATTCCGTCTCCCTGAAATGTATAAAATGAAGCTATAACCCAGGCACGGTGAGGCCACCTGCCCAAGGCTTCTTGGGGGTGGCTCTCTGGGCCACAGTCACGCATATTCAGCTCAGAATAAACCTCTTTAAGCCACTCTGCAGGGTTCGGGCTCTTTGCCATTGACACAGGTAGTGGGCAGGGAGGGGCTGACTTCACTGGGCTCCATTTGTTATTTTTGCCATAACACATGCAAAAAAAGACAGCTGTGCTCCAAGGAAGCGTAAACTCCCAACCCAGGCAGAACTGCTCTGCCCAAGTCGGGGCTGGTGTCAAAGGTCGGGGTGCTGACACTGGAGGGGGGTCTGGACTGATAACCCAGAGTCCTGATCCAGACACCCCGAACCCCTGAGCCTGCACAAGTGCCCGCCCCCCCCCGTTACGAGCCAGCCCCCACCCTCGCCCCAAGACACGGAGGGGCCTCCCCCTCCCCCACCAGCTTCTGGCCCCCAGACCCTCCCCTCCCCGGCCAGCTGGCCAAAGCAGGGCTGGGGACACCAAGCCAGCGCTGGAGACCGACGAAGCCGTCTGCGGCCGCCATGCTGCGGAACACATTCCCACAGCCCTTCCTGACCTGGGTCAAAGGCCACAGACTGTCACTACGGGGTGGGGTTAATTTTGCGTGGAAGGAATTTAGGATAGTTTTAAACACTGGGGGAGGAGCTACAGGACGCTGAGGGAGGCAGAATTCTGAGGGTGATTCCTATGCCGGGCACCGCAAGTGCGCTCTTGCACAGGGGACCGCGGGGGTGGCGCAGACGCCCCAGGGGGCTCCAGGAGATGGGGAAGATGGGGAGTGGGTGCGTGGTGGGGGGGTGAGTGAGGTGGCTCCCCAGGACCCCTGGCTTCGTTGAGCAGGGCGGGTCTCTGGGTCCTGCGGGGCCTGGGCACGTGGAGGCACCTCCCCCAGGGTCTAACCCCTGCCTCCGTCCTCCCTGCCTCGCCGCCTCCCATCCTCCCTGCCTCTGTCCTCCCGTCCTCCCTGCCCGGCCTGGCTGCCCCCCCACCCCAGAGATCCCCAGGAGAGGGGCACCTCGCACCGCCCACCGCAGCCCAGGCCTCGCAGGGGTCTCCAGGGGTTAGAACATGCCGCTCTGGCATCAGGGGTTGGGAGGCAAGAAGGGAGAATTAATCAGCCCTGTGGTCCTGGACGGACGGGGGCCAGGGAGACACACGGCCACCCCAGCTCCTGCCCCAGCTGCCCAGCTGATGAGGGCACGGTCAGCCCACGGGGCATCCCAGGTGCCATCGCACTGCCAGGGCCCAGGAGCGGAGCTGTCCAGGTGGGAGGTCTCTTCCCAGGTAGCAGTCAGGGCAGGGACGGTGCCCGGTGGACCGCAGGAGGCAGCAGTCAGGAGGAGCGTGGCTGGGTCGCCCAGGAGGGCTGCGAGGGCCTGGGCTCCTTCTGCGGTTCCCCCGGGTGCAAAGCCCAAAGCCCGGGGCCCTGGCACTGGGCCGGAGCTACCTGCGCCCCCAGGAAGCCTGCTCCAGATGGCCCAGAGTCAGGCAGGGTCGTCCTGGGCCTGAAGGTGTTCTGGACACAGGGAGCCCTTGGGCCGCGGCTCGGGGCTCCGGATGGGAGAGACCCCACCCAGGGCCTGGTCCGGCTGCTACTTCTATGGGTGGCCGGAAACCAGCCAATCCAAGGATGTGCCCTGCTCCCCCACAGAGCTGCCCAGCAGGGGGGAGTCCTGCGGGGCTGACCCCTGGGCTCCCCTGGGCTCTGTCTCAGACCCAGGCAGAGGCCTGTGGCCAGTGCCCCACCCCCAGGTAAAGTCACGGCACCCTAAGGAACACATGTGCTTTATTGACCCCCATGGGGACAGGCCTGTGAGCATGAACTGAAGCACAAAGGGGTGGGGGCCGGGGGCAGGGCCAGGCACAGAAGGTGGAGTTCGGGGGTCGCAGGCCTGGGCAGCCACCAGCAGCCTTGATGTTGCCTCCGGTCCTAGGAAAAGCTTTGGATGCTGACCACCACCGTGATGACGATGACCAGAATGGTCCCAAGGATGCTGAGGACCAGGGCCCAGACGTTCAGGCACTTGGCGGTGGAGGCGTAGGCCTGGGCCCCGGTCAGGTCGCCCACCATCTTCCTGTCCCTAGACTGGGGAGACGAGATGGTGAGGGGTCCGGGAGCCAGGATGCACGTCCCCCGGCTCCTCCCTGCCCCCGGCGGGCTGCCCTGCCCTTCCCCACATCCACGACCACCCCTGCCTTCCTCACAGCCCCTCCAGGGCCCTCAGGGCTCATCCTCCCTGCTCTGGCCCCAGGGCAGACTGCCCACTCCCCCTGGGGTGAAGTCCCCTGGGAGCGCCCCTCTCAGGATCTGAGAGAGCCCGGGCTGCCCAGTCTGGGATTCCGGCTTGGGCTGTGGGGAGGATTCCTCTGGCTGCGGGTGGGGGGTCAGACCCCCAGCCCCATGCAGACTCCTGCTAGCCCTGCGCTGGGAGGACTCCCCAGGCCTCACACACACACACACACACACACACAGCACACACGCCAGGGCACACTCAGGGAGAGATGCACACACAGATCACACACGCACACACACACACACACACGCGCACACACACACACACACACACAAGACCCCTCCCAGGTGGCACCCGGGCAGGTGGCGGGGCAGGCGCACACACACTGCTCTGGAGGGGCCCCGCTCGCCCACACGCACCTTCACGGAGTAGGCGAACGCTATGAAGCCCAGGCAGCAGCAGTTCATGAAGAGCGTGTTGAACAGGGACCAGACGACGTGGTCGGGCACGGAGGTGTCGCTGTGGACGTGGATCACGGTGGATGTGGAGGGCGCGGGGCCGTGGGGCGTCCCCAGGACGGCCACCTCGTGCTCCTCCTTGAGCACCTCGTAGTTCGGGGGGAGGCCGGTCTGGGCTCGGGTGAAGAAGGGCTGGGAAGCGTGGCTCATGGTGCCGGGAGGAGAGGAGCAGTGGGTCTGGATGCTCGGAGGCTGCTCGGCGGTCCTCCCTTCCCCCGCAGTTTCGATTTCTCAGAGCTTTCCTTTCCTGGCATTTAGCAAACTGGAAATTGGCTGGGGATTGGGAGGGCGGGAACACATTCCTGAGGATCAAATTACTTTAGGGAAGTGGGGGAGGAAGCCTGAGGGCCAGGGGGGCTTCCTGTGCTGTGACCCAGGGCAGGCGTGTCTCAGCTGAGCTCCAGACCACACCCACCCATGTTTTTTGGGTTTTTCTTTCTTTGAGGCAGAGCCTCACTCTGTTGCCCTGAGTAGGTTCCGTGCTGTCAGCCTAGCTCACAGCAACCTCAATCTCCTGGGCTGAAGCGATCCTCCTGCCTCAGCCTCCCGAGTGGCTGGGACTACATGTGCGTGCCACCATACCCAGCTAATTTTTCTAATTTTAGTAGGGACGGGGGTCTCGCTCTTGCTCAGGCTGGTCTCGAACTCCTGAGCTCAAGTGATCCTCCTGCCTCTGCCTCCCAGAGTGCAGGGATCACAGGCGTGAGCCACCGCGCCGGCCTCCACTCCCCGTTTGAGGCAGGGAGCTGCTTTAGGCACCATTGCTACTTGGGCGCTGCAGCATTACCTGAGTCAGGAAGCTTCGAAATAAAGTTTCAAAGTACTGTGATCAAAACAGGTTGGAGGCAGGGCAAGTTCCAGCTGGTTAGAGTCAAGATAGTGGAGAAAGAGGGTGTCCCCGGGTTCCAGGAAAGCACCGCCCGCCATGAATATTCCTCCCCATGCTTAGCCTAAAATTAAGCCCTCGCTTAAACGGAAGGGCGACAGGGAGCAGGGGTCTCTGCAGGGAGACCTTGTCCGCGGAGTAGAGGTCGACAGTTTCTGAATAACACTGCTTTCACTTCATGCTGTCGCCCCGAATCCTGTCTTGCGTGAAGCCAAGGACCCCCTGGACCTTAAGAGGCTTCCAGCGCTGGGACTCGCTTTGCGGTGTCAGTCTGCTTTGCGTGGGCGTGTCCTCAAACGTGGCTCAATAAACCTCCGTTAACCGTGCCTCTGCTCTTAGTCGTCACCTATTATTTGGGTTATCAGAGGGAGACAGGAAAGTGACTCCCGCGCTGGTGTTGACACCGCAAGGGGGCCGCCGCGGTCGCTGGGACAAGAGGACCGCCCAGGAAGAAAGGACTCAGGCAGGAGATGCGTCAGCCGGGCGGGGAGGAGGGGCTGCCTTCGTGAGCCTCCCCCCAGCGGGGCCGCGGTGTCTGGAGGGAGAGTGGACAACGCACGCAGGGAGTGACACCATTGCGTGTTGGGGCGGAGGGCAGGGCACGCAGTCACGCTGGCACAGACGTCCCACGGGCAAGAAACGAGGACAGGTCCCTCCAGGGCGGGGATCTGAGCATCATAATGAGCTGGGGGTCAATACTGGTCCTTCCTTCAGCCTTGTGGGCAGGTGGGCTGGGGGAGCAGGTGGGGCCGTTCGTCTTCTCTGGGCAAACAGGTGGGGTGAGCGTGAGGCTTTGTGTCACCGCGCGGCTGCAAGGAGGCTGCACCGTTTCTGGGAAACAAACCCAGACCGGAGCGTGTCTGTGCAGCAGAAAGTCACCACCGGGCTCTGGTCAGCGCGTCTCGCTGGCCTGGGAGCTCGAAGCTTAGAGAACTGCAAAAAGAACAGTGAAAAGTGCTCCTGCTCATGGGGCTGGTGACATGGCACCACCTCCCGCCGCGCGGGGGTCAAGCCTGAACCGCAGGAGGCAGGATGCGCAGCGGGGACCACCCCATGCACCACGGTGGAGTGTGGAGCCGCCGGCCTCGGGACGGTGCGTCCTCGGAGGACCCTCCGCCCTCCAGGACCGACGCCGGCAGACGGGGAGACGCTCACTGACGACCACGGGGACAAAGCGCCCAGGTGGAGAGCAAGTGTCTCCAGGGATGTTCACAGAGACAGGAAGGCTGTGGCCGGTCACGTCCCCCAGTCCTTCCCCCCAGCGGGTGGCCACCCACATGGGTGATGAGGACAGAGGAATGAACCCTGACCTCTCGGGCGACGGGGGCGCTGGGCCAGGTCGGGATCTTGACGCGCAGTGGGCGCGTGGGCGCGTGGCGGCCAAGGGGCCAGTGGGCCTGGTCCCCAGACCCTCCCCCGGGCATTTCCACTCCCCGAGTGTGGCGTGCGGCGTGGAGAGAAGGGTGGTGTGTGGGACCCCCGTGGGGTCACGGCCTGCTGGGCGGGAGCCAGGCAGTGGGGTCAGCCATGTGGAGGCTCTGGAACTGCCCCTCCCCCTGCCCGGCCAGCAGAGTCAACCTGAAACACCTGGAGAGGAGAACGGAATTAGGGGCCACCGCAGAGCCCCGCGGGAGTGGGGTGCCGGTCCCTGAGCACCCTCCCCTCCCTTCTTCTGGCCAGGGGGACAGGGGGACCCTGGTGGGTGACAGTGATTGGTGCTGACCCACCAAGGGGGAGCCCAGGTGCAGCTGGGGGCCCGATGTAGACAGGGGCGGCCTGGAGTGGGGGTGGGGAGCACTCTGGCCTGTGCGGTGCCGTTCACGCCCGCCTGCCCTGCCCTCCGCTGCCGGTCACGGTCACGCAGGGCACATCCTGTTCCCGTGTCTGGTCAACACAGGGGTCCAGACCTGGCCATCTTGCCCGGTTCTGAATGTGTCCAAAGGGCCAGCCCAGCTCCAGGGGTCCTGTGGGTCGGCTCAAGTCTGTGTGGGCCGTACTGTGTGGCCCAGCTTCTCCTCTGCCTCCTGCCCTCCCTGCCCTACACAGATTTCCTTTTCTTTTTTTTTTTTCTTGAGACAGAGTCTCGCTCTGTTGGCCTGGCTAGAGTGAGTGCCGTGGCGTCAGCCTAGCTCACAGCAACCTCAAACTCCTGGGCTCAAGCAATCCTCCTGCCTCAGCCTCCCGAGTAGCTGGGACTACAGGCATGCGCCACCATGCCCGGCTAATTTTTTCTATATATATATATTTTTTTAGTTGGCCAGATAATTTCTTTCTATTTTTAGTAGAGATGGGGTCTCGCTCTTGCTCAGGCTGGTCTCGAACTCCTGAGCTCAAACGATCCGCCCACCTCGGCCTCCCAGAGTGCTGGGCTTACAGGCGTGAGCCACCACGCCCGGCCCAGAGTTCCTTTTCGAAGTCTGCTTTCTGGGGGATGTGGATGGGAGCAGCCTCACAGGGCCTGGCGGGTCACCCCAGCGCCTGGGCTTCCCTCCGAGTGCGGTGGGCGCCCTGCAGTGTCGTGGGACGCAGGGCTGTTCCCACGGGGTCACTGCCCGCAGCGCTGAGCAGCAAGGAGCCCCCCAGGAGGAGGGCGGCTTGCCCTACACGGTGGAGCCAACGGGACTTGGCCTGGGCCACACAGGGACAGGAGCCCAGACTCTGGCCGTGCGCCCTGGCCCCTGCCTGCCTTAGGAAGGGGTGGGCAGGGGTGCAGGGGGGACCCAGAGGTCTCCCGTGGGAGAGGCCAGGGCGCCCCCTCTGCAGTGCAGGCTCTGGGGTTTGCGTCTGCAGCGGGGAGGGAAAGGGGGGCTGTTGGCACAAGATGCATCTCTGGCCCAATGCTGGGTCCTCCCGAGGGACCCCTGAGCCCTAAACAGGACCCCCCCACCCCCACATTGCAGGATTGGGGCGGGCAGCTGCCTGCCGGGAGGGCAGAGGGGGCCAGCACAGATCCGCCCCAGGCCCCACTGCACACCCTGGGGGGCTTGCTGCAGCCCCCTGTGGTTCAGGGGGCTTCCCCCATCCCCTGTCATGCTGTCTCCCCCGTGGCTGTCCCCTGCCTTTCCGCCACCTGCTGTGGTCTCTCTCCCACGAGCTGCCCACAGGGGACTCTGTGTCCCCAAGGCCCCCACGCTGGCGACCCGAAGGTGACCTGGGCAGAGCCTGCACTCTGGGCTCTGGGGAGGGAGGGTCTGCGCTTCCGGCAGGTCTGGTGCTGAGGTGGGGCCGGCCGGGCGGGGGGCTCAGTCCCCGGCAGCTGAGGCTGCACGTGCCACCCGCGGCTTGGCCTGGAGGACGGGCTGTGGCGGGTGGGCACCCCGGCCGCGCCAGCCGCCTTCGGTGGGGTGGGGGATGGGCTGCGCAGGGAGGGGGTCTCTGCCACTGCCCCCCGCAGCCTTCCCGGGGGCTCCTAGGGCAGGACGGCCCGGACGGGGGCTCTGCAGGGCGTCGCCGCCGCCGCGGTCCGCGCGGCCTGGGGGGCGGGGCGGGGCCGCGCTCCAGGCTGTAATTTGCGATATATTTGGCGGCGGCGGCGGGAGAGCCGCGGGGCTATAAGCGCCGCGGGAGCCCACCCTGGACGCGCGCGTGGAGCAGGAAGCGACGGCGCTGGAACCCATGGACACGTCGTTCCCCCGCGAGGACCCCCAGCCTCCCACGGCCCGCAAGGCCGACGGCGCGGCCCCCACGGCGCTCACGCTGGGGGCGCCGCGACCCCCGCCTCGAGACCACTTGGTCTGGTCGGTCTTCAGCACCCTGTACCTGAACCTGTGCTGCCTGGGCTTGCTGGCGCTGGCCTACTCCGTCAAGGTGGGTGGCCGGGGGTTGCTCACCTGGGTGGGGGCTGGTCCATCCACAAGAGCGCAGAGGCTGGGAGCGGGTACGCACGGAGTCCCCTTGTTCCGACGGGGCTTTCACAGGCGGCTCCTGGCACAGCCCCGTGAGGCCTCGGCCTGGGGTGGGGCTGGGGGCCGGGGCAGCCCGGAGGACCCCTCGCCCACAGAGGGCCCCTGCAGGCCGACCCTGGCCTGGCTGCGGCCCCAGGCATGTCGGGCCACTCCCCTCCATCCAGACTTTGGGTCCAGAGGGGGCCCTCCAGGTGCCTGGGGTGGGGGAGGCCGGGCCCCCGCCCCGAGGACGCGTGGAGATCCGCCGTGGCTGCTCTGCAGGCCCGAGACCAGAAGGTGGCTGGGGACCTGGAGGCCGCCCGGCGTTTCGGCTCCAAAGCCAAGTGCTACAACATCCTGGCCGCCATGTGGACACTGGTGCCACCACTGCTGCTCCTGGGGCTGGTGGTGACGGGCGCCCTGCACCTGGCCCGGCTGGCCAAGGACTCTGCAGCCTTCTTCAGCACCAAGTTTGACGATGGGGACTATGACTGACAGGCTGGGGCCTGACCCTGTCCTGACCTGGGCCCGACCCCCGGACTGACCCAGGGTGCTGTCCAGGAGTGGTGCTGGCTCTCTGGAGCCCGACCCCACCCTGACCCTGGGGTCCTGCAGCCCCAGCACGGCACCGGCCCCATCCAGACCCCAGGGCCTCACCCTACCCTGGGAGGGGGTCCCAGCCCCTAACTCTGCCCCCAGCCCGACTCCCTCCCCGCTCCCCAGGCTCAGGCCCAGTTTCACAATTAAAGTGCCTGGTTCCAGAAGGTGCCTCCTGGACCTCCCTCCTGGCTGGGGCGGGGGAGAGAGCTACCCAGGGACACTGCAGCCACGTTGCGCTGGACCGACCCCCCCACGGCTCAGCAGCCCCGTTCTGTCTGCTCGGCCGTGACCGGCTGTCCCCTGCGTCCGGCCACTGGCAGCCTGTGGCTTCTGGGGTGGAGACGCCTGAGTATTTTAGAACGAAGTTCGGGAGCCCAGGCCTTTGATCCCTGCTGCCCTGTGGTTTAGTGGCCTGTGTTCCAGGACGTGTGTGGGTGTGTCCCAGTTCCACACGCGTGCCCGTGCCATCCATGCGCATGTGTGTGTGTGCACGCAGGGCTCGTGTGAGCGTCGCACTCCTGTCTGGGGTTGGGCGTGGGCCGCCCGCCCTCCAGCTCGCTGTGTCCCTGGTACCCCGTAGTCCTGACAGATCCCAGACCCCAGTGGTTTCCCTCCCTCCCGGGTCGGTGAGGGGGGCTGGGAAGGCAGGGACTGTCCCCTGGGTGGGGCTCACACATGTCATCTGTGCACACAGACAGGGTCTCAGCCCCCCTCCGCCCTCCCTGCCTCCCCCAGCCCACGACGGCACAGAGAGGCAGGCAGGGAGAAACGGGGGGGGGGCCGGGTAATACTTTTGAGCCCTCTGGTGCTTGGTGCCTGTCCTGATTCCACCTCGCTGTGCCCCCCACACTGCCCCGTGCACCCACCGCAACAGCAGAGCCTGGCAAATGGGGGGCCCGCTAGCACCCTGTGTGGCTGGGGTGAGGCCAGCCAGTGATGGGCGGGGGGCTAATTGCAGGGTCCTTAACTGCAAGGCAGCTCAGGCTTTGAGCACCCCGCCCAGGGTCCCTTCCCTCCCCAGGGAGCCCCCGTCTGTGACACGCCTGTGGCCAGCAGCTGGCCCATCTGTCTCCACGGAGCCCCACGCTGCGGCTGGTGTCTGCAGCCCGGGCCAGGCACTGGAGCCAGGCAGGGCTGATCCCACGAGGGACCAAGGACACGGCAGGGTGTCAGTCTGTGCCCACGCCGAGTGAGGGCGGGGCTCGGCTGAGCCCCCCTGGGGGAAGCGTCCCAGGCTGCGTCTCCCGGGCAGGCTGATGGGCCCTGGCCAGCCAGGGCCACAGGCAGGCGCTGAGCCACCACTGCCTCCCCAAAGTGTCACCCCACTGTGCGCACAGAGGTGACCCCCCACACACACACACACACAGACACGTACACACGCAGCAAGTGCCAGGCTGCCTCTGTCCTGCCAGCGCAGGGCCTCCTGCCTCCCCGTCCTGATGCCTGTGCCCACGTCACCCCGGCTCTGGGCTGCAAAGGCAAACATCTGCCCCTGCCAGGCACAGCCCTCACCCGGCCCCTTGCTGTCCAGTGACAGTGTGCGATGGGCACAGCTCTGAAGCTGAGGGACCTGGGCGAGGCCCACGGAGGCCAGGGCTCCAGTCCTCAAGGCCACACACCCTCGGCTCAGCCGGTCCCCACTGTGGCCGTGAGCCCTGGCAGGCGTGCCCCCGGCCACTGCGTCCACCGGATGCATGTGCACAGGTTTCCACCCCGCACGGGTCCCATCAGGGCAGCCATGAGGACCGTCCCGGGCCAGCTGTGCTCTGGGGCCACACCCGCACCCCACTCGCTGCTCCCAGCAGTGAGCGCAGCAGAGACGAGGGGACAGGCCTCCTGGCGCCGCACTCTGATCCCAGAGCCCCCCGCAGACGTCTCCACACACGCCCTCCCTCCTCCCCCACAAGTCGCTGCAGACCTGCATCGGAACAGGGCTCTGGGCTGGCGGCGGCTTCCTGGAGAACATGGACAGAGTCTCCACGGAGAACAGGGAGTAAACAGGGCGATGCCAGGACAGAGGTGGCAGGTGCCGCATCAGGAGACCCCCCTCCCTGCTCAGCGTGGGCGTCGGGGTCGCTGCACCTCCCGACCCCAGGGGAAAAGGGAAGGAAAGAAGCACGTGGGCTCTTTAGAGGAGCGAAGCTTTTCCCAGCACCAAACTTTAATTCCTCAAACCGACTGGGCGCAGGGGGGTCGGTCCCGTCAGGACTCGCAGTGGACGCCCTCTCCTCTCCTTTCTGGGAAACCGCTGATGGCCACCCAGGCACTGAGGTCCAGGAGCAGAGGCTGCGCAGAGCCTCTGGCCGCGGGGAGCCCACCCAGGACAAAAGGGCCAAGGCCACGGCCCTGAATCCACGCACGGTGGGCTCTGGCCCCTCCAGGTGGTCAGTGGAGAGATTTGGGGTCTTGCTCTCGCACACACCCGTCCTATTTCCCAGTGACAGGCCCCACCTCCCCACTTCCCTTCCCAAAGGCTGCCACCCCACCCTCCCCGTGGCAGAGGCAGTGGAGCCCGGGATGCAGAAGATTAAGTCCCACAACACCCTGTGAGTTTGGGGACCAGCCCTGCCTGCTCCTGAATGGCATGACCTGGAAAGTTCCTCTCTGGCAAAGCTGCAACTGAGAGTCCTGAGTAATTCTGTAGGTGACCGAGGCCGCTTCCTGCAGGCCCTTTCCCCTGCCGTCCCCAGGAGGCCGGCACCTGCCTCTGCGCCTTCTCAGCGAGCCACTGGCTGCTCCCCACGCAGCCCTGTGGCCTGTGGTGCCCAGGAGAGGGCACTCTGGGACGGGAGCTGAGGTTCTGGCTCAGCAAGAGCTCAGGAAGTCGTCCTGGGGAGGCACGAGAAAGGTGCAGAGAGGAGGTGGGGTCCTGTCAGTCCACAGGGGGTCGGGGGGCTCAGGCTGGAGGCAGATGGCCTTGAACTTTAGGCCATGCAAGCTGGGCTTTCCCGCGAGCCCGTCTGCAGGTGGGGGGGGGGAGGAACGTCAGGCCAGGAGCGGTGGGCATGGAAGGGGTGGCCAGGGGGAGGCCCCAGGGACGACTGTGGAGCCAGTAGCCCTGGCTGCGTGGGGGCAGGGCTCCGGTGAGGCACCGAGGGTGAACCAGGGTCCTCTGGGCGCTGGGGCGGCGTCTCTCACTCCCGGAGTGGGACTCACAGGCAGCTACAGGCTGACTTTTGTATCCGGCCGGCAGAGCGGGGAAAGGAGACCTTGTTTCCTGCAGGTAGAGGGGCAGCCTGGGGGTGAGGGCGCACAGCAGGCACCCTGACGTCACATGTCCCCAGCCTCTGGGGGGCTCTGGGGGTGGTCTCCCACCTGGCCGCAGAGGAAGCCGGGCCTGTGACGGCCAAAGCTCGGCCTCCAGTGGGGCTGCCCGGGGCCCTGGCCGGGCCACAACTTCTACTGTCACGGAGTCCTCGGAGAAGGAGAAGTTGAGCTTGTTCCCCTGGTAGGAGATGCCAGAGACGCACACTCTGGGGACCCCCGCCAGGCACATGGGGTCAAAGGTCACACCTGTCCTGGTGACCCTGCAGAGGGGAGGAGAGCCCTGTGAGGGGCGGGTGGGGAGGACCCGCCCTCTGCCAGCCCCTGCGCTCACCTGAAGCCCGTGCACCCGAAGAGCACGGCCTGCAGGAAGCCCCCCATGCCCGTCAGGAAGTTCACGGCGCCAGACCCATCGGCGTTCTCCGTCCACACCTGGGGGGACAAGCAGGTGGATGCCAGGCCCCAGGACGGGCCCTGCCGCCAGGGCCGTACCTGCGGGAGCTGAGGCTGGGCTCCTCTCCCACCTTGAAGGGCTCAGCCGCGTTGGCGAAGCTCCTGTCCAGAAGCGTCCGGGCCCGCGCAGCGTCCTTCAGCTCCATCCAGCCCACCGCAAACATGCTCTGGAGGCAGAGGGCAGAGGTCAGAGGACAGGCTGAGGTGAGGCCCACCACATGCGGAGGGGAGACCGAGGCTGGTGGGCAGGCTCCCCCTGCAGCTGCTCACCCAGGTCATGGCGGGGCCCCGGGGGGACGTCACGGCCTCGTAAACCTCCAGGTTTCTCCTGCGCACATCGGGACTCAGGGGGAAGGGGACCGGGTACCCCAGGAGCACGACGTCCGCCTGCTTCACCTGCTCTCCTGGGGGGACCGGCTGCTGACGGGGCGGGACCCGCGGGTGGACGGAGGGTCCGGGGCGGAGGGGAAGTCTGCGGGGAGCTCAGCGTCCACTCACCAAGCTCGTACCCATCAAACTCAGGGTGGAAGTTCCGCTCCGGGTCAAAGGGCACCTTGATCTTGTCAGCCACCTCCAGCCACCGGTTGGGGACGGGCAGCCCCAGGTCCCAGGCCAGGGCAGCAGCAAAGCGCAGGCTAGGGATGGAGGAAGGGAGGGGACGCTGCAGCCCCAGCCCCGGCAGAGGCCCCGGCGGGGCAAGGCAGGGCAGGCCTCCAGCCGGGGCGGGGTCTCGGGTCTGACCTGTTCTGGGCCAGCACGTTGGTGTACACGGAATTGTTGACGCCAGCATGGTACTCGTCGGGGGGTATGACTCCTGCGCACACGAGTCCGCGATGCTGCTTAGTGCAGAGTCTCAGGGACCTGCCCCCGACGCCAGCGTGGGGCAGACACCTGTGGGTCTGGGAGCACCCCCCGCCCCAGGCGCGCACCCCGTAGGTGGTACTTCTCCTCCCTGGGGCTCCATTCCACGCGGCTGCACCAAAACTCTGCCACCGCACTGACCACAGCCCAGCCGCCAGCCTCTCGGAAGAGCTGCAGGTCCTGAAACAGAGGCCAGGACACCAGTCAGGCTGCCCAGAAAGGACGGCCGCTCCGAGCCGCCAGCTTCCCAGAACTGGCCCGAACAGGAAGCCACGGAGGGGTGGGCGCGGTGACCCTCACCTGGGTGGAATAATAGTACAGCTGGAAGGCCAACACCACCGCCCCGTTGACGTGGATCTCCTGGGTCCCGTAGACGTCCTCGGGGCAGACCTCCAGGCCGGAGCCTGCGCTCTCCCAGGCGAACTTGGCTCCCTGAGGCGGAGGACGCGGAACAGACTTGCCCTGTGCTGGGGGGCAGGGGTGGCCCCAACTGCCCCGTGCCCTCAGCCTGCACCCCAAAGGGCCGGAGGAGGCGGGGGCACAGTGCCCTGTGGGTGCTGCTGCCGTGGTGCCCGTCCCCACCTTGGGCCAGGGCAGTGAGGGGACCCAGGGGGTCACGGGAGCCCTGCTGCTGTTCCCCCTCCTCTCTCAGTGCCGGCTGGGGGTCTGCGGAGGCCCCACAAGCCTTGGGTGGAGCATCCAGGACCTGCCGGCTCCCGCAGAGAGGGCCCTGGGGGCAGGTGCCCGGCGCCTCACCTGGCAGCCCAGGTTGCGGGCGTTCTCCAGGGCCCCGCCCAGCGTCCGGACTCGGTACTCCAGGATGGCCCTGGCCGCTTGGGGGTGGAGCATCAGGACCAGCGGGAACATCCAGAGCTCCTGAGGGCACAGCCCCGCATTCCCAAGCTGAGCGGGGCTGACTCCTCTGCCTGCCCACGGCCCCGCCCCACACCCAGGCCCCGCCCCGCGCCCCGCCCCGCGCCGGACCCCGCCCCACGCCCCGCCCCACGCCCCGCCCCACAGCCGGCTACGGCCTGCACGGCGGAGAGCTCCGTCCTGCCTCGGGCAGGCGCTCGGCCTCCTTCCGGCTTCTTCCTCTGCTGCCCACTCGGACCCTCCGGCTCCCACCGCCTGCCCGCCCCGGGGTCCATCTCCGGCCAACAACCCTGGAATTCTGGCACCTCCCGCAGCTTCTGGTGGCGCCCAAGGGCTCAGGCCGGAATCCGGCACGGACAGCCCAGGGTAGGGGCCCGACCTCGAGCGAGGGACTCGGCCCCTCCGAGCTCCGCGGTGAGATGGCCACAGCGCCCACCTCGGAGACGTCAGATGATGAGGCCGCAGCCCTGAGCAGCCACCCTCGATGCCTCCACGCCCACCGGCCACCGCGCCCCCTACCCCGTGCCCTCAGCTTTCCTGCCTCTTCTCAGTGCCCTCAGCTCCACTGGGCAGCCCCACGGGTCTTTCCAGAACGTGTCACTCTCCTGATTAAAGCCTCCACGGCCTCCTCGGCCCTCGAGTAAACTCCAAGTGCTACACAGTGCTCTCTACAAAGCCCTGGTGACCTAGGCTTGCTGCCCTTCCTGCCTGAGTGAGGGTCACCCCTGCCTGCCAGGTGCCTTGCACCCTGTAGCTCTGGGCCTTTGCACCTCTGGTCCCTCACTCTTCTCTACCCACCGTGTGCACATCCTTCTGCTGAGATGCCACCTCCTCCAGGAAGCCTTCCCTTCTACCACAGCCCCTGTGCTTCCCCAACCACAGTGGCGACCCCAGGGAGGGCAGAGGCAGTGTCCCTCCACGTCCATGTGCCACCTAGCGCTGGGTGGACCCTGCTCACCTGGTCCCAGAAGACGTGGCCCCAGTAGCATTCCTCACGGCTCCCGTTGGAGAGGCCACCAGGGCTGAGGCCGTGGCAGGTGTACCCCGTGGCCTCGGGCTGAGGCAGGGCACTGAGCAGGTAGTAGAGGGAGCCACGCAGGGCCTGGCGCAGGGGCAGGGGCCCGGCCACGTCCACGCCACAGCCTGCCCAGAGCTGGGCCCAGGCCCGTGTGTGGCTGCTGTACAGGGCTCCCCCGGCCTGCAGCTGCGTGGCCTCCGCGAGGCAGGCCCGGGCCTCGGCCTGGCTGCCGCCCACCACCGTCAGGAAGTCCCAGGTGCCGTAGTCCTCGCCTTGCCCCAGGGTCAGGGCCGGGGGCACTGGTGTCCACAGCATGTGCACCTGCTGCTGCGGCCCTCCGGGCTGCTCAGGGGTGAGGGTGCGGCCGTAGAGGTAGCTGCAAGAGTGCGGCCGTGCCTCAGGGAGGGGCTCCCCACCTGGGCTCCCCCGGCTGGGACCCCAGCCCCGTGCTCACCGGGCTCCCTGGAAGTCAGGACCCCGACGCAGGTCCAGGTCTGGGCTTTCCGGGCAGAAGGCCGACCGCAGCAGCACCGTGATGAGCTCGCGCCCCGGGGTCCGGCGGGCGACGGACACGCTGAAGGCCAGCACGTGGGGCAGAGTGCGGTGGGCGTAGAGGCACTGGGAGGCCCGGAAGCTGGGGCCCTCCAGGGTGTGCAGAAAGGAACCTGGGGAGGGTGGGAGGGGCGGCAGGACCACCCGTGGAAGGCTGCCAAGCTGCCGGTCCCCCAAAGGCACAAGGCCACGCCGCGCAGTGGTGGCCGCCCTGGCGGGGGTCAAGTCCTGCTGACCTCTGGCCGCCCCTCCCCACCAGGAGGTGGACCCACCCTCCGACCCTCAGTTCCTCTGTCTGGGAAGCTGCAGCTGCACCAGGGACCTCGGGGACCTGCTAGGCAGGAGCCCACCCAGCTGCAGGGACGGGGGACCCTCGAGTGCGCCGTGGCCTCCTGGGCTGCCTCTGCCTTGTGAGAGTCCCGTGTGAGGTAAGGAGGTGCCGGGTGGGGTCTGCTGGTGTGGTTCTGCCGCTCCACGGGAACAGCGGCCTGGGGGCAGGGGGAACTACCTGTGCCGGTGTCCAGGGCAAAGGTCTCCGTCAGCTGCTCTCCAGCCCCCACGGGAGCCTCCATCCGCACGTTGAGGGGACTGGGCAGAACGGCCCGGTGCGTGTCCGCCCCGAGCCCGTTGTACACGCCGCTCACATGCAGCCTATCATGATACACACGTGTGCCCAGGTACGCGTTGGTCACGGTGGCCCAGAGCCGGGGGTCACTGGGCAGAGAGTGGGCAGTGAATATGGTGGAGTCCTCGCTGGCGTCCTCCATGGTCAGCCGCAGGGGCCTGGAGAGGGGGCCCGGGCCCTGTGAGGGGCTGAGCCTCCCTCTTTGGACTCCTCAGCCCCCCCCAGCCCCCCCAGATGGCGGCAGGTGTGGGACTGGCGGGCAGCCCTGACACTCCACAGCCCCCACCTGCGAGCCACCCTCAGCTCTCAGAGGAGCCCAGTCCCCCAGGAGCGATTTCCAGGGACCCACCTGAGTCCCCACACCTGTCCTCCAACTCCCACCCGAGAACCCGACCCTAGCCCTTGGCGGGACTCCCTGGCCTGCTCTCCAACCTGTAGCCCCCCGCACCAGGCCCTGAGCCCCTTCCTGTGGCCGGGACTTGCGTCCGCGGGCGGATGTGCCCGGCCAGCGAGGAAGTCGTGCCCCCCGCCCCTCCTCCCTCCTCCCGGCCCCGAGTGCAGGAAGGGGCCGCGTCCGGCCGGGGCTGGGGACGCAGGCGGGTGGTCTCGGGGACTGCTTGGCCACCGGACACTCCGCGTGGGCAGCTGGGTACCTCCGCTCCGCGCCGAGGACGAGGTGGGCGCTGCTCCTGCAGGGCCCGGTGGCCGCGTCAGCAGGAAGGCTCGGCGGTCCCGCCCCGGAGGGCCCGCCAGGGGCGGGGCGGCCGGCTGGAGGCCGCTGCCCACCCAGGCCGGGGCTGCGGCGTCCGAGCGGGCCTGGTTCCCTGCTGGGACCTGAGTGGGAAGCGCAACCTTTGACCCAAAACTGTCTCCGAGGGGGAGTTTGAGGGGGGCCAGCGGGGCTCCTGGCGGTTTCCCTCTCCAATTCCTGCCTCCCCTGTGCCCCTCGTGCAGGAGCGGGGTCCTGCCACTTCTGGAGAGCACCCTTCTCTTGGCCCGGGGACCCCACCTTCGGCTCTCCCAGCCGTGCGCCCAGCTCAGACCTCCTCGCCCCACCTGCCAGCCTGGGCACCCCGGGCCGGCCCTGCTCTCCCTCCTGGCCGCGGAGACGCAGACTCGGTGGCCAGGTGCGCCGAACCCGCTCCTCCCGCGGCTCCTCCGCCCCAGGTGATCTCAGCTCCGCCCGTCCTGCTGCTCGGCCGAGGCCTTGGCTCACCTCGCCCCGCCCCTCCGACCCGTCAGCCCCCTCCAACCCCTCCGACCCCTCCGACCCTCCGACCCCTCGGCCCCTCCAACCCCTCCGCCCCTCGGCCCCTCGGCCCCTCCGACCTGTCCGCCCCTCCAATCCCTCCAACCCCTCCGCCCCTCCGGCCCCTCCAACCCCTCCGACCCCTCCGACCCTCCGACCCCTCCGACCCCTCGGCCCCTCCGACCCGTCAGCCCCTCCGACCCGTCCGCCCCTCGGCCCCTCGGCCCCTCCGACCCGTCCGCCCCTCCGACCCGTCCGCCCCTCCGACCCCTCCAACCCCTCCGCCCCTCCGGCCCCTCCAACCCCTCCGGCCCCTCCAACCCCTCCGCCCCTCCGGCCCCTCCAACCCCTCCGCCCCTCCAACCCCTCCAACCCGTCCGCCCCTCCAACCCCTCCGACCCGTCCGCCCCTCCGACCCGTCCGCCCCTCCGACCCCTCCAACCCCTCCGGCCCCTCCGGCCCCTCCGGCCCCTCCGGCCCCTCCAGCCCCTCCAACCCCTCCCTCCCTCCGCCCCTCGGCCCCTCCGCACACGCCCAGCCACGGACAGGTGCTGCGAGCCCACCTTCCACCTGCCTGGATCCCGTGCCGGGCACCGCTCCGAGCCTGCACTCGCCTCCACCCCAAAACCCCGCCCCACGCCCCTCGGTTCCAGACCCCCCTCCCCCCCCCACCCCCACCCCCACCCCACTGCAGCTCCCCTGGCTTCATTGCTGCTTCTAGAACTTTCAGAGCATGCTCCCCTTCCTGACCTGTGCTCTTGCCCCTGTGTTTCATTGCCTCAAGACCCCCTGGGGCTCCTTCACTTCCCTCCTTTGCAAATAAATGCCGAGTCCCCAGACCCCTCTCGCGCAGCGGGAGACCCTCCCTCTGCTTCACCGCCCCCTGCGTGGCCCCTGCCAGCCCCTACCTACGTGTCCTTGTCGTGTGGTGTCACCTGTTTACGTTCGCAGACGTTTTTATCGTGTTGTATGATGTACCATGTGTATTTATGGCGCTACATATTTATGTATCAAATACATATTTATTGTATTATGTATCACATATTTGTTTATTCCCTGTCTTTCTGCCTAGAATGGCAGCTCTCGGAGGACAGGGGTTTTTGTCTGTTTTGTGGAATGAAGGAGTCGACTTACAAAGTGGATTAGAGGGGAGTTTCCCCGGGAAGTTGAGGGGCTGACTCCGGGGTCCCCCCACCTGGGCTGGGGCCTGGGGAGCTGAACAGGGGAGATCCGGGCTGACACTCCTGGCCCTGTCCGCAGAGGCCTCGCCACACCTCAGAGCTCGCTGCCGTCGGGCCAGCCCCCAGCCTGGCTTCCTCGCTGGTGAGCTGGGGGACCTCAGCCGGCCTGGTGCAGGTGGGCTGCTGGAAGGGCTGAGGGCACCGTTAGCACGCCTGGCCACGTGTAACAGAAGCCACTGGAAGTGACTCCAATGGTGGAGGATTACCGTGGGTTGCGGGGGGGGGCTGCCCACCCACCACGCTGCTCTACCCGACTCTCCCCTAGTCTCTCTTCCCAGAGACCGAAGGCCTCACGCGGAGAGTGGACACCTCTGGGCTCAGGCCACATAGCCTTGGTGATGGTCTCACTCCTAATGCCAAGACCCAAATCCATGGGGAGGGACGGTGACCTGCAGGCCCACATTGCAGACGGGGGCCCTGTCAGGAAGGGGCGACTCTGCTGGCACACAGTAGGTGCTCAGTTAGTTGGAGCTTGAACCATTGCTGTTATTGTTGGGGGGCGTCTGGGAGGGGCATGGCTGGAGGCAGCAGAGGTGGGGCTGGGGGTGTCCCCCAGGGTGTGGGGGGAGGGGTAGCTCCCAGGCCTGTCCAGGACCAGGCAGGAGGCTGCGTCTGTCTGGGGCCCTCACTGGCCTGTCCGGGGCCTGTTGGCTCCAAAGAGTCCCCCAGAGGCTGAGAGCAACGTCCTCGTGCCCTTGGAATGGGGAGGTCCCTGCAGGGGCTCTCACTACAGCCTTCTCCACCCTGCTCTGGCTTCCAGTGCCTCACAGGGGACTGCGGAGTCCCTCGGGGGCTCGGGGTGGCTGTCCTGACCTCGGAGGACACTGCTGAGTCCCGCGGGGGCTCGGGGTGGCTGTCCTGACCTTGGAGGACACTGCTGAGTCCCGTGGGAGGTCGGGGTGGCTGTCCTGACCTCGGAGGACACTGCTGAGTCCCGCGGGGGGTCGGGATGGCTGTCCTGACCTCAGAGGACACTGCTGAGTCCCGTGGGAGGTCGGGGTGGCTGTCCTGACCTCGGAGGACACTGCTGAGTCCCGTGGGAGGTCGGGGTGGCTGTCCTGACCTCGGAGGACACTGCTGAGTCCCGCGGGAGGTCGGGGTGGCTGTCCTGACCTCGGAGGACACTGCTGAGTCCCGCGGGAGGTCGGGGTGGCTGTCCTGACCTCGGAGGACACTGCTGAGTCCCGTGGGAGGTCGGGGTGGCTGTCCTGACCTCGGAGGACACTGCTGAGTCCCGCGGGAGGATGGGGTGGCTGTCCTGACCTCGGAGGACACTGCTGAGTCCCGCGGGAGGTCGGGGTGGCTGTCCTGACCTCGGAGGACACTGCTGAGTCCCGTGGGAGGTCGGGGTGGCTGTCCTGACCTCAGAGGACACTGCTGAGTCCCGCGGGAGGTCGGGGTGGCTGTCCTGACCTCGGAGGACACTGCTGAGTCCCGCGGGAGGTCGGGGTGGCTGTCCTGACCTCGGAGGACACTGCTGAGTCCCGCGGGAGGTCGGGGTGGCTGTCCTGACCTCGGAGGACACTGCTCAGTCCCGTGGGAGGTCGGGATGGCTGTCCTGACCTCAGAGGACACTGCTGAGTCCCGTGGGGGGGTCGGGGTGGCTGTCCTGACCTCGGAGGACACTGCTGAGTCCCGTGGGAGGATGGGGTGGCTGTCCTGACCTCGGAGGACACTGCTGAGTCCCGTGGCAGGTTCGGGGTGGCTGTCCTGACCTCGGAGGACACTGGTGAGTCCCGTGGCAGGTTCGGGGTGGCTGTCCTGACCTCGGAGGGCCCTGCTGAGTCCTGCGGGGGCTCGGGGTGGCTGTCCAGCGCTGGATGTATGACCAGATCCGGCTTTGCTGTCTTCACGGCCTGAAGCTCCCGCACGGACCCCTCACTCAGCTCCACGGAGGTCAGGCTGTAGCCACATGCACAGGACGGGGGGTCAGTGGGGGGAAGAGGCGGGGCTGGGGGGCAACGCTGCCTGAGAGTAGGAGCTGGGGGCAGTGAAGGGCTCTGGCCCAGGCTGTGCCGCAGGCATACGGGGATAGAAGGTGGCCGGTTAGGAGGTTTGTCAGAGGCTTGGAAAGAGAGGCCGGGGCAGGGGCCTTGCGAGCAGGAAAACGGTGTCCAGGTCACTGGACCAGTCGGTGGTCGTGGGCACCAGACAACAGATGGAAGTTCGGCCAGGCAGAGTGGTCAAGGCCCAGGGCTGTGGCCAGGGCTCCAGAGGGGCTCCCAGGGCTGGGCTCCCAGGTCTGTGTTTGAGGCCAGTCACTTGGGAGCTCCCGCAGAGGGGCTCCTCTACGGGGTCCAGGGGAAGCCCCCAGGCATCCACCCCCCACCTCAGGTTGACAGGCTGAGTCCCCACACCCTTCCCGCCCCTGTCCCCACCTGAGGGTCTGCAGGCTGCACGCCGGGTGCTGCAGGACGGCACACAGGGAGGTCAGCGTGGAGCCGGGCAGCTGGCAGCCGCTGAGATCCAGAGTGGCCAGGGCGGGGCTCTGCCGGAGCATGGCCACCAGGTACTGGAGGGCTCGCTGGGGCACAGGCAGCTGCAGCCTGTGGGGACGGCTGAGCTCAGGAGCTGCTGGGTGCGGGGGCCCATCCCTCAGTCCCTCCCAGGCCAGGCCTTACCTAAGCGTCTGCACCCGGCACTGGGGCCAGGCCAGGCCCTCGCTCAGCAAACGCAGGCCGACCTCGCTGAGCCGGCTGTGGAGGAGGCTCAGCTCCGTCAGGGCAGGGGCTGCCTGCAGGGCCGCAGAGAGGTCTCTGCAGACCGCGTCCGGAAGTTTGCAGCGCGACAGCCTGTGGTCAGGAAGCACGCACCCGCAAGCTCCTTAGCCGCCTCCCCGCCCCCACTCCCGGGCGGCCTGCGGTCCTCCCTGGGCCCCACAGAGCCTTCCCTCCCTCTGTCACCACCTGTCCCTGGGGAGCTGTGTCCCCTGTGTGCACACACTGCTCTGTGCCCCCTTCTCCCTTGGGAGCTTTCTGATGGGCCAAGGCAGACCTCATTTTCAACACGTTTGAGTGCCACGCAATTGTCCGTGGAGGTGAGATGGGCCGTGGCCAGTCCCTAACGGCCGGGTAGTGCTGTTGTCTCTACTTTTTCGCCGTGATAAATAGTGGTGTGCTGAGCATCTCTGTGCATTTAATTTATCAGTAGCATCGCTGGCCAAACGGGATCCCCTTTCTGGCTCCTGTGTTTACCTCCATATCCTGCCCCCGCCACGCCACACTAGGCTGCTTTGCCACGTCACCATGACACACGGCAGCCTACTGCATCACGCCCATCACTGCTGGTTGCTACAATGTTTCTCACCGCTGCTCCCTTGCTGACAGCTGAGAGTAACCGGACAGTCATTTCACTCTGAGTACCGCACGTGTGTAACCTTGTGAAATCTCACATCATCCTCCCAGGCAGCAACTACTGGCTCCATTCGCAAGTGTGGTCAGGTTGGCCCACAGGCACACAGAGCATGCCAGGGTCCGCGGCCACCCGACCCTGGGCCTGACCCTGCCACTGCCCTCTACCGCTTGCCTCTAAGAATCCAGCGGGATCGCCAGCAGTTTCCAGCAGCACTCGGCACCCTTCCTTTGCAAGGAAAATACATTCTTTTCTTCCTTACTCCTCCCCTAGAATGCTCAGCTGCACTCTGCTTTCCACGCAGGCCAGGACCAAACCTTTTCCTACTAGCACCCAACCTGGTGACAAAGCCGAGGACCCCTCCCCTTGTCCCCCAGCCCTGTGTGGGTGGAGCCTGCCAACTCCAGCACCAGACCCCAAGGCCACAGGCTCTAAGCCTGTCCCTCAGCTACTCCCAGCAGGCCACAGTCTGTCTCTGCCCAGGGCATCCCTCTCTCCGTCCCCTCCGTGGGAGGGGCTGGGGGTGGGCACTCACGTGAGGCTGCTCAGACCGCACTGTTGGTCAGTCATGGCCTGAAGAGTGGACACAGTGGGGAGGCCGGGAGTTGTTTCGTGGTGGCTCGAGGACTGCTGGGAGAGAGACGAAGGTGAAGCCCACCCGGGCCCTCCCCGTTGCCCCCAGAAAGGGTTCCTTCCCATCCCTGGTCCTGGGGTCTCAGTGCTGCCCCTGCCTCTCACCTGCAACTCAGCCAGGACCTCCCCACCCCCTTCACCCTCCCCCCACCAAACCCAGAGTGAAACCACTCGACTGTGGCCAGTGTGAGCATGTCACCCACGTTCCCCGGGTGGGTCTTCAGGTCCCCAGGCCCAGCCCCTGCCAACGTCCTGACATCCATTCTCTCAACAGATGCCACGCACCTAGGCAGGTGCCGAGCTGGAGATAAATCCAAAGAAACTCATAAGCCTTGCCCTGGCGGAGCTGAGGGTCTGGTGGGGGAGACAGGCATGGGCAGATCTCACGGCAGGGTGGTCAACAGGGCCCTTCTGGGGCCAGTGGGGTCCTAAGCCGGCTGTGGGAGCCAGGGCGGGCTTTGCAGACAGGCAGCAAAGTGAGAATGCTGGGAGGTTGCCTTGGTTGTGCATGACTGGGGGTGGGGACGGGATGGGGGGGAAGCTGCCTTGCAAGGAGGTGAACAAAGCAGCCTAAGTCCCTCTCCCCTGTCTGAGGGAGCACGCTCCGTGTGCCCAGACGGACCCGAGGCGCACAGCGTGCTCAGGCACACCCGCCCCGCACGCAGAGGGACCTGCAAAGGGGCAGCTCTGCCCTGGGGACTCACCTGCTGCCGCCCAGGTGGCCCTGCAGCCGCTTCCCCAGGCTCTTCTTCCTTTTCTTCTCCTGTGCAGCGGCCAGCCTGCAGCCGGCCAGCCGAAGCCCCCGTCCCGTGGGGCAGCACCTCACGCAGTAGCTCAGAACAGCGATGTCCATGCGGCGGAAGCTCACGCGCTCCAGCGCCAGCTCCCGGAAGCTGCCCAGGGCCTGGCGCACAGAGGCATCCTCCTGCGTCTCGTACAGACAGTACAGCAGCTCCAGCGGGTAGTTCAGCTCCTCTTCCTCCTCCTCCTCCTCCTCCTCTGGCTCTCCCGTGTCCTCGAGCACTTCGGTCCCCTCTGGTGCCACCCTAGGGCAGCCCTGCCCCTGCACCCACCGCAGGGCATGCTGCTTCGCTCTCTCTCAGACCACGCAGCCCAAGTGGCGCTCGACGTCGCGCATCCGCTGGGCGCTCAGTAGTCCAAAGAGGAAGCGCGTGGTGAGCGCAAGGTGGTGGCGCGGCTGGGAGTCCCCGCTCAGGAGCGTCCGGCAGGTAGGACAGTGCAGCGAAGAACTGGTCGGTGAACCGGTAGGTGACCTCGGTCTCCAGCACGCCTGGAAGCTCTTTCTTGCTGAGAAAGTGTCTGGACTTTGGAGCCACGGAGCTCCAGCCGCTCCAGGTCCTTCTCAGCGAATTGAGCCCCAGGACGCCCTCGCGGGCCAGGCGGCACAGCTTGCGCAGCTCTCCCTGCACCTGGGGCCTGTCTGCGGTGGGAGCGGAGCTCAGCACGCTGGCGATGAAAAGCAGGTACATGGACGTGGTGGTCTTGGAGGTGCCAGACAGGTCCCGGCGAGCTCCAGCTGCTGGCGCAGGACGGTGCACACGATCCAGCGCACAAAGGGCACGAAGCACAGCGCGAACAACGTCTCGTTCTCTTTCACGAAGCGGTAGGCGCTCGGCCCTCCACTCGTCTTGGAAGAACTTGTAGAAATACTTCTTGTCCCTGTCGGAGAAGCCCCGAACCTCGGCGCACTGCGGGGAGCACGAGCGGCCCGGCAGCCTCCCCGGGGCGGAGGCGCGCGCGCGGTCACCAGCAGGCGGGCCGTGGGCAGCAGCGCCTTGTTCAGCAGCCCGCACGGCACCCGCGCGCCGCTCGTGGCCTCGCAGGGGTCCGTGCAGGGCGCGGCTTCGGGGGCGTCCAGCGCCGGCAGCTCGTCCGCGCCGTCCAGGACGAAGAGGAGCCGCACCGGCGCCCCGCGGTCTGGGCACTGATCCAGGATCAGGTCGGCCAGGCTGCGCGTGCCAGGCGCTCCAGCAGCTCGCCGCACGGCATGAAGAAGGCGAAGTCCACCTGGCTCTGGCAGAGCTTGCCCGCCGCCCAGGCGTACAGGATTTGCTTGGCCGCCATGGTCTTGCCGATGCCCGCCGGGCCCCGCAGCACCACGGTCAGCGGCCGCTGGCCCTCCTTGTCGCGGCGGGACAGCCGGTTGAAGGTGTGTGTGTCCGGGCGCCGCGCGCGCTGCGGCTCCGGAGCCTCCGCCAGCCCCGGCGCCTCCTCCGCCAGGGCGCCGCTCTCCGCCGGGATGAGCAGCTTGGTGAAGCGCTTGCTGATCTTCACCGAGTGCGCGTTTCTCTCCTTCACTTTGGCGCGCTGGCGCAGCACGTGCTCCCGGTATTGCTTCTTGTACTCTGGCGGAGGGGACACCGACGGGGCGGTGGAGTCAGTCGACCTCAGGGAGCCGATGCCCTCCCCGCCCAGCTCGGGCCTCAGTTTCCCCTACTGGGCCACAGCCTCCTCCCCGCCAGCCTTCCCGGGCCTCAGTTTCCCCTACTGGGCCACAGCCTCCTCCCCGCCAGCCTTCCCGGGCCTGCCTCAGTTTCCCCTACTGGGCCACAGCCTCCTGCCCGCCAGCCTTCCCGGGCCTGCCTCAGTTTCCCCTACTGGGACACAGCCTCCTGCCCCGCCCAGCTCGGGCCTCAGTTTCCCCTACTGGGCCACAGCCTCCTCCCCGCCAGCCTCCCCGGGAGAGAGACCTACCAGACACGGAGAGCAGCGCCGAGGAGGTGCGGCCGAGCCCTGGAAGGAAAACCCAAGTGAGGCCCCGCCGAGGGCGGGTCACGCTCAGCAGCTCCCAGGGCCCGAGAATTCGTGGACAAAGCGGCCCAGCAGGGGCCGCGCGGGGAATTTTCCAGGGCAGCGGGGCGGGGCGGCCGGGACAGTCGGGACCGAGGGGCCGGAGGGCGGGGACTCGGGACCCCCCACCCCGAACTCAGGCTGCATCCGCTGCTCCTTGAGCCGCGCGCCACGTCGCGCACGTCCGCCCGCTTCAGGGTCGTGCGGGCCACGTCCAGCGCCGGCTCCGGCCCGTAGAGGTGGGTCAGCCGCTCCGCCGGGTCCACGGCGTCCGCGCGCTCCGGCCGCCCCCACGGGATGCTGCGTCCGTCCGCCAGCGCGTCCCGCAGCTTGTGGCGGAAGCGCTTCAGCTGCTCCTGGCTGAGGTCCTCCAGTGCGGCCAGGAGCAGCTCTCGGGCCACCGCGGCGGGGGGCCCGAGCTGCAGGAGGGAGTCGTCGGGGGCTGTCCCCTTGACCTCGCCCCCCCGCCCCTCCCCGACTCCGGCGTGCGCTCCCACCCCCTCCCGGCAGGGACGCAGACATGCCCGGGCTCTCCCAGGACCCCCCCCCCGGTGCCCCCCAGCGAGTTGATGCGATCCCCGGGTAAGGGGTGCAGAGGCAGGAGAGACTCCAGACCCCCTTCTCCCCTCCAAAGACCGGATCAAGGCCTCTCGGCCTTCCAAGAGGAAGTGGGCACAGGCCCTTGCGGACCCAAGCGCTGGGGGGGCCTTCCTGCTCCATCCCTCCCTTCCCCTTTATTCTTTCCACATACCTGGCCAGGCCAGGTCAAAGGCTCAAGGTGAGGTGTCTGCAAGGGCCTGTGCGCTCCCCTTTCCCTCCCCTCCCTGGGTGCCCGGAGGCTCTCAGCAGGCTGGCCCAGCTGTATCCCTGGACACCCCCAGGCTACTGTTCAGTGGGCCCAGCCTGGGGACCTTGCTCCAGGGGCAGACCCCACAAAGGGCATCTGTAGGGTCCTTTAGCATCCTGAGCCTGGCATGGGGTGGGGGAAGGATGTGGGCAGGGGTGTGAAGCCCCAGGGGGTCAGCGGGTGGGGTGGAGGCCCCAGGGGGCGGAGACCAGCCAACCCCAGGTGCCCATGCTGGGAGCGCACTCACCTGGGGCAGGAGGCCTCGGGCTCATCCATGGCGTCTCCTCCCTGGGTCTCTCAGGGGCAGGGGCAGGCATCAGAGAGGGGGCCCCTCCCCAGGCTGACCTGGAGCTGAGTCTCAGGGGATCATCCAGCTGGGTCCATTCCGCAGCTCAGCCAGCACTGAGATGTCCTGACAGTCACCAAGCTCCCAAACTCGGGCACTGTGCCCTTTAAGTGCTCTGCTTGGTGACCTTTGGTTCCTTACGACTCCTTTATTCCATTAACATCCCCGCCCCCAGAACCCATGGGGCATGGCATCAAGGCTTGGCTGTGAGCAGGTCACAGCAGAGCAAGGTGGGCTGCATGGAGGGGGTGGCTGCCCCCGAATGAGGCCTTCAGCTCAGGGCTCAGGAGAGGTTGGAGCCTGGAGCAGGGGTGAGGAAGGGCTTCCAGGCAGAGCAGAGGGACCCTGAGAACAACAGAGGGACGGGCACGGTGCTGTGGGGGAAGGCAGGCCAGCAGCAGGCACGAGGGGTCCCTGGGACAGGGACCAACTGAAGCTCCCGAACCCGAGCTGGGCAGGCTGTCGGGCGAGGTCTGGACATGAACAGCACATGAGCCCCGGGACTGCAGGGGCGCACACGCCCGCAGGGTGGAGTATGCGGGTGTGTGGGTGGGAGAAATGGGCGTGTGTGTCTGTGTGACCACGCCGACACTGTGTGTGTGGACCTACCTGTGCTGGGCTAAACAGTGGTCCCCAAGGAGACCAGGCCCTAATCCCCAGAACCTGTGCGTGTTCCCTCACCTGCCAAAAGATGGGCGATTATCATGGGTTATCCGTGCGGGCCCACAGAGTCATCCTCAGAGCAAAGAGGAGACAGTGCCATTCAACACAGAGAAGGCAGCCCGGGGCTGCTGGCCTTGAGGGGGAAGAGGGGCCAGGGAGCCGGGAAATGCAGCTCCGGAAGCTGGGAGCTTGCAGGAAAAGGCCAGCAGAGGTTCCCTCCCCCTGGAGGCTCCAGGAGTCCGCAGGGGGCCGACCGGCTGGATCTGAGCCCAGTGAAACCGACTCTGGACTCTGGACCTCCAGAACGGTGAGAGTAAAGGTGCACCCTTAGAGCCACCTGTGCTGTTTAAGTCACCGTGAGGGCAGTGATTGGTTGTAGCAGCCGCAGGAAGTAAACGGAGCGTCTCTCTGGGGGAACCGGTGTGAACAGAGCCGTGTGCAAGGGCTGTGCCGCCTTGGCCGTGGGTGGGTCGTCCTGCGTCTGTCCTGCTTCCGTCTGGGCTGCCCTGGGGACAGAACGCAGCGTCCTGGGACCCTCTGGTCCACTGCGCCGTCCACCAGGAGGAAGGGCCCAGAGACAGGCCTGTTCCTCCGTGATTCCTTTTTGCTATTTAAGACAAAACAGCCCCTCCCCCCCACCCCAGGGTCAGGTTATCAAAGGTGCTGGTCCAGCCACACTCACACTTGCCCCTCGGACCCCCGATGTCTGTGCCCATCAGGCTCCTGTTGGCTGGTTCCTCTGGGGACTGCCTGGTGCCTGCAGAGTCCCCTTGTGAGGGGGGCCTTATGGACACGCACAGACCCGGGAGGACTCCGCGGGGCTGAGTCTGGGCTCCACCGGCCTGGCCACGTGGCCTTAGCAAAGCAAACTCTCTGAGCTTCAGTTCCCTTCGCCCTAAAGCATGGAGAAAAGTCCTGCCTTCCGGGATGTCGTGGTGACTCAGTCGACAGGAGTGAGCTCCCCCTCACTCTGCTTTCTGCACGGGGCGCTGGCAATGACAGCTGTGCCATCTCGCTGCTGTGGCCGCCAGGGTCCCCACAGGAAACACAGGGTCCCCCCACACCTGGCCAGGCGGCTCTGGGCTTCCTCAGAAAGCCGTGAGCGGAATGGAAGAAGGGAAACCCCAGGGCTGGTCTGGGGGCGGACAGGGGAGGGGGCCATGGTGATGGGAGCCTGGGAGCAGAGCCACACAGAGGGGGGCCCTCCTCTCTCCTGCTCCCTGCCCCCCACCCGTCTCACCTGCCTGCTGGGCACAGTGGGCAAGGACACAGCCGCTGGGACGTCTGTACTTTAAAAGGACTTTCGAGAACGTGGGAAGTCCCCCTTGTTATCGCAGAACCCTAACAGTCTGAGCCCAGGGAGGAGCGGCCCCACCCTGGCAGGCCCAGAGCAGGGACGAGGCCCCCCCCCAGGCCATGGTGTAGGCAGCACCCGGGACAGTAGAGGAGGAGACAGGGTCTCCCTGGGGTCGGGGTCCTGGGGAAAGCCCTGGCAGCCTGGCCGGCCCGACACCGACTCCGACACCGAGTCCGGGTCTGGCTGCCTGAGGGAGCGGCCGTGAGCGCCGGCTCAGAGCGTGTCCGTGCAGGGCCTCGACTCCCCGGCAGCCGCGACTCTGGAGAGGGAAGCTGCAAAGCAAAGCAACAGCCCAGAGAACAAACGGAGACGCGTCGGAGCTCTGCTGTGGCCCCGAGGATCTTGGCATGGACGGCTTGGTGGGCACCGCCGGCCCCCGGGCCATGGCCCCCCCCGCTGACGGGCCCCGGTGCCCCCCTGGCCCCGACACGCTCCCGCACGGGCCATGGCTCTCAAAGCACGTTCTCTTTTCTCTCTCCCGGGTATAAATTCTTGAAAACAATTTCTCCGCCTCCTTTTCACTGTTGTTTAAGTCAGAAGGCGAACGGGTCACAAGCACAGACTGTCCGGGAGCAAGTCCTGGCTCCGCCACCCAACGCTGTGTGGCCTTGGACAAGTCAGTCCGCTTCTCTGGGCCTCCGCTTCCTCACCCGTGAAACGGGGCAGTGGTGACACTGACGTCACAGGGCTGTGTGGCGTGTCCTGGACACCCGCACGCCTCACCGCGCGCTCTGTGACAGCCCTGCCCCCGCCTCGCTGCTCCGCGGCTGTGTGCTCTGGGCGGCCAGGAACGACCCACCCAAACCCCCTTCAGCTCTGCTCTCCGGCACCAGCCCTGCAGGCTCGCCACTGCCTTTCTCTGGAAATTTCCTGTTGTCAGAGGCAACCACGGGCCGCGGGACAGTGTTGTGTCAGCCCCTGGGCGATCTGCCATCCAGGGTCACGAGGCCTGTGGCATGGGACACCAAGGTCACGCTCAGCCTCGCGTCTGTACTACAGGGACCTCGCCTCAAGCGGACTCTGCGCCCTGTGAGCTCTCAGCACCTGTTGACAACAGCCCGGAAAGGGGATGTGACAACAGCCGACACCGCGGGAGTCCTTGGCCGTGGTGCCATGCGGAAGCCTGTGGAAGGGAGAGAAGCTCGGGGCGGGGGCAGGGGGCCCGGGGACAGCAGGGGTGAGGAGGCCAGAGGAACAGGGGAGGAAAGAAGGGAACGGGGGGCGGGGAGCCTGCAATGCCGTCCACCCGGATTTGTGTCGCCCACAAGGGTTAGCTTCTGCGGAGAGCCACCGCTCCCAAGGTGTAACTTGGAAATCTCTAAAAATTAATTTAAGCTTCATTGTGAATTTCCTCAAAGGTCCCTCCAAAGGGATTTTACCACCCCACAAAACTTGGAGGGAATCTTTGGTCCTTTCCTCCTCCCTCCCGAGTCCCCTCTTGGCAGGCACTGATGAGGCCTCCTGAGTCCTCCCAACCGCGCCTCCGTATGTCTGCTCCCCCCGGGGTCCTCCTCCCCTCAGACCTTCCTTCAAAAAGCCCGTTCTCGAGCGTTTCGTGTGTGCTGAGCGGCACGTTCTCTCCCTGCTATGAGCATCCACTCGCACCTCTCTGCCACAGAGAGGCGCCCTCGACGGCCCCAGCAGCCCGTAGGTGGACGAGTGGGTGACAAGTGGGTGACTGGACCCACAGCCCCCGCCCTGCGCGCAGGCTGATCGGTGCCTTCGGGGAAGTGGCCTGGTTCCTAGCAAGACACGCACCACGGAAACGGACTCAAAAAGAAGGTAAAAACCTGACTACATCTGTAGCAAGTAAAGAGATTGAGTTAGTAATCAAGACATTTCCCACAAAGAAAAGTCTCATACCTCTGCAGTCCCCACCACCAGCTGCAGACTGGAACCATGGCCATTAGGACCCAGGCCACACAGCAGGAGGGCAGTGAGCAAGCGAAGCTTCATCTGCATTTGCAGCCGTGCCCGAGGCTTGGCTCGCTGGCTTCATCCCCCCGAGCTCCGGCCGTCAGATCAGCCACGCATTGGTTGCAGGAAAACAAGCTCAGCGCTCCCACAGATTCTGTATTATGGTGAGTTGTATAATTATTTCATCATATGTTACAATGTAATAATAATAGAAATAAAGTGCACAATAAATGCAATGTGCTTGAATCGTCCAGAAACCATGCTCCCTACTCCCTGGTCTTTGGGAAAATTGTCTCCATGGCAACGGTCCCTGGTGCCACAAAGGCTGGGGACCGGTGTGCACCTGTAGTCCCAGCCAGTGGGAAGCTGAGGCGGGAAGATTGCTTGAGCCCAGGAGTTCCAGTCTAGTGTGGGCAACATAGCAAGACATTATCTCTAAAAAATAAAAACAAACAAAATCTTTAAAGTGAAATGAAAATACAAGGTATCAAAATTTGGGGGAGTCATCAAAAGTGGTGCCTGGAGGGAAATCTGTACATTGAATGCATATATGAATATTGGGTAAGAAGAAAGATCTAAAATCAATAATCTAAGCTTCCACCTTAAGAAACTGGAAAAAGAGGCCGGGCGCGGTGGCTCACGCCTGTAATCCCAGCACTCTGGGGGGCCGAGGCGGGTGGATCGCTCAAGGTCAGGAGTTCGAGACCAGCCTGAGCAAAAGCGAGACCCTGTCTCTACTAAAAATAGAAAGAAATTACCTGGCCAACTAAAATATATATAGAAAAAATTAGCCGGGCATGGTGGCGCATGCCTGTAGTCCCAGCTACTCGAGAGGCTGAGGCAGGAGGATCGCTTGAGCCCAGGAGTTTGAGGTTGCTGTGAGCTAGGCTGACGCCACGGCACTCACTCTAGCCAGGGCAACAAAGCGATACTCTGTCTCAGAAAAAAAAAAAAAAAAACTGGAAAAAGAAAAGCAAATCGAATCTAAAATAAGCAGGGAAAAAAGAAATAATGAAAATCAGAGCAGAAATCAATGAAATTGGAACGAGGAAATCAATAAAGAAAATCAAAAACCCAAAAGCCGGCTCTTTGGAACGACTGAAATTGCCAAATCTCTAGCCAGGCTAGCCAAGAAAAAAGCGGGTGAGAGACACGTCACTAATATTTAGAGGAAACAAGGGCCATTGCTGTTGATCCTACGGACATCAAAAGGATAATAAAGGAATTTTATGAACAACTCCATGCACACAAATGCAATAACTTAGATAAAAAATGGACCAATTCCTTGAAAGACGCAACCTTTCAAAACTCACACAAGACGTAGATAAAATGAATAGGCACTATGTGTTAAGGAAGTTGAGGCAACAATTAATAACCTTCCAAAACAGGAAGCATCAGGCCCAGAAGGTCTCACTGGTGAATTCTACTAAACTTTTAAAGAAGAAATGACAACAATTTTCTAAGATCTTTTCCAGAAAACAGAAGCAGAGGGAACACTTCGTTCTAGGAAGGCTGTGATACCTTCATACAAAAACTAGAGAAAGACATTACAAGAAAGGAAAACCACAGACCAATATTTCTCATGAATGTAGATACAGAAATTCTCAACAAAATATTAGCAAATTAAATCTAGCATGTATAAAATGAATTACGTGTCACAATCAAGTGGGGTTTATTCCAGGCATCCAAGGCTGGTTTACCATTCAAATATAAATTCATGTAATCCATTACATCGATGGGCTAAGGGAGAAAAATCGTACAATCATATCAATAGATGCAGAAAAAGCATTTGACAAAACCCAACACCTGTTCATGATAAAAGCTCCAGCAAAGGAAGACTAGAGTGGAACTTCTCACCTTGATGAAGAACGTGGGCAAAGCCTACAGCTAATGTCATACTTAATAGTGGCACACTAGATGTAAGATTGGGAACAAGACAAAGATGCCCTCACCACACCATTCCACATCATCTTAGCCTGTGCAGTAAGACCAGAAAAAGAAACAAAGGGTATACGTATTGGGGAGGAAGAAATAAAGTGCTTTTGTTTGCACCTGACGTGATTGTCTAAGTAGAAAATAACAAAGAACAAAAAATTCCTGGAACTGATAATTATAGCAAAGTTGCAGGATACAAAGTTAATAAGCAGAAATCCCTTGCTTTCCTGTGTACACCATCAGTGAACAATTGAGATCTGAAATTTAAAACATAACATTATGTATAATAGCACCGAAAAAGTGACGGATATAAATCTAACAAAATATGTACAAGATCTATATGAGATAAACTCAATCTCTGATGAAATTAAAGATATAAACAAGTGGAGGGATATTATACATTCATGGGTAGGAACACTCAGTATTATTAAGATGCCAATTCTTCCCAAATTGATCTATAGATTCAATGCAATCCAAATAAAAATTCCAGCAAGCAATTTTGTGGATATCAAAAACCTGATTCTCAAGTTTATATGGAAAGGCCAAAGACCCAGAATAGCCCACACGATGTTGAAGAACAAAGTCAGGGTCTGACACCACCTGGCGTAAAACTTGCTACAAAGCCACAGTGATCAGGACAGTGTGATAGTGGAAAACATTGGACAAATAGATCAATGGAACAGAATAGAAAGTCCAGAGACAGGCACACACAAATACAGTCAACTGATCTTTGATCAAGGAGCAACCGCAATCCGGTGGAAATGGGTAGTCTTTTCAACAAAGGATGCCGGAACAATTGTTCATCCCCAAGCCAAAAAAGAGGAATCTAGATACAGAACTTACACTTCTCACAGAAAGTAACTGAAAATGTATTATAGACCCAAATGGTAAATGCAATACAATAGGACTTCCAGAAGGTAACACAAGAGGAGATTGAGGTGGCCTTGGGTTTGGCAATGTTTTTTAGATACAGCACCAAAAACACAGGGTACGAAAGAAGAAATTGTTAAGTTAGACTTCATTAAAATTAAAAACTTCTGCTCTAGAAAAAATACTGTCAAGAGAATGAAAAGACAAGCCACACGTGTTTGTAAAACACATATCTGATCAAGGACTGATATTCAAAATATACAAAGAATTCTTTTTTTTTTTTTTTTTTTGAGACAGGGTCTCACTCTGTTGCCCAGGCTAGAGTGCCGTGACATCAGCCTCACTCACAGCAACCTCAAACTCCTGGGCTCAAGCAATCCTCCTGCCTCAGCCTCCTGAGTAGCTGGAACTACAGGTATACGGCACCACGCCTGGCTAATTTTTTCTATTTTTAGTAGAGACGGGGTCTCGCTCTTGCTCAGGCTGGTCTCAAACTCCTGAGTTCAAGCAATCCTCCTGCCTCGGCCTCCCAGAGTGCTGGGATCACAGGCGTGAGCCACCTCGCCCGGCCCACAAAGAACTCTTAAGACTCAACAATAAGATAACAAACCACCCAACTAAAAAATGGGCCCAAGAACTGAACAAACACCAGAGAAGATTTACAGACGGAAAACAAGCATATGAAGAGAGGCTGCACATCATGTGTCATTAAGGTATTTCAGATTAAAACGGTGGGACACCACTGTGTGGTGGTATCTACTGGAATGGCTAAAATCCAAAACACAGACACCGCCACACGCTGGCAAGGAACCCTCACGCGCTGCCGCTGGGAATTCAGAATGGTGCAGCCACTGTGGAAGACGGTTTGGCCCTTTCTTACAAAGCTACACGTAGGCTGTGCACCGACTGGACTCCTAGGCATTTACCCAAATGAGCTGAAAGCTTATGTCCCCACAAAAACCTGCCCGTAGTTAGTTGTTTATAGCAGCTTTCTTCATCATTGCCAAGAGTAGGAAGCCACGGAGGTGCTCTTCAGTAGGCGAACTGATAAACAAAAACTGTGGTGGAGGCCGGGCGCGGTGGCTCACGCCTGTAATCCTAGCACTCTGGGAGGCCGAGATGGGCGGATCGTTTGAGCTCAGGAGTTCGAGACCAGCCTGAGCAAGAGCGAGACCCCATCTCTACTAAAAATAGAAAGAAATTATATGGACAGCTAAAAATATATATAGAAAAAATTAGCGGGGCATGGTGGTGCATGCCTGTAGTCCCAGCTACTCGGGAGGCTGAGACAGGAGGATCCCTTGAGCTCAGGAGTCTGAGGTTGCTGTGAGCTAGGCTGACGCCACGGCACTCACTCTAGCCTGGGCAACAGAGTGAGACTCTGTCTCAAAAAAAAAAAAAACTGTGGTGGGTTCAAAACAACGTGCATTATTAATCAGTGATAAAAAGAAGTGAGCTCCAAGCCACGAGGAGACGTGGAGAAACCCTAAACACACCCTGCTAGTGAAGGGAGCCGCCCGCAAAGGCTGCGCATCGTATGACTCCAGCCAGGACCTTCTGGAAAAGGGGAGACTATGGAGACGGTGAAAAGATTAGTGGTTGCCAGGGAGGGATGGATAGGGGGAGCACAGAGGATTGTTTCATGGCAACGAAACTAACGTGCATGATATTGGAATGTGGGTGCGTGTTGTTATATGTTAGTGCAAAGTCTTCGAATGCACAACATCGAGAGTGAGCTGTCGCCTGTGCACGTCAGTCAGTAACAATGTATCCGTGCGGGTTCACCTGTAACGAATGCACCAACACAAGATGTTAATAGGCCGGGCCACGCCTGTCATCCCAGCACTCTGGGAGGCCGAGGCGGGAGGATCGCTCGAGGTCAGGAGTTCGAGACCAGCCTGAGCAAGAGCGAGACCCCCATTTCTACTAAAAATAGAAAGAAATTAGCTGGACAACTAAAAATATATATAGAAAAATTAGCTGGGCATGGTGGCACATGCCTGTAGTCCCAGCTACTCGGGAGGCTGAGGCAGGAGGATTGCTTGAGCCCAGGAGTTTGAGGTTGCTGTGAGCTAGGCTGACGCCACGGTACTGTAGCCCGGGCAACAGAGCGAGACTCTGTCTCAAAAAAATAAATAAATAAATAAATAAATAAACAAAAGCATTATCCAGTTTGAAACTTCATGAGGGAGTCTTTTAAGCAGCCTTAGTGTGGTGGCCACGCCTGTGGCGGGCGGTCTCTGCACCCAGTCCCACGGGGCGTCGCTGGGCTGCGGTCATGGGCCTCAGCACAACGGTGGCTCAGCGACAACAGAAACAGCCTGGGGGCTCTGCCCTGTCTGGGGCCAGGATTACATGGGCCACGCCTTGCTGTCAGGAGTTCAGTCCTCACCCAGGCCCCCACGGAGTTACGGTTACGACCCCTGAGCCCCCCGATCTTGAGTGCTCCGGGGCCCAGCATGGCTCACGTGTGGCGAATTTGCACCGAATTCCAGCAGCTGGGACTTGCTCCCTTGGCTCAGGTGCAGGACATTTCAGGTCCAGGTGCAGCAGAGACCAAATTTAGGTCCCGAATCTCCAAGGATCCTGCAATGGAAGCCACGTAAATCTGAACAGCCAGCGTCACAGTCCGGGCGCCACGGCTGCCTCCAGGAATCCTCTGTTCAGCTCTGGCGTCTCGAGGGACTGTGATGCTCCGCGGCTCAGCTTCTCCGAAGGGCGGTGCCCAGTGTGTGCCCACGGCACGGCGCCGTCTTCCTCCAAGAGACTCTCGCGGCATTTCCCCTTCCCCCTGGGGTCCCGCACAGAACCACACGTGACAGGACCTGCTGGCTGCTGACCCAGGCCCAGTGTCCCCTCGTCCTCACCGACATGTGACAGGACCTGCTGGCTGCTGACCCAGGCCCAGCGTCCCCTCGTCCTCACCGACACGTGACAGGACCTGCTGGCTGCTGACCCAGGCCCAGCGTCCCCTCGTCCTCACCGACACGTGACAGGACCTGCTGGCTGCTGACCCAGGCCCAGCGTCCCCTCGTCCTCACCGACACGTGACAGGACCTGCTGGCTGCTGACCCAGGCCCAGCGTCCCCTCGTCCTCACCGACACGTGACAGGACCTGCTGGCTGCTGACCCAGGCCCAGCGTCCCCTCGTCCTCACCGACACGTGACAGGACCTGCTGGCTGCTGACCCAGGCCCAGCGTCCCCTTGTCCTCACCGACACGTGACAGGACCTGCTGGCTGCTGACCCAGGCCCAGCGTCCCCTCGTCCTCACCGACACGACTGCACTTTGCGTGGCTCAGTGAAGTTCGTTGGCCCTATGAACCTTGATTTCACGGAAGGGGGCCGTGGACACAGTCTCGGCAACGAGAGGAAAGAGGGGCTGCCGGGTGGGCTTGCAGGAAAGGCGCGGCTCCCTGCGGCGGGTGGGTGGCCCGGCTGCTCGCTGCGTGGGTGCGGACACGAGGCCCACGAGCAGGACTGAGAGGCCGCAGAGAAGGCGGCCTGGCAGCGCCGCGGCCTCCGGGCCTCGTTAGGGAGAACGACTCCCCCTGCGTTCCTGTTCCGTGCGGCCCCCGCAGCCCTAACTGTGTGCGGGGCCCCGGCAGGCTGCAGCCGGGGGGCGACGCCTGCACCCAGGGCACCCTGATGCCTCCTTCCCAGCACGGCCCCTGCGGCCCCAGGAAAACCACGCTGCCCCCCGAAAGCCCTTCCTTTCTCCCCTCACACCCAGAGAGGCAGCCGTGGGCCCGGTGCTCACTCCTCGGGGCACCCGCCTCCCCCGGGGCCTGGCAGAGCGGCTGGCGAGAGAAGGGACAAGTGGTCTCAAAAGTCAGACAGAGAAGGGAGGAGACGCGGACACAGCCTCAGCGTGGGGGACCCCAGGGACGCGGCGCTGAGCGCAAGAGCCAGACACAGGACACACCCCGGCCGGTTCCACTCGCCGAGGCCCCCCTGTCCTCGGTCCCACGGAGACAGAGCGGATGGGGGTGCGGGGCCAGGGAGGGGCGTCAGCTGGGAGGGTGAGAAAGTTCTGGAGGTGGGCGGTGGCGCTGGCTGCACATCGTGAAGTACTTAATGCCCCTTAACTGCAGTTAGAAATGGCCAAGACGGTAACGTCGTGTAAGTCTTACCACGGTTAAAAAAGACAATGAACAACGAACGTGGCTGTAGCCATACTCCGGTTAATCATTAGCTCCAGTTCCCCCCACGCAGGTCAGGAAGCCAAGGCCTCCGCGGTCTCTCCAGGAAGGGCCCGGTCGGTCTGTCCCAGAGCAGGGGCCATAAACTGTTATCAGGGCTGTTGCCTGGGCCGACCTTGCCACCTTCCGCCACCTTCCGAGAACACGGCCTCCCTCCCTCGCAGAGCTGAGCCGCTCAGCCCTGAAAGCCCCTCCGGCTGAATTAACATTATCTGCCTGGGGGGCAGGGCACTGCCAGGCCTGGGGGGGGAGCGGTGCAGTCCCAGAGGGGCTCTCCTCCCCCGGGGGCTGGCAGCCTCCTCCTCAGCTGCAGGAGTGAGGCGCCCGCCTTTGGGGAGCCCCAGGGCCTGTCCCTCCTTTGCCCAGAACAAGGGGACAGTGGCCTGGGAGGGGCCAAGAGCCGGGCCCTGAGGCAGAGCTGCCTTTGGGACACACCGAGCCCTTCCTGGGGCAGGGTTCAAGGGGAACCCCTGTCGCCCTGCAGGGCTGCGGCCTCTCCCACGGCAGGGTGGTGGCCGGGCCCTCTGCCTCCCACCCCTTGTGCTCCGGTGCCCCCAGTGATCACACCCTGCCTGCTGCCCGCAGGGAAGGGAGCCGGCCCTCCTGGCTGGCTCTTCCCTCCCCCAGAGCACCCTCCGGGGCCTCCTCCCCTCCCGGGCCACAGCCATTCCTGCGGCTACGAAGCCACCTTCTCTCTCTGCTCAGACATCTCAGAGGCTTCTGGCCTCCTGCCTAGACACCCCATGTGCTTCCTCTCGTGCATGTGTTTCCAGGGATGGGGGACCCGGGGACCCGGGGGGTCCCATGGGCCCCGCTGAGTGGGCGGCCTGGTCCGGCTCCTGGCTGTGCCACTCACTGGCCGTGCTGGGCCCCTGGACGACCCTTGGCCTCCCTGGGCCTGAGTTTCCCCAACGGTGAGTGGACAGTTCCTGCTTTCTAAGGTGGCTGTGAGTTCACAGGAGGTGACATCGAAGCACTTAGAGGGG